>NC_138297.1:62267500-62755000 GCF_965601325.2 Salmo salar
TCAGAAACAACACAGGGGATAGGTTGTAGGACCTGGCAGCCAATCAGACATCTCATCTCTCTATCATTCTGTCTCTCCTCAGTTACTACAAGGGAATCAAGCAGATGGTCCCAGTCAGTGATCAGGACATGAACACACACCTGGCTGAGGTGTCCAGGGTACGTACCAAGTGACCTCACATCTGCTTGTGTGTGGGCAGTCTTCTATTGCATCATCAGAATACAACAATAAGGTTGATCCTTCCTTCTTTGTGCTCTCCAGGAACACACAGACACGCTGAATACCCAGGCAGCCTTGCACCAGCTCTACCAGTATGCCAGCAAATACTATGACGGGGTAAAAACCTTAGGATTCACTTCCTTGTTTGGTGGTTTGAAGGCCCTATCCACTTGGTTAAGAACCTTAGGACTCACTTCCTTGTCTGGTGGTTTGAATGCCCTATCCTCTTGGTTGACTTCCTCTGCAAATTAATGTCACTTGCTGTTGCAGGAAAATCTGTTTACCACTGTCTCTTCTGTGTCCTCTCTCATTTTTCCCCTCCCTCCCTCCCTCCAGATCATCCAGTCTTTAGATGAGGACCCAGCCGCCCAGAGTAAACAGCTGACCCTGCGGCTGCAGCAGATAGCCGCCGCCCTCGAGAACAAAGTCACCGACCTTTAACCTCTGGCCCCCAGAGAGAGGGGGGAGGAGCTATGGGACCACTCTGTAGACCAAGATGAGGGGGACCAGAGACTGAGGCAGACTTCAGACTATTACAGCATCAACCATGAAGCGTTACACATATCTCTTCCCCTTAGAGACATGAGAAACTGTGGGAAACTATTGCGTTTTGGGGAAAATACTTGTGAAGGAGCAGAGCTACTGGGCCAAAGTGGGACTGGATGATCCCTAATCTCTCTGTCTCCCTCTCTCTCTCTGACTCTATGGATCCTATAGACTGAATGAGCAAGGGCCTACAGTATAGTCCCTGAGTGAGCTAGCAGACTGTAAACCCAGCCTACAGTATAATCCCTGAGTGAGCTAGCAGACTGTAAACCCAGCCTACAGTATAGTCCCTGAGTGAGCTAGCAGACTGTAAACCCAGCCTACAGTATAGTCCCTGAGTGAGCTAGCAGACTGTAAACCCAGCCTACAGTATAGTCCCTGAGTGAGCTAGCAGACTGTAAACCCAGCCTACAGTATAGTCCCTGAGTGAGCTAGCAGACTGTAAACCCAGCCTACAGTATAGTCCCTGAGTGAGCTAGCAGACTGTAAACCCAGCCTACAGTATAGTCCCTGAGTGAGCTAGCAGACTGTAAACCCAGCCTACAGTATAGTCCCTGAGTGAGCTAGCAGACTGTAAACCCAGCCTACAGTATAGTCCCTGAGTGAGCTAGCAGACTGTAAACCCAGCCTACAGTATAGTCCCTGAGTGAGCTAGCAGACTGTAAACCCAGCCTACAGAGGATATACGGTACACCACCACTGACCAACCATAGCAACTATACCTGTCAGTCTCATGATATACAACCTGGTGTTGATGACTTACAGCTTGTACAGATAATCAGATGTTTAATGTGCTCCAGAGTAGACCAGAGTTAGGAGAGTAGTGTTGTATGTAAATATATTTTTATGGCACAGGCTTTATGCAAAAGACGCTTTACATACCAAGATGAAATTATTTTTTAAAAGGATGGATGGGCACAACTAAGTTTGTTAATTTGTGTTTTTAAAAAGTTTCTAGAAGCGAAGAAGCAGGGTGTTCCATGATGTCATATCCTGTGTTTAAATCGATTGGTTGCTTACTGTGTAATCTGCATTGCCATTGGCTAGTTATGACTGGTTAATCATGTTGTTGTTCTAAAAATGGCCGAACTTTGTTTTTGTCATGATTTTGTATTTGTCGTTGATATATTTTGGATGTGGGTTCTCAGTGTAGTGCATTATGAAGGGGAATAGGGTGCAGCAGCCTTGAACCACTTCACATGTAGTCAAACAGTAGTCAAACAAACCAAACAGACTAAAAGATGAAGCACATTCATACTGTACCATTGACATCAACGTCTCACTGAAACTAACTGGTGGACCAAGTTAGAGCTGTCACCTGTTAGGCTTTGGCTTGACTAAGTGCCAATACACAGTAGAGCTGAAGTTGAACATCTTCTCATTTTTATACAAGAAATAAACCATTTGCCTTCATTTTTCCATCGTGAGTCCAGAAATAGTACATATGTGGATAGATGAATCAGGGTTCTGTTAATCTGAAATGTAACCACTTTAGCTCAATGCTAATAGTATAGAATCTTTGCTGGTATGTGTTATGCCATAATTGTTTTTCTGTATAATTTTTTTAAACCGTTAATTTCAAAATGGCTCTTATTGTCATTGTAGACCATTGCCTGTGTGTGAAACATGAGACTAGATATTGAAAAGAGAAATGCTAAAATGATCATTACATATGTATATAATTGAATGGTACTTTTGTAAATCATTGAGCTGTGAACCACCATGACTTGTGGAGCTGGTCTACAGGACAGGTACTGCCTTCTCTGTCAATTCTTCTGAAACCGTTTCAATGGATTTCAAACATCATCCTTAAATCATTTGCCAAATAGTTTTCACGTCGTCATCAGCTCGTTTGTTTTATCTGCTATGCAACTGCTTCATCATTTTGAATCACTCCTCAAATATATTTTAATACTAAACCAATGTGTTGATGTGTTGTCATCCTGAAGCTATAGGGGGTAGATGAATAGAATTTATATATGGTACATGATGTGTTGTCATCCTGAAGCTATAGGGGGTAGATGAATATAATTTATATATGGTACATGATGTGTTGTCATCCTGAAGCTATAGGGGGGTAGATGAATATAATTTATATATGGTACATGGTGTGTTGTCATCCTGAAGCTATAGGGGGTAGATGAATAGAATGTATATATGGTACATGATGTGTTGTCATCCTGAAGCTATAGGGGGGTAGATGAATATAATTTATATATGGTACATGATGTGTTGTCATCCTGAAGCTATAGGGGGGTAGATGAATATAATTTATATATGGTACATGATGTGATGTCATCCTGAAGCTATAGGGGGGTAGATGAATAGAATTTATATATGGTACATGATGTGTTGTCATCCTGAAGCTATAGGGGGGTAGATGAATAGAATGTATATATGGTACATGATGTGTTGTCATCCTGAAGCTATAGGGGGGTAGATGAATAGAATGTATATATGGTACATGATGTGTTGTCATCCTGAAGCTATAGGGGGGTAGATGAATAGAATGTATATATGGTACATGATGTGTTGTCATCCTGAAGCTATAGGGGGGTAGATGAATATAATTTATATATGGTACATGATGTGTTGTCATCCTGAAGCTATAGGGGGTAGATTAATATAATTTATATATGGTACATGATGTGTTGTCATCCTGAAGCTATAGGGGGTAGATTAATATAATTTATATATGGTACATGATGTGATGCTGCATATATCCTCACATATTGACCTGGTGATGTATTTAAGGCTGCATCCCAAATGGCACCCTATTCCTTATATAGTCCACTACATTTGACCAGGGTCAGCGGGGCCCCCAAAAAAGTGCACTATAAAGGCAATAGTGGTATTTGGGGCGCTACCTAAGTGTCTGAGTTCATCTGAGCATTGTTAGGTTGCTCCTTACTGCGTTCACCACTCATAGGGTCAAATGGGGACACTTGTGCAACTCTCTGATAAATATGAATGCGTCTTTTGAATTGAAATTCGAGTCTTTCCTCAACTACAGGATTAGTCTCAGTTCATCTGAGGATGCTGGGTTCTCCTTGCTTGCCAGCTATATGGGTGAATGAGGACCAATCTTAATATGGGATATGACTTAGCACCTAACTCAGACACTTGGATGAATGAGGACCAATCCTAATATGGGATATGACTTAGCACCTAACTCAGACACTTGGATGAATGAGGACCAATCTTAATATGGGATATGACTTAGCACCTAACTCAGACACTTGGATAAATGAGGACCAATCCTAATATGGGATATGACTTAGCACCTAACTCAGACACTTGGATGAATGAGGACCAATCTTAATATGGGATATGACTTAGCACCTAACTCAGACACTTGGATGAATGAGGACCAATCTTAATATGGGATATGACTTAGCACCTAACTCAGACACTTGGATGAATGAGGACCAATCTTAATATGGGATATGACTTAGCACCTAACTCAGACACTTGGATGAATGAGGACCAATCTTAATATGGGATATGACTTAGCACCTAACTCAGACACTTGCACAACTCTGTCATGAATATTAACAGGAATTGAGAGGGAATTGTGAGACTTTCCTCAGGTTGTGATTAGTCTCAGAACCCCTCGGTTACCATAGCAGGTGGCTATGACTGAGAATACGTCTCAAACGGCACCCTATTCCCTATAGGGCCCTGGTAAAAAAAAAAGTAGTGCCCTATATAGGGAATAGTGTGCCTAGGGGGTAGATGGCATCAGCAGACTGTCTGGTGTTGCTATGGCTGCCAGTCACATACCCAGTCTCTGCCCACTCTAGAGGACCCACACCAGCCAGACAGACGGACACAGCAGGGGAACTCCTTTGATCTGTAATTACAACCAGACTGCACAAGTCATCACGGACTGACTCATTTATGCATTCTCTTTTTCATTTTCTTTGTCACTTTCTCTCTTGTTCTCCATGGTTCTTTCTCACTCTTCTCTTATGTATGTCCCTCTCGTTCTCTCTCCTCTCTCGTTCCCTCTTCTCGTTTTCTCTCGCTCTTCTGCTGACAGTCTATTGCAAAGCTTTTTATTGCCTTTGTTTATCCAGGAAGTGCCATAATGAATAGAGAATTTGTGGTAATAATAAAAAGGTAGTGATGATGGGAGGAGAAAAGGGAAGATATGCTTATTTGATTTATTATCAGAGAATTAGGGTGTCCCTCAAATGGTACCCTGTTCCCTACATTTGTCAAAATGGTCAAAAGTAGGGAACAATGTAAGGAATAAGGTGTCATTTGGGAGACAACCTAATAGTAAAACCATGACCCTGTCAGCACTGTAATGGGTAAAACCATGACCCTGTCAGCACTGTAATGGGTAAAACCATGACCCTGTCAGCACTGTAATGGGTAAAACCATGACCCTGTCAGCACTGTAATGGGTAAAACCATGACCCTGTCAGCACTGTAATGGGTAAAACCATGACCCTGTCAACACTGTAATGGGTAAAACCATGACACGGTCAACACTGTAATGGGTAAAACCATGACACGGTCAACACTGTAATGGGTGAAACCATGACCCGGTCAACACTGTAATGGGTAAAACCATGACACGGTCAACACTGTAATGGGTAAAACCATGACACGGTCAACACTGTAATGGGTGAAACCATGACCCGGTCAACACTGTAATGGGTAAAACCATGACCCTGTCAACACTGTAATGGGTAAAACCATGACCCTGTCAGCACTGTAATGGGTAAAACCATGACACGGTCAACACTGTAATTGGTAAAACCATGACCCTGTCAGCACTGTAATGGGTAAAACCATGACACGGTCAACACTGTAATGGGTAAAACCATGACCCGGTCAGCACTGTAATGGGTAAAACCATGACCCTGTCAACACTGTAATGGGTAAAACCATGACACGGTCAGCACTGTAATGGGTAAAACCATGACCCTGTCAGCACTGTAATGGGTAAAACCATGACCCTGTCAACACTGTAATGGGTAAAACCATGACCCGGTCAGCACTGTAATGGGTAAAGCCATGACCCTGTCAGCACTGTAATGGGTAAAACCATGACCCTGTCAACACTGTAATGGGTAAAACCATGACACGGTCAACACTGTAATGGGTGAAACCATGACCCGGTCAACACTGTAATGGGTGAAACCATGACCCGGTCAACACTGTAATGGGTAAAACCATGACCCGGTCAGCACTGTAATGGGTAAAACCATGACCCTGTCAGCACTGTAATGGGTAAAACCATGACCCTGTCAGCACTGTAATGGGTAAAACCATGACCCTGTCAGCACTGTAATGGGTAAAACCATGACCCTGTCAGCACTGTAATGGGTAAAACCATGACCCTGTCAGCACTGTAATGGGTAAAACCATGACCCGGTCAACACTGTAATGGGTAAAACCATGACACGGTCAGCACTGTAATGGGTAAAACCATGACCCTGTCAGCACTGTAATGGATAAAACCATGACCCAGTCAGCACTGTAATGGGTAAAACCTTTATACGGTCAACACTGTAATGGGTAAAACCATGACACGGTCAACACTGTAATGGGTAAAACCATGACCCTGTCAGCACTGTAATGGGTAAAACCATGACACAGTCAACACCAATGGGTAAAACCATGACACGGTCAGCACTGTAATGGGTAAAACCATGACACGGTCAGCACTGTAATGGGTAAAACCATGACACAGTCAGCACTGTAATGGGTAAAACCATGACCCTGTCAGCACTGTAATGGGTAAAACCATGACACAGTCAACACCAATGGGTAAAACCATGACACGGTCAGCACTGTAATGGGTAAAACCATGACACGGTCAGCACTGTAATGGGTAAAACCATGACACAGTCAGCACTGTAATGGGTAAAACCATGACACGGTCAACACTGTAATGGGTAAAACCATGACACGGTCAACACTGTAATGGGTAAAACCATGACACTGTCAACACTGTAATGGGTAAAATTATGACACTGTCAACACTGTAATGGGTAAAACCATGACCCTGTCAACACTGTAATGGGTAAAACCATGACACGGTCAACATTAATGGGTAAAACCATGACCCTGTCAACCCTGTAATAGGTAAAACCATGACCCTGTCAGCACTGTAATGGGTAAAACCATGACCCTGTCAGCACTGTAATGGGTAAAACCATGACCCTGTCAACACTGTAATGGGTAAAACCATGACACGGTCAGCACTGTAATGGGTAAAACCATGACCCTGTCAGCACTGTAATGGGTAAAACCATGACCCTGTCAACACTGTAATGGGTAAAACCATGACACGGTCAACATTAATGGGTAAAACATGACACGGTCAACACTGTAATGGGTAAAACCATGACACGGTCAACACTGTAATGTGTAAAACCATGACACGGTCAACACTGTAATGGGTAAAACCATGACCCTGTCAACACTGTAATGGGTAAAACCATGACCCTGTCAGCACTGTAATGGGTAAAACCATGACACAGTCAAGACTGTAATGGGTAAAACCATGACACAGTCAGCACTGTAATGGGTAAAACCATGACACGGTCAACACTGTAATGGGTAAAACCATGACACGGTCAACACTGTAATTGGTAAGTGATGTGTGTGTTGACTGACTGAACACAGCGCACCAGTGTTTTCCTCCCTACACCCTAACAGTGTGTTTTGGACTACAGATGAAAGCTTTGTTGGGCTGCTGATGGGTTGTAGCAACAACTGTTTAATAAATTCCAATGAGGACAAACCCAATACTCTGCACTTCTTAATGGTTCAGAAAGGAGAGGTTGGTGGAGTGCTTTATGAAGCCACCCACACTCAACATGAGTGTTTTGTAGTCAGAGAATGTTGATCCAGACTCATTTTATTCAAGAAATCAGCTAGTCGGTGTGTGTGTGTGTGTGTGTGTGTGTGTGTGTGTGTGTGTGTGCGTGTGTGTCTGTGTGCGTGCGTGCGTGCGTGTGTGCGTCCTTCTGTGTGTAGTTCCGAGCAATGTTTGTCACCATGCTGCTGAGCAGGTCTGTGTGAACTCTTCTGACTGAGACAGATCTGATTCCTCCTCTGTCTGTTAAGCCTGTTGGTGTCCTGACTGTGGCCTGGACTGGGTTGGCATGAAGAGTGGTGAGATGTCCGACTGCCCACGTTAGTGAATCTGCTGGCTGTGTGGAAACTAGACTTCTAACCAAATGCCCCTGCCCTGCCCAGCCCTGCCCAGCCCTGCCCTGCCTTGTATGCCTAGCAGAGGAGAAGTGGACAACACATTTAGAGAATGCCAGCCAGATACCCCAGCCCCTTCCAGGTCTGGTCTGGGGCTTCTCTCCTCTGCAATCTCAGCCATGACTGACTGAAATCTGGCCAACACTGGTCCAACAGCCAGGCCAGATGTTCTGTTCCTCTTAATCTGTTAAACCCCCAACACCACATACAGAACCCTTTGCTATACAATCCAGTCTGTTCAACACCACATACAGAACCCTTTGGTATACAATAGTCTGTTGAGAGGACGTTGTCCTGAATGTATTCCAGTCTGTTCTGTATATTTGAGTGTAAACACTGATATTCTGTTGAGAGAACCTCCTAACAGTTTGGGCAAGAGCTCTGTAAAGACATCCTCGTTAGCCCAGAGCTAACGGCTCTGCTAAAATAAAATAAAAAAGGATGAAAGCGTTTGGGTTCTTGTCTCGTTAACAAGCCCCAAGTAGCAGAGGGTGTATCGAAGCCCACACACACACTGCATCAATGTTACTGTACAGTATATTAGAGTACACTATAGTAGGTTTCCCAAACTCTGTCCTGCCAGAGAGGTGTGGACACTGATCTGATGGGAGACAGCCAGAGAGAGGGGGTGGACACTGATCTGATGGGAGATAGCCAGAGAGAGGGGGTGGACACTGATCTGATGGGAGATAGCCAGAGAGAGGGGGTGGACACTGATCTGATGGGAGATAGCCAGAGAGGGGGGGTGGACACTGATCTGATGGGAGATAGCCAGAGAGAGGGGGTGGACACTGATCTGATGGGAGATAGCCAGAGAGAGGGGGTGGACACTGATCTGATGGAGATTGAGCATAATCACTGTCATTCTCCTGCTAACTGATTTATTTCACTGCCATACCACACTAGTATACCACTTAGAATGAAGTAATGTATTGGTCATTCATTCTAGGTGCTATCCCAGTGTGGATATTGGAACATAGTACTTGTCTCCTAAATGGGAGCCGTATGGAAGTCCTATGTGACCCTGAGTAATCGCTGTTGGGAGGTTATATTTGAATTTCCCTCGTCAGCCTACTGATTATAACACCTCAAAAGAGGGAGGGCAGCATCTCTGAAGTAGTTAAGTAATCAGACCAACCCACATAAGAAATTCTTTAGTGTCTGCAGATGTGGCTTGGCTTCATCATAACAGCAGCACTGTGTGTGTGGACACCTAGAGTCACGTGGACAGGACAAGTAATAAGACTGATAAGTAGTTAATCAAATGGCTACCCACTGCTGCTTATTATCTATCCTGTTACCTGGTACTCCCTGTATATAGCCCTGTTATTACCTGGTACTCCCTGTATATAGCCCTGTTATTACCTGGTACTCCCTATATATAGCCCTGTTATTACCTGGTACTCCCTGTATATAGCCATGTTATTACCTGGTACTCCCTGTATATAGCCATGTTATTACCTGGTACTCCCTGTATATAGCCATGTTATTACCTGGTACTCCCTGTATATAGCCATGTTATTACCTGGTACTGCCTATATATATTGCCATGTTATTACCTGGTACTCCCTGCATATAGCCATGTTATTACCTGGTACTCCCTATATATATAGCCATGTTATTACCTGGTACTCCCTGTATATAGCCATGTTATTACCTGGTACTCCCTGTATATAGCCATGTTATTACCTGGTACTCCCTATATATATAGCCATGTTATTACCTGGTACTCCCTGCATATAGCCATGTTATTACCTGGTACTCCCTATATATATAGCCATGTTATTACCTGGTACTCCCTATATATATATATATATATATATATAGCCATGTTATTACCTGGTACTCTCTATATATATATCTCCATGTTATTACCTGGTACTTCCTATATATATATATATATATATAGCCATGTTATTACCTGGTACTCCCTGTATATAGCCATGTTATTACCTGGTACTCCCTATATATATATATCTCCATGTTATTACCTGGTACTTCCTATATATATATATATATATATATATAGCCATGTTATTACCTGGTACTCCCTGTATATAGCCATGTTATTACCTGGTACTCCCTATATATATATATATATATATATATATACTGCTCAAAAAAATAAAGGGAACACTTAAACAACACAATGTAACTCCAAGTCAATCACACTTCTGTGAAATCAAACTGTCCACTTAGGAAGCAACACTGATTGACAAGAAATTTCACATGCTGTTGTGCAAAAGGAATAGACAACAGGTGGAAATTATAGGCAATTAGCAAGACACCCCCAATAAAGGAGTGGTTCTGCAGGTGGGGACCACAGACCACTTCTCAGTTCCTATGCTTCCTGGCTGATGTTTTGGTCACTTTTGAAAGCTGGCGGTACTTTCACTCTAGTGGTAGCATGAGACGGAGTCTACAACCCACAAAAGTTGCTCAGGTAGTGCAGCTCATCCAGGATGGCACATCAATGCGAGCTGTGGCAAGAAAGTTTGCTGTGTCTGTCAGCGTAGTGTCCAGAGCATGGAGGCGCTACCAGGAGACAGGCCAGTACATCAGGAGACGTGGAGGAGACCGTAGGAGGGCAACAACCCAGCAGCAGGACCGCTACCTCCGCCTTTGTGCAAGGAGGAGCAGGAGAAGCACTGCCAGAGCCCTGCAAAATGACCTCCAGCAGGCCACAAATGTGCATGTGTGTGCTCAAACGGTCAGAAACAGACTCCATGAGGGTGGTATGAGGGCCCGACGTCCACAGGTGGGGGTTGTGCTTACAGCCCAACACCGTGCAGGACGTTTGTCATTTGCCAGAGAACACCAAGATTGGCAAATTCGCCACTGGCGCCCTGTGCTCTTCACAGATGAAAGCAGGTTCACTCTGAGCATGTGACAGACGTGACAGAGTCTGGAGACGCCGTGGAGAACGTTCTGCTGCCTGCAACATCCTCCAGCATGACCGGTTTGGCGGTGGGTCAGTCATGGTGTGGGGTGGCATTTCTCTGGGGGGCCGCACAGCCCTCCATGTGCTCGCCAGAGGTAGCCTGACTGCCATTAGGTACCGAGATGAGATCCTCAAACCCCTTGTGAGACCATATGCTGGTGCGGTTTCCCTGGGTTCCTCCTAATGCAAGACAATGCTAGACCTCATGTGGCTGGAGTGTGTCAGCAGTTCCTGCAAGAGGAAGGCATTGATGCTATGGACTGGCCCGCCCGTTCCCCAGACCTGAATCCAATTGAGCACATCTGGGACATCATGTCTCGCTCCATCCACCAATACCACGTTGCACCACAGACTGTCCAGGAGTTGGCGGATGCTTTAGTCCAGGTCTGGGAGGAGATCCCTCAGGAGACCATCCGCCAACTCATCAGGAGCATGCCCAGGCGTTGTAGGGAGGTCATACAGGCACGTGGAGGCCACACACACTACTGAGCCTCATTTTGACTTGTTTTAAGGACATTACATCAAAGTTGGATCAGCCTGTAGTGTGGTTTTCCACTTTAATTTTGAGTGTGACTCCAAATCCAGACCTCCATGGGTTGATAAATTGGATTTCCATTGATTATTTTTGTGTGATTTTGTTGTCAGCACATTCAACTATGTAAAGAAAAAAGTATTTAATAAGATTTTTTTCTTTCATTCAGATCTAGGATGTGTTGTTTAAGTGTTCCCTTTATTTTTTTGAGCAGTGTATATATAGCCATGTTATTACCTGGTACTCCCTGCATATAGCCATGTTATTACCTGGTACTCCCTGCATATAGCCATGTTATTACCTGGTACTCCCTGTATATAGCCATGTTATTACCTGGTACTCCCTATATATATAGCCATGTTATTACCTGGTACTCCCTGCATATAGCCATGTTATTACCTGGTACTCCCTATATAATATATATAGCCATGTTATTACCTGGTACTCCCTATATATATAGCCATGTTATTACCTGGTACTCCCTGTATATAGCCATGTTATTACCTGGTACTCCCTATATATATATTTATATAGCCATGTTATTACCTGGTACTCCCTGTATATAACCATGTTATTACCTGGGTCTCCCTGTATGTATAGCCATGTTATTACCTGGTATTCCCTATATATTATAGCCATGTTATTACCTGGTACTCCCTGTATATAGCCATGTTATTACCTGGTACTCCCTATATATATAGCCATTTTATTACCTGGTACTCCCTGCATATAGCCATGTTATTACCTGGTACTCCCTATATATATATATAGCCATGTTATTACCTGGTACTCCCTATATATAGCCATGTTATTACCTGGTACTCCCTGCATATAGCCATGTTATTACCTGGTACTCCCTGTATATAGCCATGTTATTACCTGGTACTCCCTGTATATAGCCATGTTATTACCTGGTACTCCCTATATATATAACCATGGTATTACCTGGTACTCCCTATATATATAGCCATGTTATTACCTGGTACTCCCTATATATATAGCCATGTTATTACCTGGTACTCCTTATAGCCCTGTTATTACCTGGTACTCCCTGTATATAACCCTGTTATTACCTGGTACTCCCTGTATATAATTTTTTTACATTTTAAATTGAACCTTTTATTTAACCAGGCAAGTCAGTTAAGAACAAATTGTTATTTACAATGACGGCCTATCGGGGAACAGTGGGTTAACTGCCTTGTTCAGGGACAGAATGACAGATTTTTACCTTGTCAGCTCGGGGATTCCAGCTCTAACCACTAGGCTACCTGCCGCCCCCTATATAGCCATGTTAGTACCTGGTACTCCCTGTGTATAGGCATGCTATTACCTGGTATTCCCTGTATATAACCATGCTATAACCTGGTACTCTCTGTATATAACCGTGCTATTACCTGGTACTCCCTGCATATAGCCATGTTATCACCTGGTACTCCCTGTATATAGGCATGTTATTACCTGGTACTCCCTGCATATAACCATGTTATTACCTGGTACTCCCTATATATATATATATATATAGCCATGTTATTACCTGGTACTCCCTGTATATAGGCATGCTATTACCTAGTACTCCCTGCATATAACCATGTTATTACCTGGTACTCCCTGTATATAGGCATGCTATTACCTGGTACTCCCTGCATATAACCCTGTTATTACCTGGTATTCCCTGTATACATGCATGCTATTACCTGGTGCTCCCTGTATATAGGCATGTAATTACCTGGTACTCCCTGTATATAGGCATGTTATTACCTGGTACTCCCTGCATATAGCCATGTTATTACCTGGTACTCCCTGCATATAGCCATGTTATTACCTGGTACTCCCTGTATATAGCCATGTTATTACCTGGTACTCCCTGTATATAGCCATGTTATTACCTGGTACTCCCTGCATATAGCCATGTTATTACCTGGTACTCCCTGCATATAGCCATGTTATTACCTGGTACTCTCTCTCTCTATATATATATAGCCATGTTATTACCTGGTACTCTCTCTATATATATAGCCATGTTATTACCTGGTACTCCCTGTATATAGCCATGTTATTACCTGGTACTCCCTGTATATAGCCATGTTATTACCTGGTACTCTCTCTATATATATAGCCATGTTATTACCTGGTACTCCCTGTATATAGCCATGTTACTACCTGGTACTCCCTGTATATAGCCATGTTATTACCTGGTACTCCCTGCATATAGCCATGTTATTACTGTGTATCTTTTCCTTGTGTTGCTATTTCTATTATTATTTTAATCTATTTAACTGCATTGTTGAAAAGGTCTCGTTAATAAGTATTTCACTGTTAGTTACCTGTTTTTTATGAGACGTGACAAATGAAATGTGATTTGATTTTAGCTGAGGGGTTTATGTCAGGTGGTCAGGAGGACATAGAGGTGATGGTGTGTGGGTCTCTCTCAGTAGGGCTGGTGTAGATGTAGTTGCTTTACAATGCTGCCCTCACATGGTCAAAAGTAGAATAACAACTCCACCAACAATCACTGCCATGGACATACATACTCCAAGACCATTTTACATGAGCAAATGAAAGGGTTTTCTTCCCAGGCTCTGGGATATGAGGTAACAACAAGGCCTGGCCTATGTTAAGTCTTTTAAATGATTCAAATTCAAGAAAACGATTGTGTTGAATTGTCTTTGGGAAATAAAGAGAGACCTGGTTTTAAAAAGGTAGTGGTAATATTTCATTAAGTACAGAAATGTGTAGGCAGCTGAACATACAATTTTCTGAACTGTAATGTTTACATGAATTCACACAATACTGTGAAATATATGTAGATACCCTTGTTAGAAAGAATAGTATATTTCCTTTGATGGAGTGATGCTGTATGTAAAAACGTACCCCACTCTCCCCTACAGTTAGTGCATTCATCTTAAAGGGGCAATCTGCGGTAGCTAAATACATTTTTGACATGGCTCTGTCTATGAATTTGAGAGGGGTTACATTTCTCTAGCCCTATGCCTCAGCTTTTTAGCAAAACAGTGGCAGGGAGTTCACTTTGTTATTGTTTCAACTGCTGATTGGTGCTTTAAGGTAGCTAGGTGAGACAATACAACTGTGATATGTGGTTAAGTACAACTGCGGGGGGACGACGCGTTTTTTTTTTAAGATACTCTTCAAAGAGGTAGGGTTTCAGAAGATGGGCAGGGACTCCGCTGTCCTGACGTAA
The DNA here is from genome assembly GCF_965601325.2 of Salmo salar. NCBI lineage: Eukaryota > Metazoa > Chordata > Actinopteri > Salmoniformes > Salmonidae > Salmo > Salmo salar. The sequence goes on from NC_138297.1 coordinate 62,282,171, forward strand.
GGGGAACCTTGTTCCACCATTGGTGTGCCAGGACAGAGAAGAGCTTTGACTGGGCTGTCTGGGAGTTAAACCCCTGTAGGGTAGGGAGGGCCAGTAGACCAGAGATGGCAGAATGGAGTGCTCGGGTTGGGATGTAGGGTTTGAGTATAGCCTGTAGGTAGAGAAAGGCAGTTTACCAGGGTCTTAAAGTGGATGCGAGCTTTGACTGGAAGCAGTCCCAACCAGGGGCGTCATACACCTTAAAAATCTGACAGGGCATAAAGTACATGAGGATGGCTGGGGGGTGGTCCATATGGGGGCTAGGCCCCCTGTTGTAAATTGGATAATTTATTATTTTTCAAACATATGAAACTCAAACACTTTTTCCTGCAATCTAGAGCCATAATCATTATGCTTAATTCTATGTAAAAATATATATATATTTTTCGACATATCTAAGCATACGTCTTGAGCTGTCTGTATCCTCCTGACTGGTGGTTCTTTTTTAAAGAAACTAAATATGCTTCTCTGCATATCTGCTAAAATCTGGGTAAAAGATTGAAAGGTTTGTAAGTCTCATTCAGCAAATGTTGTTATTGTTTGCTTTTCTAATGTCTGCCAACCTTGCCAGCAGGCATGCCAGCTAAGATAGTTAGACAAGCTAGCTACTCTAACTTGATTAATAGCCTGAAATGGCTTCTTGGTATCTAGTTATGAGGTTGGGAGATTGGGAACCTGTCTGAGCTAGCTAAAGCTAACTTCATAACATTGCTAAATGGCTAATAGTACTACAGAGAAACAAATATAAAAAATAAAAAAACATTTGAACAGGACCAATGTGAGGGGGGACATGCCCCCTATGGGTATGAAGCCTTTGGTCCAAACTCCAACTCAACCCCTTGCCTCTAACCAAGGGATATTCAAATCTTCCCCTATGAGCTCCAGACTACTGCTGGTTTGCACTTCTACCTCATAATTAATTGCACCCACCAGGTTTCCCAGATTTAAATCAGTCCCTGATTAGAGGGGAAGAATGAAAAAAAGCAGTGGAACTGGCTTTCAGGTCCAGATTAGAATTTGAGGAATTGGGAATTGGGCGTATGTGTCTGTCGCTGTCCCTGCTTGGAGTATGCTACACAATTTTACTGCAAAGAATGACTCATTCCTCCAAGTGTTTCCGGTCGAGCTAAGGCAAGGACACACAAGTCATAATCACTGTTCTGCTGCTAGTCTTGGTCTTTGTGGAAAATAACAGTGTTATTGTCTGAAAGTATGGAGTTCCGGTCCGTTAAATATATATTCCATTAATGAACTGAGGCAAATAGCTCCAATTGGTGCCATCATGGTTGTTCCAGTGCCAGTGGGACGTCTTCACCCTGGTCAGATTAAGTACTAAAGCCTCGATGACAGGGTACTGTGAAAGCACATACACAGGATGTTTCTGAGTCACAGCCATTACTGGTTAGAATGGATAACATGAACAACCAAACAGCCGTGACTGCATGACTACCATGTGCTCCTGAAATAGACTAATGATAGACAACCGGAGTGAAAATACAGCACACCACTTGGCTGTATATTCAGAATCTAGTTATGCAGAATCTAGTCACGCATGACGTTTTCTGAAGATCCGTCTTTCTGATTTCTTAGAAATGAACTTTTTTCTTTGAATCTTCTGGAAGACTCTTAATTGAAGGCAATACAGCAGTTGTGTGTGTGTGTGTGTGTGTGTGTGTGTGTGTGTGTGTGTGTGTGTGAGTGCGCGCTCGTGCTCGTGCTTGACATGTTTTCTCCAATTATGTCCGGCCTTCATTTTAAACTTTCGATCTGAGCCGTGGATGGCTCAGGGACCATCCACGGCTGCATCCAGTAGCTAATGCCCTGGTAACCCAGTAACCTTCCCTCAACCCTCCTTCAACTTTCCCGCAACCTTCCCCTGACACAGTCAGCAGCACGTGCTTTCGTAAACAGTGAACTGTGTCAGAAAGGTATGCTCAGGGAGGGCTGGAGACATAGATACCCAAACATTTAAAGCACATTATGTTTAAGATTAGTCCCTGTGCTCAAGAACACTAAGGTAACCTGCCTAAATGACTACCGGCCCGTAGCACTCACGTCTGTAGCCATGAAGTGCTTTGAAAGGCTGGTCATGGCTCACATCAACACCATTATCCCAGAAACCATAGACCCACTCAAATTTGCATACCGCCCCAACAGATCCACAGATGATGCAATCTTTTCTTCTAAAACATTTTTTAATGGGTTTTTTATTTTTTTGGTATCCAGTTGGTAGTTACAGTCTTGTCTCATCGCTGCAACTCCCGTACGGACTCGGGAGAGGTGAAGGTCGAGAGCCGTGCGTCCTCCGAAACACGACCCTGCCAAGCCGCACTGCTTCTTGACACAATGCCCGCTTAACCCGGAAGCCAGCCGCACCAATGTGTCGGAGGAAACACCGTACACCTGGTGAACGTGTCAGCGTGCACTGCGCCCGGCCAGCCACAGGAGTCGCTAGTGCACGATGGGACAAGGACATCTCTGCCAGCCAAACCCTCCCCTAACCCCGGACGCACACTGGGCCAATTGTGCGCCGCCCCATGGGTCTCCCGGTCGCGGCCAGCTGCGACAGAGCCTGGACTCCAACCCAGAATCTCTAGTGGCACAGCTAGCACTGCGATGTAGTGCCTTAGACCACTGCACCACTCGGGAGGCCGCTGATGATGCAATCTCTATTGCACTCCGCCCTGCCCTTTCACACCCGGACAAAAGGAACACCTATGTGAGAATGCTATTCGTTGACTACAGCTCAGCGTTCAACACCATAGTGCCCTCAGTAAGCTAAGGACCCTGAGATTGAACACCCCCCTCTGCAAGTGGATCCTGGACTTCCTGACGGGCCGCCCCCAGGTGGTAAGGGTAGGTAACAACACATCCGCCACGCTGATCCTCAACACGGGAGCCCCTCAGGGGTGCGTGCTCAGTCCCCTCCTGTACTCCCTGTTCACTCATGACTGCACGGCAGGCACGACTCCAACACCATCATTAAGTTTGCCAATGACAGTGGTAGGCCTGATCACCGACAACGATGAGACCGCTTATAGGGAGGAGGTCAGAGACCTGGCCGTGTGGTGTAAGGACAACCTCTCCCTCAACGTGATCAAGACAAAGGAGATGATTGTGGACTACAGGAAAAGGAGGACAGAGTCCGCCCCCATTCTCATGGACAGGGCTGTAGTGGAACAGGTTGAGAGCTTCAAGTTCCTTGGTGTCCACATCACCAACAAACTAACATGGTCCAAGCACATCAAGACCGTCGTGAAGAGGGCGCGACAAAACCTATTCCCACTCAGGACACTGAAAAGATTTAGCATGGGTCCTCAGATCCTCAAAAGGTTTTACAGCTGCACCATCGAGAGCATCCTGACGGGTTGCATCACTGCCTGGTATGGCAACTGCTCGGCCTCCGACCGCAAGGCACTACAGAGGGTAGTGCATACGGCCCAGTACATCATGGGGCCAAGCTTCCTGCCATCCAGCCGGTGTCAGAGGAAGGACGTAAAAATTGTCAAAGACTCCAGCCACCCTAGTCATAGACTGTTCTCTCTGCTACCACACGGCAAGCAGGACCGGAGCGCCAAGTTAAGGTCCAAGAGGCTTCTAAACAGCTTCTACCCCCAAGCCATAAGACTCCAGAACATCTAATCAAATGTCTACCCAGACTATTTGCATTGCCCTCTCCCCCCCTCTTTTACACTGCTGCTACTCTCTGATATTATCTATGCATAGTCACTTTAATAATTCTACCCACATGTACATATTACCTTGACTAACCGGTGCCCCTGCATATTGACTCTGTACCGGTACAGGGGCGGAAATCCCGGGGGGGACGGTGGGGACACGACCCCCCCATCCTTGGAAAAATATGATTTGTCCCCCCCAATATATCACTGAAACATAACTATGTAATTTAAATAATATTAATAATACGCAATGAAAGCAATTGTGCTGATTATAGACACTTAATAGCATGTTTTTAAGTTTCAAAAGATTGCGACCCCCCCACCCTTTGCCTCACAATGTTTTGATCCACTGCCAGTTCCTTAGTTGGCAAGGTAACAGAGGGGTCGTATCTACTGTCTGAAAGGCACTCAATGAACATAACTGAAGTGAGGTTAATCCAGTCAATCGCGCACACACACTAGCTGAATATGCAGAGCTAGCGCGCAAATATTAACTATTAAGCTAGCTAGTACCTATTCCATTTATGTGGCCTCGTCAAAGATGGAATCTTTGCTATCGTCAATTTATTCCAAGATCAGCATGCAGATGATGTAAGTTAGTGCTTCAAAGTCCCTGCGATAAGGTTAGCGATAAACTGAAGTCCAAACTGAACAGAACTACACTCTATTCTACCATTGTCTTAAATATATTTAATGGTCTCGTTGCAAAAGCTAAATTGTCGCAAGGGAACTTTTATTTATTTATTTTATTTCACCTTTATTTAACCCGGGTAGTAAAGATTATAGCAAACACCACTGAAACGGAATTGGTGCTCGCTAGCTTTGCAAATTCAGCTATTGTTGGAAGCCAGCCAATATGAAACAAACTATTAAAATTACAAAAGGTTGCAGCATATGTTGTGTAAATGGTGAACTCATACAGCTGTCAACTCTTGTCATTTTAATCCGTTTCACATTTGCTAGCTACCTTTTAGATCGAAGCCCAAATAGAATGATAAAAGATAAGATGATAGAAGCCCATCTCCTACTGTAAATAACCTACACACTGTGTGTGTGTGTAGCCAGCCAGCCAGGTAGAAAAATGGCAGAAAAATAAAAGACGGACATCAGAGTATTTTTCAGTACACCAAAACGCAAAGTAAGAACCCTAGTAGCCTAATATCTCAAAGACTAGTTGATAAAATTTTCATAAGAAATAAATGAAATTCTAATGGAAATGTTTCACAATGATGTCATTAGGCAGAGCAGGCAACAGATGGCACACAGACAGCAGAGTTGGGGACAGATATGCAGGGACAGACTGGCAGAGACAGGGAGTCTCAGGTAAGTTTGTTGAGTCTTTGTTTGGCAACATTATGAAAGGTTCTCCATTTTTTTGACTTGTAAAATAGGAACATAATTGGAAAATGCCATGGATACCCCCACTCTCAACTTAAACTGGTGACTGAACTAAGATTTGTTAAAGGCCATGGTATTGCTGTTGTGATTAGTTTTGGGTACCGGTAGTTAGGAGTACGGCAAACACCTTATTTCTTTGGTTCCTCAATATACATTTACCATATTACAATGTAGGCTATGTGTTACAGCACTACTTTTGGTGTCCCGCTCAGGAATTGCTCTTGAGAAAATGTAATGTAATTGTCCCCTCCAAAGTTGATATCAGATTTTCGCCCCTGTACCGGTACCCCTGTATATAGTCTCGCTATTGTTATTTTACTGCTGCTCTTTAATTATCTGTTACTTTTATTTCTTTTTTTGTGGTATTTAAAACTGCATTGTTTGTAAAGGACTTGTAAGTAAGCATTTCACTGTAAGGTCTACACCTGTTGTATTCAGTGCATATGACAAATTTGATTTGATTTGAGATTATATTGATGATATAACACGGTTCAGTAAGATTATATTGGTGATGTAGCACAGTTCAGTAAGATTATATTGGTGATGTAGCACAGTTCAGGAAGATTATATTGATGATGTAGCACAGTTCAGTAAGATTATATTGATGATGTAGCACAGTTCAGGAAGATTATATTGATGATGTAGCACGATTCAGGAAAATTATATTGATGATGTAGCACGATTCAGGAAGATTATATTGATGATGTAGCACGATTCAGGAAAATTATATTGATGATGTAGCACGATTCAGGAAAATTATATTGATGATGTAGCATGGTTCAGTAAGATTATATTGACGACGTAGCATGGTTCAGTAAGATTATATTGACGATGTAGCACGGTTCAGTCAGATTATATGGCCATCAGACCTGTACAGATGGGGATGTAGTCCTTTGAAGAGAGTTATTCTGCAACGGAGCTTTTGTTGTGTTGAGCTTTTTGGTTGAAATAGATTAAGTTGCTTCAACGGGCTGGTTGTCTCAAGACGGAAGTAGAGAACAAGGAAACACGCACACACACACACACACACACACACACACACACACACACACACACACACACACACACACACAGCTCTCTCATTGGCTGAGCCCCCTCCCTGACATGCCCACTCCTTGTTACCTGGGCAACCCCACCAGGGGAGGAATATACCCTCTCCCCTCTTCTCCATCGCCACCTCTCTCTCTCTCTCACACACACACACACACACACACACACACACACACACACACACACACACACACACACACACACACACACACACACACACACACACACACACACACACACACAAACAGTGTTACAACAGTGACCCTCTCTCTTCCTCCCTCTCTCGCTCTCTCCTCCTCCCCTCTCTTTAAGTTTCCTCCACAATCCTTGACTTAACATGCTGCTTCAGTCTCACAGTGGAGACACTCAGAGAGCACCACAGAGAGGGACAGCAGCAGCAAACCACATACAGCACTACTACTATCCCCCTCTCCACCTCTTCTCTCCACTACTACTATCCCCCTCTCCACCTCTTCTCTCCACTACTACTGTCCCCCTTTCCACCTCTTCTCCACCTCTTCTCTCTCTCTGTGTCTCCCTTGTTTACATTGTCAGGTCAGTGTGGATGTGAGATGGGTTGTGGATATTCCTCAACGACCAGCGCGGCTGGAGGAGGTGAGTGTGCCATCGACCTAGCGCTGCTAAAGGGTGGTGAACGTGTATGTGTGTGTACAGTGTGTGTGTGTGTGTGTGTGTGTGTGTGTGTATATGTGTATGTGAACAGTCTGTGTTCTAGTGTGGGTGTATTTGTGTGTGTGTGTATACTGTATGTGTATATTTGCATGTGTATTTGTGTATGTGTGTATACTTTACATGAGTTATTTATGTTGATGTATTTGTCTTTCTGAGGGCATAAGAAATTATATTTAGTTTTTCTGCCAAACTCTCATTCTAGCCTCTCATACTGAGCTAACTGTTACAGCAACAATGAATGAGTGGGCTTTACAATAGATAGTTATGGAAACAGGGCTTTACATTAGAAAGTTATGGAAACAGGGCTTTACAATAGATAGTTATGGAAACAGGGCTTTACATTAGAAAGTTATGGAAACAGGGCTTTACAATAGATAGTTATGGAAACAGGGCTTTACAATAGATAGTTATGGAAACAGGGCTTTACAATAGATAGTTATGGAAACAGGGCTTTACAATAGATAGTTATGGAAACAGGGCTTTACAATAGATAGTTATGGAAACAGGGCTTTACAATAGAGAGTTGTGGAAACAGGGCTTTACAATAGAGAGTTGTGGAAAGAGGGCTTTACAATAGAGAGTTGTGGAAACAGGGCTTTACAATAGAGAGTTGTGGAAACAGGAATTTATAATTATGGAGAGTTATGGAGTTTTTTTATGAATAGACATGTAGGCTACAGAAGTACCTTCTGTGTACAGTATGTGGGCAATGATTTCTGTTTGTGTGTGTGTGTGTGTGTGTGCGCTCGCTCGCTCGCTCATTCAAGTGCAACAGTGTGTGTGCCTGCTTGCCTGGCGTGTGTGAGTGTGTGTGTGTTGATCTGAATCTAAACTAGTTGAATCAGACACACTGTCAGTTTGAATCAAAGCAGCAGTCTTGATGTCATTGATACGTCAACACTCTGAGGGAGGGAGGGAGGGGGGGGGAGGGAGGGAGGGGATCAAAGCCAATAGACATTACCCTTGAAATGCTGTCCCCTGACATGATGATTATGAAAAGAGACACCCTGAGAGGAAACATGTTTATGAAAGGAGATGTTCTATGTTAGTCAGTCATATTCAATATGTTTGGCCGATGTGCCTTGGGTTTGATGTTCAATAGAAGGCATTTTCAACCTGTAATTCAACATGTAATGTTGTGTATGGAAAATGGATACTAGTGAAAATCAACAGGTAACGAGAGTACCGTAGACAGACACCATGTCCTACTGATGTACTGGTTAACGTCTACTACAGTTAACATATTATCAACTGTCACATGAACAACACCACCATACAGCCTGTTCACCTGGACTAACAGTAGACCACTAGTATAGCTGAGGATATGACTTGTTTACCTTGACTAACAGTAGACCACTAGTATAGCTGAGGATATGACTTGTTTACCTTGACTAACAGTAGACCACTAGTATAGCTGAGGATACGGCTTGTTTACCTTGACTAACAGTAGACCACTAGTATAGCTGAGGAGATGACTTGTTTACCTTGACTAACAGTAGACCACTAGTATAGCTGATGTTGAGGATATGACTTGTTTACCTTGACTAACATTAGACCACTAGTATAGCTGAGGATACTGCTTGTTTACCTTGACTAACAGTAGACCACTAGTATAGCTGAGGAGATGACTTGTTTACCTTGACTAACAGTAGACCACTAGTATAGCTGAGGATACTGCTTGTTTACCTTGACTAACAGTAGACCACTAGTATAGCTGAGGATATGACTTGTTTACCTTGACTAACAGTAGACCACTAGTATAGCTGAGGATACTGCTTGTTTACCTTGACTAACAGTAGACCACTAGTATAGCTGAGGATATGACTTGTTTACCTTGACTAACAGTAGACCACTAGTACAGCTGAGGATATGACTTGTTTACCTTGACTAACAGTAGACCACTAGTATAGCTGAGGATATGACTTGTTTACCTTGACTAACAGTAGACCACTAGTATAGCTGAGGATATGACTTGTTTACCTTGACTAACAGTAGACCACTAGTATAGCTGAGGATATGACTTGTTTACCTTGACTAACAGTAGACCACTAGTATAGCTGAGGATATGACTTGTTTACCTTGACTAACAGTAGACCACTAGTATAGCTGAGGATACGGCTTGTTTACCTTGACTAACAGTAGACCACTAGTATAGCTGAGGAGATGACTTGTTTACCTTGACTAACAGTAGACCACTAGTATAGCTGATGTTGAGGATATGACTTGTTTACCTTGACTAACATTAGACCACTAGTATAGCTGAGGATACTGCTTGTTTACCTTGACTAACAGTAGACCACTAGTATAGCTGAGGAGATGACTTGTTTACCTTGACTAACAGTAGACCACTAGTATAGCTGAGGATACTGCTTGTTTACCTTGACTAACAGTAGACCACTAGTATAGCTGAGGATATGACTTGTTTACCTTGACTAACAGTAGACCACTAGTATAGCTGAGGATACTGCTTGTTTACCTTGACTAACAGTAGACCACTAGTATAGCTGAGGATATGACTTGTTTACCTTGACTAACAGTAGACCACTAGTACAGCTGAGGATATGACTTGTTTACCTTGACTAACAGTAGACCACTAGTATAGCTGAGGATATGACTTGTTTACCTTGACTAACAGTAGACCACTAGTATAGCTGAGGATATGACTTGTTTACCTTGACTAACAGTAGACCACTAGTACAGCTGAGGATATGGCTTGTTTACCTGGACTAACAGTAGACCACTAGTATAGCTGAGGATATGACTTGTTTACCTTGACTAACAGTAGACCACTAGTACAGCTGAGGATATGGCTTGTTTACCTGGACTAACAGTAGACCACTAGTATAGCTGAGGATACGGCTTGTTTACCTTGACTAACAGTAGACCACTAGTATAGCTGAGGATACGGCTTGTTTACCTTGACTAACAGTAGACCACTAGTACAGCTGAGGATATGACTTGTTTACCTTGACTAACAGTAGACCACTAGTATAGCTGAGGATACGGCTTGTTTACCTTGACTAACAGTAGACCACTAGTATAGCTGAGGATATGACTTGTTTACCTTGACTAACAGTAGACCACTAGTATAGCTGAGGATACGGCTTGTTGACCTTGACTAACAGTAGACCACTAGTACAACTGAGGATATGACTTGTTTACCTTGACTAACAGTAGACCACTAGTACAACTGAGGATATGACTTGTTCACCTGGACTAACAGTAGACCACTAGTACAACTGAGGATACGGCTTGTTGACCTTGACTAACAGTAGACCACTAGTATAGCTGAGGATATGACTTGTTTACCTTGACTAACAGTAGACCACTAGTATAGCTGAGGATACGGCTTGTTTACCTTGACTAACAGTAGACCACTAGTATAACTGAGGATATGACTTGTTTACCTTGACTAACAGTAGACCACTAGTATAGCTGAGGATACGGCTTGTTTACCTTGACTAACAGTAGACCACTAGTATAGCTGAGGATATGACTTGTTTACCTTGACTAACAGTAGACCACTAGTATAGCTGAGGTTGAGGATATGACTTGTTTACCTTGACTAACAGTAGACCACTAGTATAGCTGAGGTTGAGGATATGACTTGTTTACCTTGACTAACAGTAGACCACTAGTATAGCTGAGGAGATGACTTGTTTACCTTGACTAAAAGTAGACCACTAGTATAGCTGAGGATACGGCTTGTTTACCTTGACTAACAGTAGACCACTAGTATAGCTGAGGATATGACTTGTTTACCTTGACTAACAGTAGACCACTAGTATAGCTGAGGTTGAGGATATGACTTGTTTACCTTGACTAACAGTAGACCACTAGTATTGCTGAGGATATGACTTGTTTACCTTGACTAACAGTTGACCACTAGTATAGCTGAGGATATGACTTGTTTACCTTGACTAACAGTAGACCACTAGTATTGCTGAGGATATGACTTGTTTACCTTGACTAACAGTAGACCACTAGTATTGCTGAGGATATGACTTGTTTACCTTGACTAACAGTAGACCATTAGTATAGCTGAGGATATGGCTTGTTTACCTTGACTAACAGTAGACCACTAGTATAACTGAGGATACGGCTTGTTTACCTTGACTAACAGTAGACCACTACTATAGCTGAGGATACGGCTTGTTTACCTTGACTAACAGTAGACCACTAGTATAGCTGAGGATACGGCTTGTTTACCTTGACTAACAGTAGACCACTAGTACAGCTGAGGATACGGCTTGTTTACCTTGACTAACAGTAGACCACTAGTATAGCTGAGGATACGGCTTGTTTACCTTGACTAACAGTAGACCACTAGTATAGCTGAGGTTGAGGATACGGCTTGTTTACCTGGACTAACAGTAGACCACTAGTATAGCTGAGGATACGGCTTGTTTACCTTGACTAACAGTAGACCACTAGTAGAGCTGAGGATACGGCTTGTTTACCTTGACTAACAGTAGACCACTAGTATAGCTGAGGATATGACTTGTTTACCTTGACTAACAGTAGACCACTAGTATAGCTGAGGATACGGCTTGTTTACCTTGACTAACAGTAGACCACTAGTATAGCTGACGTTGAGGATACGGCTTGTTTAACTGGACTAACAGTAGACCACTAGTATAGCTGAGGATATGACTTGTTTACCTTGACTAACAGTAGACCACTAGTATAGCTGAGGATACGGCTTGTTTACCTTGACTAACAGTAGACCACTAGTATAGCTGAGGTTGAGGATACGGCTTGTTTACCTGGACTAACAGTAGACCACTAGTATAGCTGAGGATATGACTTGTTTACCTTGACTAACAGTAGACCACTAGTATAGCTGAGGATACGGCTTGTTTACCTTGACTAACAGTAGACCACTAGTATAGCTGAGGATATGACGTGTTTACCTTGACAAACAGTAGACCACTAGTATAGCTGAGGTTGAGGATATGACTTGTTTACTTTGACTAACAGTAGACCACTAGTATAGCTGAAGTTGAGGATATGACTTGTTTACCTTGACTAACAGTAGACCACTAGTATTGCTGAGGATATGACTTGTTTACCTTGACTAACAGTAGACCATTAGTATAGCTGAGGATATGGCTTGTTTACCTTGACTAACAGTAGACCACTAGTATAACTGAGGATACGGCTTGTTTACCTTGACTAACAGTAGACCACTACTATAGCTGAGGATACGGCTTGTTTACCTTGACTAACAGTAGACCACTAGTATAGCTGAGGATACGGCTTGTTTACCTTGACTAACAGTAGACCACTAGTACAGCTGAGGATACGGCTTGTTTACCTTGACTAACAGTAGACCACTAGTATAGCTGAGGATACGGCTTGTTTACCTTGACTAACAGTAGACCACTAGTATAGCTGAGGTTGAGGATACGGCTTGTTTACCTGGACTAACAGTAGACCACTAGTATAGCTGAGGATACGGCTTGTTTACCTTGACTAACAGTAGACCACTAGTAGAGCTGAGGATACGGCTTGTTTACCTTGACTAACAGTAGACCACTAGTATAGCTGAGGATATGACTTGTTTACCTTGACTAACAGTAGACCACTAGTATAGCTGAGGATACGGCTTGTTTACCTTGACTAACAGTAGACCACTAGTATAGCTGACGTTGAGGATACGGCTTGTTTAACTGGACTAACAGTAGACCACTAGTATAGCTGAGGATATGACTTGTTTACCTTGACTAACAGTAGACCACTAGTATAGCTGAGGATACGGCTTGTTTACCTTGACTAACAGTAGACCACTAGTATAGCTGAGGTTGAGGATACGGCTTGTTTACCTGGACTAACAGTAGACCACTAGTATAGCTGAGGATATGACTTGTTTACCTTGACTAACAGTAGACCACTAGTATAGCTGAGGATACGGCTTGTTTACCTTGACTAACAGTAGACCACTAGTATAGCTGAGGATATGACGTGTTTACCTTGACAAACAGTAGACCACTAGTATAGCTGAGGTTGAGGATATGACTTGTTTACTTTGACTAACAGTAGACCACTAGTATAGCTGAAGTTGAGGATATGACTTGTTTACTTGACTAACAGTAGACCACTAGTATAGCTGAGGATATGGCTTGTTTACCTTGACTAACAGTAGACCACTAGTATAGCTGAGGATACGGCTTGTTTACCTTGACTAACAGTAGACCACTAGTATAGCTGAGGATATGACTTGTTTTCCTTGACTAACAGTAGACAACTAGTATAGCTGAGATTGAGGATATTACTTATTTACCTTGACTAACAGTAGACCACTAGTATTGCTGAGGATATGATTTGTTTACCTTGACTAACAGTTGACCACTAGTATAGCTGAGGATACGGCTTGTTTACCTTGACTAACAGTAGACCACTAGTATAGCTGAGGATACGGCTTGTTTACCTTGACTAACAGTAGACCACTAGTATAGCTGAGGTTGAGGATATGACTTGTTTACTTTGACTAACAGTAGACCACTAGTATAGCTGAGGATACGGCTTGTTTACCTTGACTAACAGTAGACCACTAGTATAGCTGACGTTGAGGATACGGCTTGTTTACCTGGACTAACAGTAGACCACTAGTATAGCTGAGGATATGACTTGTTTACCTTGACTAACAGTAGACCACTAGTAGAGCTGAGGATATGACTTGTTTACGTTGACTAACAGTAGACCACTAGTATAGCTGAGGATATGACTTGTTTACCTTGACTAACAGTAAACCACTAGTATAGCTGAGGATACGGCTTGTTTACCTTGACTAACAGTAGACCACTAGTATAGCTGAGGATATGACTTGTTTACCTTGACTAACAGTAGACCACTAGTATAGCTGAGGATATGACTTGTTTACCTTGACTAACAGTAGACCACTAGTATAGCAGAGGATTCGGCTTGTTTACCTTGACTAACAGTAGACCACTAGTATAGCTGAGGATAAGACTTGTTTACCTTGACTAACAGTAGACCACTAGTATAGCTGAGGATACGGCGTGTTTACCTTGACTAACAGTAGACCACTAGTATAGCTGAGGATACTGCTTGTTTACCTTGACTAACAGTAGACCACTAGTATTGCTGAGGATGTGACGTGTTTACCTTGACTAACAGTAAACCACTAGTATAGCTGAGGATACGGCTTGTTTACCTTGACTAACAGTAGACCACTAGTATAGCTGAGGTTGAGGATATGACTTGTTTACCTTGACTAACAGTAGACCACTAGTATAGCTGAGGTTGAGGATACGGCTTGTTTACCTGGACTAACAGTAGACCACTAGTATAGCTGAGGATATGACTTGTTTACCTTGACTAACAGTAGACCACTAGTAGAGCTGAGATTGAGGATATTACTTATTTACCTTGACTAACAGTAGACCACTAGTATTGCTGAGGATATGATTTGTTTACCTTGACTAACAGTAGACCACTACTATAGCTGAGGATACGGCTTGTTTACCTTGACTAACAGTAGAACACTAGTATAGCTGAGGTTGAGGATATGACTTGTTTACCTTGACTAACAGTAGACCACTAGTATAGCTGAGGTTATGACTTGTTTACCTGGACTAACAGTAGACCACTAGTATAGCTGAGGATATGGCGTGTTCACCTTGACTAACAGTAGACCACTAGTATAGCTGAGGATACGGCTTGTTTACCTTGACTAACAGTAGACCACTAGTATAGCTGAGGATACGGCTCTTTTACCTTGACTAACAGTAGACCACTAGTATAGCTGAGGATATGGCTTGTTTACCTTGACTACTCGTAGACCACTAGTATAGCTGAGGATACGGCTTGTTTACCTTGACTAACAGTAGACCACTAGTATAGCTGAGGATACGACTTGTTTACCTTGAATAACAGTAGACCACTAGCATAGCTGAGGATACGACTTGTTTACCTTGACTAACTGTAGACCACTTGTATAGCTGAGGATACGGCTTGTTTACCTTGACCAACAGTAGACCACTAGTATAGCTGAGGATATGACTTGTTTACCTTGACTAACAGTAGACCACTAGTATAGCTGAGGTTGAGGATATGACTTGTTTACATTGACTAACAGTAGACCACTAGTATAGCTGAGGAGATGACTTCTTTACCTTGACTAAAAGTAGACCACTAGTATAGCTGAGGATACGGCTTGTTTACCTTGACTACCAGTAGACCACTAGTATAGCAGAGGATTCGGCTTGTTTACCTTGACTAACAGTAGACCACTAGAATAGCTGAGGATACGGCTTGTTTACCTCGACTAACAGTAGACCACTAGAATGGCTGAGGATACGACTTGTTTACCTTGACTAACAGTAGACCACTAGAATGGCTGAGGATACGACTTGTTTACCTGGACTAACAGTAGACCACTAGTATAGCTGAGGATATGACTTGTTTACCTTGACTAACAGTAGACCACTAGTATAGCTGAGGATACGGCTTGTTTACCTTGACTAACAGTAGACCACTAGTATAGCTGAGGATACGGCTTGTTTACCTTGACTAACAGTAGACCACTAGTATAGTTGAGTATATGACTTGTTTACCTTGACTAACAGTAGACCACTAGTATAGCTGAGATTGAGGATATTACTTATTTACCTTGACTAACAGTAGACCACTAGTATTGCTGAGGATATGATTTGTTTACCTTGACTAACAGTAGACCACTACTATAGCTGAGGATACGTCTTGTTTACCTTGACTAACAGTAGAACACTAGTATAGCTGAGGTTGAGGATATGACTTGTTTACCTTGACTAACAGTAGACCACTAGTATAGCTGAGGTTATGACTTGTTTACCTGGACTAACAGTAGACCACTAGTATAACTGAGGATATGGCGTGTTCACCTTGACTAACAGTAGACCAGTAGTATAGCTGAGGATACGGCTTGTTTACCTTGACTAACAGTAGACCACTAGTATAGCTGAGGATACGGCTCTTTTACCTTGACTAACAGTAGACCACTAGTATAGCTGAGGATATGGCTTGTTTACCTTGACTACTCGTAGACCACTAGTATAGCTGAGGATACGGCTTGTTTACCTTGACTAACAGTAGACCACTAGTATAGCTGAGGATACGACTTGTTTACCTTGACTAACAGTAGACCACTAGTATAGCTGAGGATACGGCGTGTTTACCTTGACTAACTGTAGACCACTTGTATAGCTGAGGATACGGCTTGTTTACCTTGACTAACAGTAGACCACTAGTATAGCTGAGGATATGACTTGTTTACCTTGACTAACAGTAGACCACTAGTATAGCTGAGGTTGAGGATATGACTTGTTTACCTTGACTAACAGTAGACCACTAGTATAGCTGAGGAGATGACTTCTTTACCTTGACTAAAAGTAGACCACTAGTATAGCTGAGGATACGGCTTGTTTACCTTGACTACCAGTAGACCACTAGTATAGCAGAGGATTCGGCTTGTTTACCTTGACTAACAGTAGACCACTAGTATTGCTGAGGATATGATTTGTTTACCTTGACTAACAGTAGACCACTACTATAGCTGAGGATACGGCTTGTTTACCTTGACTAACAGTAGAACACTAGTATAGCTGAGGTTGAGGATATGACTTGTTTACCTTGACTAACAGTAGACCACTAGTATAGCTGAGGTTATGACTTGTTTACCTGGACTAACAGTAGACCACTAGTATAGCTGAGGATATGGCGTGTTCACCTTGACTAACAGTAGACCACTAGTATAGCTGAGGATACGGCTTGTTTACCTTGACTAACAGTAGACCACTAGTATAGCTGAGGATACGGCTCTTTTACCTTGACTAACAGTAGACCACTAGTATAGCTGAGGATATGGCTTGTTTACCTTGACTACTCGTAGACCACTAGTATAGCTGAGGATACGGCTTGTTTACCTTGACTAACAGTAGACCACTAGTATAGCTGAGGATACGACTTGTTTACCTTGAATAACAGTAGACCACTAGCATAGCTGAGGATACGGCGTGTTTACCTTGACTAACTGTAGACCACTTGTATAGCTGAGGATACGGCTTGTTTACCTTGACCAACAGTAGACCACTAGTATAGCTGAGGATATGACTTGTTTACCTTGACTAACAGTAGACCACTAGTATAGCTGAGGTTGAGGATATGACTTGTTTACATTGACTAACAGTAGACCACTAGTATAGCTGAGGAGATGACTTCTTTACCTTGACTAAAAGTAGACCACTAGTATAGCTGAGGATACGGCTTGTTTACCTTGACTACCAGTAGACCACTAGTATAGCAGAGGATTCGGCTTGTTTACCTTGACTAACAGTAGACCACTAGAATAGCTGAGGATACGGCTTGTTTACCTCGACTAACAGTAGACCACTAGAATGGCTGAGGATACGACTTGTTTACCTTGACTAACAGTAGACCACTAGAATGGCTGAGGATACGACTTGTTTACCTGGACTAACAGTAGACCACTAGTATAGCTGAGGATATGACTTGTTTACCTTGACTAACAGTAGACCACTAGTATAGCTGAGGATACGGCTTGTTTACCTTGACTAACAGTAGACCACTAGTATAGCTGAGGATACGGCTTGTTTACCTTGACTAACAGTAGACCACTAGTATAGTTGAGTATATGACTTGTTTACCTTGACTAACAGTAGACCACTAGTATAGCTGAGATTGAGGATATTACTTATTTACCTTGACTAACAGTAGACCACTAGTATTGCTGAGGATATGATTTGTTTACCTTGACTAACAGTAGACCACTACTATAGCTGAGGATACGGCTTGTTTACCTTGACTAACAGTAGAACACTAGTATAGCTGAGGTTGAGGATATGACTTGTTTACCTTGACTAACAGTAGACCACTAGTATAGCTGAGGTTATGACTTGTTTACCTGGACTAACAGTAGACCACTAGTATAACTGAGGATATGGCGTGTTCACCTTGACTAACAGTAGACCACTAGTATAGCTGAGGATACGGCTTGTTTACCTTGACTAACAGTAGACCACTAGTATAGCTGAGGATACGGCTCTTTTACCTTGACTAACAGTAGACCACTAGTATAGCTGAGGATATGGCTTGTTTACCTTGACTACTCGTAGACCACTAGTATAGCTGAGGATACGGCTTGTTTACCTTGACTAACAGTAGACCACTAGTATAGCTGAGGATACGACTTGTTTACCTTGACTAACAGTAGACCACTAGTATAGCTGAGGATACGGCGTGTTTACCTTGACTAACTGTAGACCACTTGTATAGCTGAGGATACGGCTTGTTTACCTTGACTAACAGTAGACTACTAGTATAGCTGAGGATATGACTTGTTTACCTTGACTAACAGTAGACCACTAGTATAGCTGAGGTTGAGGATATGACTTGTTTACCTTGACTAACAGTAGACCACTAGTATAGCTGAGGAGATGACTTCTTTACCTTGACTAAAAGTAGACCACTAGTATAGCTGAGGATACGGCTTGTTTACCTTGACTACCAGTAGACCACTAGTATAGCAGAGGATTAGGCTTGTTTACCTTGACTAACAGTAGACCACTAGAATAGCTGAGGACACGGCTTGTTTACCTTGACTAACAGTAGACCACCAGAATAGCTGAGGATACGGCTTGTTTACCTTGACTAACAGTAGACCACTAGTATAGCTGAGGATACGGCTTGTTTACCTGGACTAACAGTAGACCACTAGTATAACTGAGGATATGGCGTGTTCACCTTGACTAACAGTAGACCACTAGTATAGCTGAGGATACGGCTTGTTTACCTTGACTAACAGTAGACCACTAGTATAGCTGAGGTTGAGGATACGGCTTGTTTACCTTGACTAACAGTAGACAACTAGTATAGCTGAGGATATGATTTGTTTACCTTGACTAACAGTTGACCACTAGTACAGATGAGGATATGACTTGTTTACCTTAACTAACAGTAGACCACTAGTATAGCTGAGGTTGAGGATATGACTTGTTTACCTTGACTAACAGTAGACCACTAGTATAGCTGAGGAGATGACTTGTTTACCTTGACTAACAGTAGACCACTAGTATAGCAGAGGATTCGGCTTGTTTACCTTGACTAACAGTAGACCACTAGAATAGCTGAGGATACGACTTGTTTACCTTGACTAACAGTAGACCACTAGTATAGCTGAGGATATGACATGTTTACCTTGACTAACAGTAGACCACTAGTATAGCTGAGGATACGGCGTGTTTACCTTGACTAACAGTAGACCACTAGTATAGCTGAGGTTGAGGATACGACTTGTTTACCTTGACTAACAGTAGACCACTAGTATAGCTGAGGATACGGCGTGTTTACCTTGACTAACTGTAGACCACTAGTATAGCTGAGGATACGGCTTGTTTACCTTGACTAACAGTAGACAACTAGTATAGCTGAGGATATGATTTGTTTACCTTGACTAACAGTTGACCACTAGTACAGATGAGGATATGACTTGTTTACCTTGACTAACAGTAGACCACTAGTATAGCTGAGGATATGACTTGTTTACCTTGACTAACAGTAGACCACTAGTATTGCTGAGGTTGAGGATATGACTAGTTTACCTTGACTAACAGTAGACCACTAGTATAGCTGAGGATACGGCGTGTTTACCTTGACTAACTGTAGACCACTTGTATAGCTGAGGATACGGCTTGTTTACCTTGACTAACAGTAGACCACTAGTATAGCTGAGGATATGACTTGTTTACCTTGACTAACAGTAGACCACTAGTATAGCTGAGGTTGAGGATATGACTTGTTTACCTTGACTAACAGTAGACCACTAGTATAGCTGAGGAGATGACTTCTTTACCTTGACTAAAAGTAGACCACTAGTATAGCTGAGGATACGGCTTGTTTACCTTGACTACCAGTAGACCACTAGTATAGCAGAGGATTCGGCTTGTTTACCTTGACTAACAGTAGACCACTAGTATTGCTGAGGATATGATTTGTTTACCTTGACTAACAGTAGACCACTACTATAGCTGAGGATACGGCTTGTTTACCTTGACTAACAGTAGAACACTAGTATAGCTGAGGTTGAGGATATGACTTGTTTACCTTGACTAACAGTAGACCACTAGTATAGCTGAGGTTATGACTTGTTTACCTGGACTAACAGTAGACCACTAGTATAGCTGAGGATATGGCGTGTTCACCTTGACTAACAGTAGACCACTAGTATAGCTGAGGATACGGCTTGTTTACCTTGACTAACAGTAGACCACTAGTATAGCTGAGGATACGGCTCTTTTACCTTGACTAACAGTAGACCACTAGTATAGCTGAGGATATGGCTTGTTTACCTTGACTACTCGTAGACCACTAGTATAGCTGAGGATACGGCTTGTTTACCTTGACTAACAGTAGACCACTAGTATAGCTGAGGATACGACTTGTTTACCTTGAATAACAGTAGACCACTAGCATAGCTGAGGATACGGCGTGTTTACCTTGACTAACTGTAGACCACTTGTATAGCTGAGGATACGGCTTGTTTACCTTGACCAACAGTAGACCACTAGTATAGCTGAGGATATGACTTGTTTACCTTGACTAACAGTAGACCACTAGTATAGCTGAGGTTGAGGATATGACTTGTTTACATTGACTAACAGTAGACCACTAGTATAGCTGAGGAGATGACTTCTTTACCTTGACTAAAAGTAGACCACTAGTATAGCTGAGGATACGGCTTGTTTACCTTGACTACCAGTAGACCACTAGTATAGCAGAGGATTCGGCTTGTTTACCTTGACTAACAGTAGACCACTAGAATAGCTGAGGATACGGCTTGTTTACCTCGACTAACAGTAGACCACTAGAATGGCTGAGGATACGACTTGTTTACCTTGACTAACAGTAGACCACTAGAATGGCTGAGGATACGACTTGTTTACCTGGACTAACAGTAGACCACTAGTATAGCTGAGGATATGACTTGTTTACCTTGACTAACAGTAGACCACTAGTATAGCTGAGGATACGGCTTGTTTACCTTGACTAACAGTAGACCACTAGTATAGCTGAGGATACGGCTTGTTTACCTTGACTAACAGTAGACCACTAGTATAGTTGAGTATATGACTTGTTTACCTTGACTAACAGTAGACCACTAGTATAGCTGAGATTGAGGATATTACTTATTTACCTTGACTAACAGTAGACCACTAGTATTGCTGAGGATATGATTTGTTTACCTTGACTAACAGTAGACCACTACTATAGCTGAGGATACGTCTTGTTTACCTTGACTAACAGTAGAACACTAGTATAGCTGAGGTTGAGGATATGACTTGTTTACCTTGACTAACAGTAGACCACTAGTATAGCTGAGGTTATGACTTGTTTACCTGGACTAACAGTAGACCACTAGTATAACTGAGGATATGGCGTGTTCACCTTGACTAACAGTAGACCAGTAGTATAGCTGAGGATACGGCTTGTTTACCTTGACTAACAGTAGACCACTAGTATAGCTGAGGATACGGCTCTTTTACCTTGACTAACAGTAGACCACTAGTATAGCTGAGGATATGGCTTGTTTACCTTGACTACTCGTAGACCACTAGTATAGCTGAGGATACGGCTTGTTTACCTTGACTAACAGTAGACCACTAGTATAGCTGAGGATACGACTTGTTTACCTTGACTAACAGTAGACCACTAGTATAGCTGAGGATACGGCGTGTTTACCTTGACTAACTGTAGACCACTTGTATAGCTGAGGATACGGCTTGTTTACCTTGACTAACAGTAGACCACTAGTATAGCTGAGGATATGACTTGTTTACCTTGACTAACAGTAGACCACTAGTATAGCTGAGGTTGAGGATATGACTTGTTTACCTTGACTAACAGTAGACCACTAGTATAGCTGAGGAGATGACTTCTTTACCTTGACTAAAAGTAGACCACTAGTATAGCTGAGGATACGGCTTGTTTACCTTGACTACCAGTAGACCACTAGTATAGCAGAGGATTCGGCTTGTTTACCTTGACTAACAGTAGACCACTAGTATTGCTGAGGATATGATTTGTTTACCTTGACTAACAGTAGACCACTACTATAGCTGAGGATACGGCTTGTTTACCTTGACTAACAGTAGAACACTAGTATAGCTGAGGTTGAGGATATGACTTGTTTACCTTGACTAACAGTAGACCACTAGTATAGCTGAGGTTATGACTTGTTTACCTGGACTAACAGTAGACCACTAGTATAGCTGAGGATATGGCGTGTTCACCTTGACTAACAGTAGACCACTAGTATAGCTGAGGATACGGCTTGTTTACCTTGACTAACAGTAGACCACTAGTATAGCTGAGGATACGACTTGTTTACCTTGAATAACAGTAGACCACTAGCATAGCTGAGGATACGGCGTGTTTACCTTGACTAACTGTAGACCACTTGTATAGCTGAGGATACGGCTTGTTTACCTTGACCAACAGTAGACCACTAGTATAGCTGAGGATATGACTTGTTTACCTTGACTAACAGTAGACCACTAGTATAGCTGAGGTTGAGGATATGACTTGTTTACATTGACTAACAGTAGACCACTAGTATAGCTGAGGAGATGACTTCTTTACCTTGACTAAAAGTAGACCACTAGTATAGCTGAGGATACGGCTTGTTTACCTTGACTACCAGTAGACCACTAGTATAGCAGAGGATTCGGCTTGTTTACCTTGACTAACAGTAGACCACTAGAATAGCTGAGGATACGGCTTGTTTACCTCGACTAACAGTAGACCACTAGAATGGCTGAGGATACGACTTGTTTACCTTGACTAACAGTAGACCACTAGAATGGCTGAGGATACGACTTGTTTACCTGGACTAACAGTAGACCACTAGTATAGCTGAGGATATGACTTGTTTACCTTGACTAACAGTAGACCACTAGTATAGCTGAGGATACGGCTTGTTTACCTTGACTAACAGTAGACCACTAGTATAGCTGAGGATACGGCTTGTTTACCTTGACTAACAGTAGACCACTAGTATAGTTGAGTATATGACTTGTTTACCTTGACTAACAGTAGACCACTAGTATAGCTGAGATTGAGGATATTACTTATTTACCTTGACTAACAGTAGACCACTAGTATTGCTGAGGATATGATTTGTTTACCTTGACTAACAGTAGACCACTACTATAGCTGAGGATACGGCTTGTTTACCTTGACTAACAGTAGAACACTAGTATAGCTGAGGTTGAGGATATGACTTGTTTACCTTGACTAACAGTAGACCACTAGTATAGCTGAGGTTATGACTTGTTTACCTGGACTAACAGTAGACCACTAGTATAACTGAGGATATGGCGTGTTCACCTTGACTAACAGTAGACCACTAGTATAGCTGAGGATACGGCTTGTTTACCTTGACTAACAGTAGACCACTAGTATAGCTGAGGATACGGCTCTTTTACCTTGACTAACAGTAGACCACTAGTATAGCTGAGGATATGGCTTGTTTACCTTGACTACTCGTAGACCACTAGTATAGCTGAGGATACGGCTTGTTTACCTTGACTAACAGTAGACCACTAGTATAGCTGAGGATACGACTTGTTTACCTTGACTAACAGTAGACCACTAGTATAGCTGAGGATACGGCGTGTTTACCTTGACTAACTGTAGACCACTTGTATAGCTGAGGATACGGCTTGTTTACCTTGACTAACAGTAGACCACTAGTATAGCTGAGGATATGACTTGTTTACCTTGACTAACAGTAGACCACTAGTATAGCTGAGGTTGAGGATATGACTTGTTTACCTTGACTAACAGTAGACCACTAGTATAGCTGAGGAGATGACTTCTTTACCTTGACTAAAAGTAGACCACTAGTATAGCTGAGGATACGGCTTGTTTACCTTGACTACCAGTAGACCACTAGTATAGCAGAGGATTAGGCTTGTTTACCTTGACTAACAGTAGACCACTAGAATAGCTGAGGACACGGCTTGTTTACCTTGACTAACAGTAGACCACCAGAATAGCTGAGGATACGGCTTGTTTACCTTGACTAACAGTAGACCACTAGTATAGCTGAGGATACGGCTTGTTTACCTGGACTAACAGTAGACCACTAGTATAACTGAGGATATGGCGTGTTCACCTTGACTAACAGTAGACCACTAGTATAGCTGAGGATACGGCTTGTTTACCTTGACTAACAGTAGACCACTAGTATAGCTGAGGTTGAGGATACGGCTTGTTTACCTTGACTAACAGTAGACAACTAGTATAGCTGAGGATATGATTTGTTTACCTTGACTAACAGTTGACCACTAGTACAGATGAGGATATGACTTGTTTACCTTAACTAACAGTAGACCACTAGTATAGCTGAGGTTGAGGATATGACTTGTTTACCTTGACTAACAGTAGACCACTAGTATAGCTGAGGAGATGACTTGTTTACCTTGACTAACAGTAGACCACTAGTATAGCAGAGGATTCGGCTTGTTTACCTTGACTAACAGTAGACCACTAGAATAGCTGAGGATACGACTTGTTTACCTTGACTAACAGTAGACCACTAGTATAGCTGAGGATATGACATGTTTACCTTGACTAACAGTAGACCACTAGTATAGCTGAGGATACGGCGTGTTTACCTTGACTAACAGTAGACCACTAGTATAGCTGAGGTTGAGGATACGACTTGTTTACCTTGACTAACAGTAGACCACTAGTATAGCTGAGGATACGGCGTGTTTACCTTGACTAACTGTAGACCACTAGTATAGCTGAGGATACGGCTTGTTTACCTTGACTAACAGTAGACAACTAGTATAGCTGAGGATATGATTTGTTTACCTTGACTAACAGTTGACCACTAGTACAGATGAGGATATGACTTGTTTACCTTGACTAACAGTAGACCACTAGTATAGCTGAGGATATGACTTGTTTACCTTGACTAACAGTAGACCACTAGTATTGCTGAGGTTGAGGATATGACTAGTTTACCTTGACTAACAGTAGACCACTAGTATAGCTGAGGAGATGACTTGTTTACCTTGACTAACAGTAGACCACTAGTATAGCTGAGGTTATGACTTGTTTACCTGGACTAACAGTAGACCAATAGTATAGCAGAGGATTCGGCTTGTTTACCTTGACTAACAGTAGACCACTAGTATAGCTGAGGATATGACTTGTTTACCTTGACTAACAGTAGACCACTAGTATAGCTGAGGTTGAGGATATGACTTGTTTACCTTGACTAACAGTAGACCACTAGTATAGCTGAGGTTGAGGATATGACTTGTTTACTTTGACTAACAGTAGACCACTAGTATAGCTGAGGATACGGCTTGTTTACCTTGACTAACAGTAGACCAGTAGTATAGCTGAGGATACGGCTTGTTTACCTTGACTAACAGTAGACAACTAGTATAGCTGAGATTGAGGATATTACTTATTTACCTTGACTAACAGTAGACCACTAGTATTGCTGAGGATACGACTTGTTTACCTTGACTAACAGTAGACCACTAGTATAGCTGAGGATACAGCGTGTTTACCTTGACTAACTGTAGACCACTAGTATAGCTGAGGATACGGCTTGTTTACCTTGACTAACAGTAGACCACTAGTATAGCTGAGGTTGAGGATACGGCTTGTTTACCTTGACTAACAGTAGACCACTAGTATAGCTGAGGATATGATTTGTTTACCTTGACTAACAGTTGATCACTAGTACAGATGAGGATATGACTTGTTTACGTTGACTAACAGTAGACCACTAGTATAGCTGAGGATATGACTTGTTTACCTTGACTAACAGTAAACCACTAGTATAGCTGAGGATACGGCTTGTTTACCTTGACTAACAGTAGACCACTAGTATAGCTGAGGATATGACTTGTTTACCTTGACTAACAGTAGACCACTAGTATAGCTGAGGATATGACTTGTTTACCTTGACTAACAGTAGACCACTAGTATAGCAGAGGATTCGGCTTGTTTACCTTGACTAACAGTAGACCACTAGTATAGCTGAGGATAAGACTTGTTTACCTTGACTAACAGTAGACCACTAGTATAGCTGAGGATACGGCGTGTTTACCTTGACTAACAGTAGACCACTAGTATAGCTGAGGATACTGCTTGTTTACCTTGACTAACAGTAGACCACTAGTATTGCTGAGGATATGACGTGTTTACCTTGACTAACAGTAAACCACTAGTATAGCTGAGGATATGGCTTGTTTACCTTGACTAACAGTAGACCACTTGTATAGCTGAGGATATGACTTGTTTACCTTGACTAACAATAGACCACTAGTATAGCTGAGGTTGAGGATATGACTTGTTTACCTTGACTAACAGTAGACCACTAGTATAGCTGAGGTTGAGGATACGGCTTGTTTAACTGGACTAACAGTAGACCACTAGTATAGCTGAGGATATGACTTGTTTACCTTGACTAACAGTAGACCACTAGTAGAGCTGAGGATACGGCTTGTTTACCTTGACTAACAGTAGACCACTAGTATAGCTGAGGTTGAGGATACGGCTTGTTTAACCTTGACTAACAGTAGACAACTAGTATAGCTGAGGATATGATTTGTTTACCTTGACTAACAGTTGACCACTAGTACAGATGAGGATATGACTTGTTTACCTTAACTAACAGTAGACCACTAGTATAGCTGAGGTTGAGGATATGACTTGTTTACCTTGACTAACAGTAGACCACTAGTATAGCTGAGGAGATGACTTGTTTACCTTGACTAACAGTAGACCACTAGTATAGCAGAGGATTCGGCTTGTTTACCTTGACTAACAGTAGACCACTAGAATAGCTGAGGATACGACTTGTTTACCTTGACTAACAGTAGACCACTAGTATAGCTGAGGATATGACATGTTTACCTTGACTAACAGTAGACCACTAGTATAGCTGAGGATACGGCGTGTTTACCTTCACTAACAGTAGACCACTAGTATAGCTGAGGTTGAGGATACGACTTGTTTACCTTCACTAACAGTAGACCACTAGTATAGCTGAGGATACGGCGTGTTTACCTTGACTAACTGTAGACCACTAGTATAGCTGAGGATACGGCTTGTTTACCTTGACTAACAGTAGACAACTAGTATAGCTGAGGATATGATTTGTTTACCTTGACTAACAGTTGACCACTAGTACAGATGAGGATATGACTTGTTTACCTTGACTAACAGTAGACCACTAGTATAGCTGAGGATATGACTTGTTTACCTTGACTAACAGTAGACCACTAGTATTGCTGAGGTTGAGGATATGACTAGTTTACCTTGACTAACAGTAGACCACTAGTATAGCTGAGGAGATGACTTGTTTACCTTGACTAACAGTAGACCACTAGTATAGCTGAGGTTATGACTTGTTTACCTGGACTAACAGTAGACCACTAGTATAGCAGAGGATTCGGCTTGTTTACCTTGACTAACAGTAGACCACTAGTATAGCTGAGGATATGACTTGTTTACCTTGACTAACAGTAGACCACTAGTATAGCTGAGGATACGGCGTGTTTACCTTGACTAACAGTAGACCACTAGTATAGCTGAGGATACTGCTTGTTTACCTTGACTAACAGTAGACCACTAGTATTGCTGAGGATATGACGTGTTTACCTTGACTAACAGTAAACCACTAGTATAGCTGAGGATACGGCTTGTTTACCTTGACTAACAGTAGACCACTTGTATAGCTGAGGATATGACTTGTTTACCTTGACTAACAATAGACCACTAGTATAGCTGAGGTTGAGGATATGACTTGTTTACCTTGACTAACAGTAGACCACTAGTATAGCTGAGGTTGAGGATATGACTTGTTTACTTTGACTAACAGTAGACCACTAGTATAGCTGAGGATATGATTTGTTTACCTTGACTAACAGTTGACCACTAGTACAGATGAGGATATGACTTGTTTACCTTAACTAACAGTAGACCACTAGTATAGCTGAGGATACGGCTAGTTTACCTTGACTAACAGTAGACCAGTAGTATAGCTGAGGATACGGCTTGTTTACCTTGACTAACAGTAGACAACTAGTATAGCTGAGATTGAGGATATTACTTATTTACCTTGACTAACAGTAGACCACTAGTATTGCTGAGGATATGACTTGTTTACCTTGACTAACAGTAGACCACTAGTATAGCTGAGGATACGGCGTGTTTACCTTGACTAACTGTAGACCACTAGTATAGCTGAGGATACGGCTTGTTTACCTTGACTAACAGTAGACCACTAGTATAGCTGAGGTTGAGGATACGGCTTGTTTACCTTGACTAACAGTAGACCACTAGTATAGCTGAGGATATGATTTGTTTACCTTGACTAACAGTTGATCACTAGTACAGATGAGGATATGACTTGTTTACGTTGACTAACAGTAGACCACTAGTATAGCTGAGGATATGACTTGTTTACCTTGACTAACAGTAAACCACTAGTATAGCTGAGGATACGGCTTGTTTACCTTGACTAACAGTAGACCACTAGTATAGCTGAGGATATGACTTGTTTACCTTGACTAACAGTAGACCACTAGTATAGCTGAGGATATGACTTGTTTACCTTGACTAACAGTAGACCACTAGTATAGCAGAGGATTCGGCTTGTTTACCTTGACTAACAGTAGACCACTAGTATAGCTGAGGATAAGACTTGTTTACCTTGACTAACAGTAGACCACTAGTATAGCTGAGGATACGGCGTGTTTACCTTGACTAACAGTAGACCACTAGTATAGCTGAGGATACTGCTTGTTTACCTTGACTAACAGTAGACCACTAGTATTGCTGAGGATATGACATGTTTACCTTGACTAACAGTAAACCACTAGTATAGCTGAGGATACGGCTTGTTTACCTTGACTAACAGTAGACCACTTGTATAGCTGAGGATATGACTTGTTTACCTTGACTAACAATAGACCACTAGTATAGCTGAGGTTGAGGATATGACTTGTTTACCTTGACTAACAGTAGACCACTAGTATAGCTGAGGTTGAGGATACGGCTTGTTTACCTGGACTAACAGTAGACCACTAGTATAGCTGAGGATATGACTTGTTTACCTTGACTAACAGTAGACCACTAGTAGAGCTGAGGATACGGCTTGTTTACCTTGACTAACAGTAGACCACTAGTATAGCTGAGGTTGAGGATATGACTTGTTTACCTTGACTAACAGTAGACCACTAGTATAGCTGAGGAGATGACTTGTTTACCTTGACTAACAGTAGACCACTAGTATAGCAGAGGATTCGGCTTGTTTACCTTGACTAACAGTAGACCACTAGAATAGCTGAGGATACGACTTGTTTACCTTGACTAACAGTAGACCACTAGTATAGCTGAGGATATGACATGTTTACCTTGACTAACAGTAGACCACTAGTATAGCTGAGGATACGGCGTGTTTACCTTCACTAACAGTAGACCACTAGTATAGCTGAGGTTGAGGATACGACTTGTTTACCTTCACTAACAGTAGACCACTAGTATAGCTGAGGATACGGCGTGTTTACCTTGACTAACTGTAGACCACTAGTATAGCTGAGGATACGGCTTGTTTACCTTGACTAACATTAGACAACTAGTATAGCTGAGGATATGATTTGTTTACCTTGACTAACAGTTGACCACTAGTACAGATGAGGATATGACTTGTTTACCTTGACTAACAGTAGACCACTAGTATAGCTGAGGATATGACTTGTTTACCTTGACTAACAGTAGACCACTAGTATTGCTGAGGTTGAGGATATGACTAGTTTACCTTGACTAACAGTAGACCACTAGTATAGCTGAGGAGATGACTTGTTTACCTTGACTAACAGTAGACCACTAGTATAGCTGAGGTTATGACTTGTTTACCTGGACTAACAGTAGACCACTAGTATAGCAGAGGATTCGGCTTGTTTACCTTGACTAACAGTAGACCACTAGTATAGCTGAGGATATGACTTGTTTACCTTGACTAACAGTAGACCACTAGTATAGCTGAGGATACGGCGTGTTTACCTTGACTAACAGTAGACCACTAGTATAGCTGAGGATACTGCTTGTTTACCTTGACTAACAGTAGACCACTAGTATTGCTGAGGATATGACGTGTTTACCTTGACTAACAGTAAACCACTAGTATAGCTGAGGATACGGCTTGTTTACCTTGACTAACAGTAGACCACTAGTATAGCTGAGGATACTGCTTGTTTACCTTGACTAACAATAGACCACTAGTATAGCTGAGGTTGAGGATATGACTTGTTTACCTTGACTAACAGTAGACCACTAGTATAGCTGAGGTTGAGGATATGACTTGTTTACTTTGACTAACAGTAGACCACTAGTATAGCTGAGGATATGATTTGTTTACCTTGACTAACAGTTGACCACTAGTACAGATGAGGATATGACTTGTTTACCTTAACTAACAGTAGACCACTAGTATAGCTGAGGATACGGCTAGTTTACCTTGACTAACAGTAGACCAGTAGTATAGCTGAGGATACGGCTTGTTTACCTTGACTAACAGTAGACAACTAGTATAGCTGAGATTGAGGATATTACTTATTTACCTTGACTAACAGTAGACCACTAGTATTGCTGAGGATATGACTTGTTTACCTTGACTAACAGTAGACCACTAGTATAGCTGAGGATACGGCGTGTTTACCTTGACTAACTGTAGACCACTAGTATAGCTGAGGATACGGCTTGTTTACCTTGACTAACAGTAGACCACTAGTATAGCTGAGGTTGAGGATACGGCTTGTTTACCTTGACTAACAGTAGACCACTAGTATAGCTGAGGATATGATTTGTTTACCTTGACTAACAGTTGATCACTAGTACAGATGAGGATATGACTTGTTTACGTTGACTAACAGTAGACCACTAGTATAGCTGAGGATATGACTTGTTTACCTTGACTAACAGTAAACCACTAGTATAGCTGAGGATACGGCTTGTTTACCTTGACTAACAGTAGACCACTAGTATAGCTGAGGATATGACTTGTTTACCTTGACTAACAGTAGACCACTAGTATAGCTGAGGATACGGCTTGTTTACCTTGACTAACAGTAGACCACTTGTATAGCTGAGGATATGACTTGTTTACCTTGACTAACAATAGACCACTAGTATAGCTGAGGTTGAGGATATGACTTGTTTACCTTGACTAACAGTAGACCACTAGTATAGCTGAGGTTGAGGATACGGCTTGTTTACCTGGACTAACAGTAGACCACTAGTATAGCTGAGGATATGACTTGTTTACCTTGACTAACAGTAGACCACTAGTAGAGCTGAGGATACGGCTTGTTTACCTTGACTAACAGTAGACCACTAGTATAGCTGAGGTTGAGGATACGGCTTGTTTACCTTGACTAACAGTAGACAACTAGTATAGCTGAGGATATGATTTGTTTACCTTGACTAACAGTTGACCACTAGTACAGATGAGGATATGACTTGTTTACCTTAACTAACAGTAGACCACTAGTATAGCTGAGGTTGAGGATATGACTTGTTTACCTTGACTAACAGTAGACCACTAGTATAGCTGAGGAGATGACTTGTTTACCTTGACTAACAGTAGACCACTAGTATAGCAGAGGATTCGGCTTGTTTACCTTGACTAACAGTAGACCACTAGAATAGCTGAGGATACGACTTGTTTACCTTGACTAACAGTAGACCACTAGTATAGCTGAGGATACGGCGTGTTTACCTTCACTAACAGTAGACCACTAGTATAGCTGAGGTTGAGGATACGACTTGTTTACCTTGACTAACAGTAGACCACTAGTATAGCTGAGGATACGGCGTGTTTACCTTGACTAACTGTAGACCACTAGTATAGCTGAGGATACGGCTTGTTTACCTTGACTAACAGTAGACAACTAGTATAGCTGAGGATATGATTTGTTTACCTTGACTAACAGTTGACCACTAGTACAGATGAGGATATGACTTGTTTACCTTGACTAACAGTAGACCACTAGTATAGCTGAGGATATGACTTGTTTACCTTAACTAACAGTAGACCACTAGTATAGCTGAGGATACGGCGTGTTTACCTTGACTAACAGTAGATACTAGTATAGCTGAGGATACTGCTTGTTTACCTTGACTAACAGTAGACCACTAGTATTGCTGAGGATATGACGTGTTTACCTTGACTAACAGTAAACCACTAGTATAGCTGAGGATACGGCTTGTTTACCTTGACTAACAGTAGACCACTTGTATAGCTGAGGATATGACTTGTTTACCTTGACTAACAGTAGACCACTAGTATAGCTGAGGATATGGCTTGTTTACCTTGACTAACAGTAGACCACTTGTATAGCTGAGGATATGACTTGTTTACCTTGACTAACAATAGACCACTAGTATAGCTGAGGTTGAGGATATGACTTGTTTACCTTGACTAACAGTAGACCACTAGTATAGCTGAGGTTGAGGATACGGCTTGTTTACCTGGACTAACAGTAGACCACTAGTATAGCTGAGGATATGACTTGTTTACCTTGACTAACAGTAGACCACTAGTAGAGCTGAGGATACGGCTTGTTTACCTTGACTAACAGTAGACCACTAGTATAGCTGAGGTTGAGGATATGACTTGTTTACCTTGACTAACAGTAGACCACTAGTATAGCTGAGGAGATGACTTGTTTACCTTGACTAACAGTAGACCACTAGTATAGCAGAGGATTCGGCTTGTTTACCTTGACTAACAGTAGACCACTAGAATAGCTGAGGATACGACTTGTTTACCTTGACTAACAGTAGACCACTAGTATAGCTGAGGATATGACATGTTTACCTTGACTAACAGTAGACCACTAGTATAGCTGAGGATACGGCGTGTTTACCTTCACTAACAGTAGACCACTAGTATAGCTGAGGTTGAGGATACGACTTGTTTACCTTCACTAACAGTAGACCACTAGTATAGCTGAGGATACGGCGTGTTTACCTTGACTAACTGTAGACCACTAGTATAGCTGAGGATACGGCTTGTTTACCTTGACTAACATTAGACAACTAGTATAGCTGAGGATATGATTTGTTTACCTTGACTAACAGTTGACCACTAGTACAGATGAGGATATGACTTGTTTACCTTGACTAACAGTAGACCACTAGTATAGCTGAGGATATGACTTGTTTACCTTGACTAACAGTAGACCACTAGTATTGCTGAGGTTGAGGATATGACTAGTTTACCTTGACTAACAGTAGACCACTAGTATAGCTGAGGAGATGACTTGTTTACCTTGACTAACAGTAGACCACTAGTATAGCTGAGGTTATGACTTGTTTACCTGGACTAACAGTAGACCACTAGTATAGCAGAGGATTCGGCTTGTTTACCTTGACTAACAGTAGACCACTAGTATAGCTGAGGATATGACTTGTTTACCTTGACTAACAGTAGACCACTAGTATAGCTGAGGATACGGCGTGTTTACCTTGACTAACAGTAGACCACTAGTATAGCTGAGGATACTGCTTGTTTACCTTGACTAACAGTAGACCACTAGTATTGCTGAGGATATGACGTGTTTACCTTGACTAACAGTAAACCACTAGTATAGCTGAGGATACGGCTTGTTTACCTTGACTAACAGTAGACCACTAGTATAGCTGAGGATACTGCTTGTTTACCTTGACTAACAATAGACCACTAGTATAGCTGAGGTTGAGGATATGACTTGTTTACCTTGACTAACAGTAGACCACTAGTATAGCTGAGGTTGAGGATATGACTTGTTTACTTTGACTAACAGTAGACCACTAGTATAGCTGAGGATATGATTTGTTTACCTTGACTAACAGTTGACCACTAGTACAGATGAGGATATGACTTGTTTACCTTAACTAACAGTAGACCACTAGTATAGCTGAGGATACGGCTAGTTTACCTTGACTAACAGTAGACCAGTAGTATAGCTGAGGATACGGCTTGTTTACCTTGACTAACAGTAGACAACTAGTATAGCTGAGATTGAGGATATTACTTATTTACCTTGACTAACAGTAGACCACTAGTATTGCTGAGGATATGACTTGTTTACCTTGACTAACAGTAGACCACTAGTATAGCTGAGGATACGGCGTGTTTACCTTGACTAACTGTAGACCACTAGTATAGCTGAGGATACGGCTTGTTTACCTTGACTAACAGTAGACCACTAGTATAGCTGAGGTTGAGGATACGGCTTGTTTACCTTGACTAACAGTAGACCACTAGTATAGCTGAGGATATGATTTGTTTACCTTGACTAACAGTTGATCACTAGTACAGATGAGGATATGACTTGTTTACGTTGACTAACAGTAGACCACTAGTATAGCTGAGGATATGACTTGTTTACCTTGACTAACAGTAAACCACTAGTATAGCTGAGGATACGGCTTGTTTACCTTGACTAACAGTAGACCACTAGTATAGCTGAGGATATGACTTGTTTACCTTGACTAACAGTAGACCACTAGTATAGCTGAGGATACGGCTTGTTTACCTTGACTAACAGTAGACCACTTGTATAGCTGAGGATATGACTTGTTTACCTTGACTAACAATAGACCACTAGTATAGCTGAGGTTGAGGATATGACTTGTTTACCTTGACTAACAGTAGACCACTAGTATAGCTGAGGTTGAGGATACGGCTTGTTTACCTGGACTAACAGTAGACCACTAGTATAGCTGAGGATATGACTTGTTTACCTTGACTAACAGTAGACCACTAGTAGAGCTGAGGATACGGCTTGTTTACCTTGACTAACAGTAGACCACTAGTATAGCTGAGGTTGAGGATACGGCTTGTTTACCTTGACTAACAGTAGACAACTAGTATAGCTGAGGATATGATTTGTTTACCTTGACTAACAGTTGACCACTAGTACAGATGAGGATATGACTTGTTTACCTTAACTAACAGTAGACCACTAGTATAGCTGAGGTTGAGGATATGACTTGTTTACCTTGACTAACAGTAGACCACTAGTATAGCTGAGGAGATGACTTGTTTACCTTGACTAACAGTAGACCACTAGTATAGCAGAGGATTCGGCTTGTTTACCTTGACTAACAGTAGACCACTAGAATAGCTGAGGATACGACTTGTTTACCTTGACTAACAGTAGACCACTAGTATAGCTGAGGATACGGCGTGTTTACCTTCACTAACAGTAGACCACTAGTATAGCTGAGGTTGAGGATACGACTTGTTTACCTTGACTAACAGTAGACCACTAGTATAGCTGAGGATACGGCGTGTTTACCTTGACTAACTGTAGACCACTAGTATAGCTGAGGATACGGCTTGTTTACCTTGACTAACAGTAGACAACTAGTATAGCTGAGGATATGATTTGTTTACCTTGACTAACAGTTGACCACTAGTACAGATGAGGATATGACTTGTTTACCTTGACTAACAGTAGACCACTAGTATAGCTGAGGATATGACTTGTTTACCTTAACTAACAGTAGACCACTAGTATAGCTGAGGATACGGCGTGTTTACCTTGACTAACAGTAGATACTAGTATAGCTGAGGATACTGCTTGTTTACCTTGACTAACAGTAGACCACTAGTATTGCTGAGGATATGACGTGTTTACCTTGACTAACAGTAAACCACTAGTATAGCTGAGGATACGGCTTGTTTACCTTGACTAACAGTAGACCACTTGTATAGCTGAGGATATGACTTGTTTACCTTGACTAACAGTAGACCACTAGTATAGCTGAGGATATGGCTTGTTTACCTTGACTAACAGTAGACCACTTGTATAGCTGAGGATATGACTTGTTTACCTTGACTAACAATAGACCACTAGTATAGCTGAGGTTGAGGATATGACTTGTTTACCTTGACTAACAGTAGACCACTAGTATAGCTGAGGTTGAGGATACGGCTTCTTTACCTGGACTAACAGTAGACCACTAGTAAAGCTGAGGATATGACTTGTTTACCTTGACTAACAGTAGACCACTAGTAGAGCTGAGGATACGGCTTGTTTACCTTGACTAACAGTAGACCACTAGTATAGCTGAGGTTGAGGATACGGCTTGTTTACCTTGACTAACAGTAGACAACTAGTATAGCTGAGGATATGATTTGTTTACCTTGACTAACAGTTGACCACTAGTACAGATGAGGATATGACTTGTTTACCTTAACTAACAGTAGACCACTAGTATAGCTGAGGTTGAGGATATGACTTGTTTACCTTGACTAACAGTAGACCACTAGTATAGCTGAGGAGATGACTTGTTTACCTTGACTAACAGTAGACCACTAGTATAGCAGAGGATTCGGCTTGTTTACCTTGACTAACAGTAGACCACTAGAATAGCTGAGGATACGACTTGTTTACCTTGACTAACAGTAGACCACTAGTATAGCTGAGGATACGGCGTGTTTACCTTCACTAACAGTAGACCACTAGTATAGCTGAGGTTGAGGATACGACTTGTTTACCTTGACTAACAGTAGACCACTAGTATAGCTGAGGATACGGCGTGTTTACCTTGACTAACTGTAGACCACTAGTATAGCTGAGGATACGGCTTGTTTACCTTGACTAACAGTAGACAACTAGTATAGCTGAGGATATGATTTGTTTACCTTGACTAACAGTTGACCACTAGTACAGATGAGGATATGACTTGTTTACCTTGACTAACAGTAGACCACTAGTATAGCTGAGGATATGACTTGTTTACCTTGACTAACAGTAGACCACTAGTATAGCTGAGGATACGGCGTGTTTACCTTGACTAACAGTAGATACTAGTATAGCTGAGGATACTGCTTGTTTACCTTGACTAACAGTAGACCACTAGTATTGCTGAGGATATGACGTGTTTACCTTGACTAACAGTAAACCACTAGTATAGCTGAGGATACGGCTTGTTTACCTTGACTAACAGTAGACCACTTGTATAGCTGAGGATATGACTTGTTTACCTTGACTAACAATAGACCACTAGTATAGCTGAGGTTGAGGATATGACTTGTTTACCTTGACTAACAGTAGACCACTAGTATAGCTGAGGTTGAGGATATGACTTGTTTACTTTGACTAACAGTAGACCACTAGTATAGCTGAGGATACGGCTTGTTTACCTTGACTAACAGTAGACCAGTAGTATAGCTGAGGATACGGCTTGTTTACCTTGACTAACAGTAGACAACTAGTATAGCTGAGATTGAGGATATTACTTATTTACCTTGACTAACAGTAGACCACTAGTATTGCTGAGGATACGACTTGTTTACCTTGACTAACAGTAGACCACTAGTATAGCTGAGGATACGGCGTGTTTACCTTGACTAACTGTAGACCACTAGTATAGCTGAGGATATGGCTTGTTTACCTTGACTAACAGTAGACCACTAGTATAGCTGAGGTTGAGGATACGGCTTGTTTACCTTGACTAACAGTAGACCACTAGTATAGCTGAGGATATGATTTGTTTACCTTGACTAACAGTTGATCACTAGTACAGATGAGGATATGACTTGTTTACGTTGACTAACAGTAGACCACTAGTATAGCTGAGGATATGACTTGTTTACCTTGACTAACAGTAAACCACTAGTATAGCTGAGGATACGGCTTGTTTACCTTGACTAACAGTAGACCACTAGTATAGCTGAGGATATGACTTGTTTACCTTGACTAACAGTAGACCACTAGTATAGCTGAGGATATGACTTGTTTAACTTGACTAACAATAGACCACTAGTATAGCTGAGGTTGAGGATATGACTTGTTTACCTTGACTAACAGTAGACCACTAGTATAGCTGAGGTTGAGGATACGGCTTCTTTACCTGGACTAACAGTAGACCACTAGTATAGCTGAGGATATGACTTGTTTACCTTGACTAACAGTAGACCACTAGTAGAGCTGAGGATACGGCTTGTTTACCTTGACTAACAGTAGACCACTAGTATAGCTGAGGTTGAGGATACGGCTTGTTTACCTTGACTAACAGTAGACAACTAGTATAGCTGAGGATATGATTTGTTTACCTTGACTAACAGTTGACCACTAGTACAGATGAGGATATGACTTGTTTACCTTAACTAACAGTAGACCACTAGTATAGCTGAGGTTGAGGATATGACTTGTTTACCTTGACTAACAGTAGACCACTAGTATAGCTGAGGAGATGACTTGTTTACCTTGACTAACAGTAGACCACTAGTATAGCAGAGGATTCGGCTTGTTTACCTTGACTAACAGTAGACCACTAGAATAGCTGAGGATACGACTTGTTTACCTTGACTAACAGTAGACCACTAGTATAGCTGAGGATACGGCGTGTTTACCTTCACTAACAGTAGACCACTAGTATAGCTGAGGTTGAGGATACGACTTGTTTACCTTGACTAACAGTAGACCACTAGTATAGCTGAGGATACGGCGTGTTTACCTTGACTAACTGTAGACCACTAGTATAGCTGAGGATACGGCTTGTTTACCTTGACTAACAGTAGACAACTAGTATAGCTGAGGATATGATTTGTTTACCTTGACTAACAGTTGACCACTAGTACAGATGAGGATATGACTTGTTTACCTTGACTAACAGTAGACCACTAGTATAGCTGAGGATATGACTTGTTTACCTTGACTAACAGTAGACCACTAGTATAGCTGAGGATACGGCGTGTTTACCTTGACTAACAGTAGATACTAGTATAGCTGAGGATACTGCTTGTTTACCTTGACTAACAGTAGACCACTAGTATTGCTGAGGATATGACGTGTTTACCTTGACTAACAGTAAACCACTAGTATAGCTGAGGATACGGCTTGTTTACCTTGACTAACAGTAGACCACTTGTATAGCTGAGGATATGACTTGTTTACCTTGACTAACAATAGACCACTAGTATAGCTGAGGTTGAGGATATGACTTGTTTACCTTGACTAACAGTAGACCACTAGTATAGCTGAGGTTGAGGATATGACTTGTTTACTTTGACTAACAGTAGACCACTAGTATAGCTGAGGATACGGCTTGTTTACCTTGACTAACAGTAGACCAGTAGTATAGCTGAGGATACGGCTTGTTTACCTTGACTAACAGTAGACAACTAGTATAGCTGAGATTGAGGATATTACTTATTTACCTTGACTAACAGTAGACCATTAGTATTGCTGAGGATACGACTTGTTTACCTTGACTAACAGTAGACCACTAGTATAGCTGAGGATACGGCGTGTTTACCTTGACTAACTGTAGACCACTAGTATAGCTGAGGATATGGCTTGTTTACCTTGACTAACAGTAGACCACTAGTATAGCTGAGGTTGAGGATACGGCTTGTTTACCTTGACTAACAGTAGACCACTAGTATAGCTGAGGATATGATTTGTTTACCTTGACTAACAGTTGATCACTAGTACAGATGAGGATATGACTTGTTTACGTTGACTAACAGTAGACCACTAGTATAGCTGAGGATATGACTTGTTTACCTTGACTAACAGTAAACCACTAGTATAGCTGAGGATACGGCTTGTTTACCTTGACTAACAGTAGACCACTAGTATAGCTGAGGATATGACTTGTTTACCTTGACTAACAGTAGACCACTAGTATAGCTGAGGATATGACTTGTTTAACTTGACTAACAGTAGACCACTAGTATAGCAGAGGATTCGGCTTGTTTACCTTGACTAACAGTAGACCACTAGTATAGCTGAGGATAAGACTTGTTTACCTTGACTAACAGTAGACCACTAGTATAGCTGAGGATACGGCGTGTTTACCTTGACTAACAGTAGACCACTAGTATAGCTGAGGATACTGCTTGTTTACCTTGACTAACAGTAGACGACTTGTATAGCTGAGGATATGACTTGTTTACCTTGACTAACAATAGACCACTAGTATAGCTGAGGTTGAGGATATGACTTGTTTACCTGGACTAACAGTAGACCACTAGTATAGCTGAGGATATGACTTGTTTACCTTGACTAACAGTAGACCACTAGTAGAGCTGAGGATACGGCTTGTTTACCTTGACTAACAGTAGACCACTAGTATAGCTGAGGTTGAGGATACGGCTTGTTTACCTTGACTAACAGTAGACAACTAGTACAGCTGAGGATATGATTTGTTTACCTTGACTAACAGTTGACCACTAGTACAGATGAGGATATGACTTGTTTACCTTAACTAACAGTAGACCACTAGTATAGCTGAGGTTGAGGATATGACTTGTTTACCTTGACTAACAGTAGACCACTAGTATAGCTGAGGAGATGACTTGTTTACCTTGACTAACAGTAGACCACTAGTATAGCAGAGGATTAGGCTTGTTTACCTTGACTAACACTAGACCACTAGAATAGCTGAGGATACGACTTGTTTACCTTGACTAACAGTAGACCACTAGTATAGCTGAGGATATGACATGTTTACCTTGACTAACAGTAGACCACTAGTATAGCTGAGGATACGGCGTGTTTACCTTCACTAACAGTAGACCACTAGTATAGCTGAGGTTGAGGATACGACTTGTTTACCTTGACTAACAGTAGACCACTAGTATAGCTGAGGATACGGCGTGTTTACCTTGACTAACTGTAGACCACTAGTATAGCTGAGGATACGGCTTGTTTACCTTGACTAACAGTAGACAACTAGTATAGCTGAGGATATGATTTGTTTACCTTGACTAACAGTTGACCACTAGTACAGATGAGGATATGACTTGTTTAGCTTGACTAACAGTAGACCACTAGTATAGCTGAGGATATGACTTGTTTACCTTGACTAACAGTAGACCACTAGTATTGCTGAGGTTGAGGATATGACTAGTTTACCTTGACTAACAGTAGACCACTAGTATAGCTGAGGAGATGACTTGTTTACCTTGACTAACAGTAGACCACTAGTATAGCTGAGGTTATGACTTGTTTACCTGGACTAACAGTAGACCACTAGTATAGCAGAGGATTCGGCTTGTTTACCTTGACTAACAGTAGACCACTAGTATAGCTGAGGATATGACTTGTTTACCTTGACTAACAGTAGACCACTAGTATAGCTGAGGATACGGCGTGTTTACCTTGACTAACAGTAGACCACTAGTATAGCTGAGGATACTGCTTGTTTACCTTGACTAACAGTAAACCACTAGTATAGCTGAGGATACGGCTTGTTTACCTTGACTAACAGTAGACCACTTGTATAGCTGAGGATATGACTTGTTTACCTTGACTAACAATAGACCACTAGTATAGCTGAGGTTGAGGATATGACTTGTTTACCTTGACTAACAGTAGACCACTAGTATAGCTGAGGTTGAGGATATGACTTGTTTACTTTGACTAACAGTAGACCACTAGTATAGCTGAGGATATGATTTGTTTACCTTGACTAACAGTTGACCACTAGTACAGATGAGGATATGACTTGTTTACCTTAACTAACAGTAGACCACTAGTATAGCTGAGGATACGGCTTGTTTACCTTGACTAACAGTAGACCAGTAGTATAGCTGAGGATACGGCTTGTTTACCTTGACTAACAGTAGACAACTAGTATAGCTGAGATTGAGGATATTACTTATTTACCTTGACTAACAGTAGACCACTAGTATTGCTGAGGATACGACTTGTTTACCTTGACTAACAGTAGACCACTAGTATAGCTGAGGATACGGCGTGTTTACCTTGACTAACTGTAGACCACTAGTATAGCTGAGGATACGGCTTGTTTACCTTGACTAACAGTAGACCACTAGTATAGCTGAGGTTGAGGATACGGCTTGTTTACCTTGACTAACAGTAGACCACTAGTATAGCTGAGGATATGATTTGTTTACCTTGACTAACAGTTGATCACTAGTACAGATGAGGATATGACTTGTTTACGTTGACTAACAGTAGACCACTAGTATAGCTGAGGATATGACTTGTTTACCTTGACTAACAGTAAACCACTAGTATAGCTGAGGATACGGCTTGTTTACCTTGACTAACAGTAGACCACT
The DNA here is from genome assembly GCF_965601325.2 of Salmo salar. Lineage (NCBI taxonomy): Eukaryota > Metazoa > Chordata > Actinopteri > Salmoniformes > Salmonidae > Salmo > Salmo salar. The sequence goes on from NC_138297.1 coordinate 62,324,174, forward strand.
AGTATAGCTGAGGATATGACTTGTTTACCTTGACTAACAGTAGACCACTAGTATAGCTGAGGATATGACTTGTTTACCTTGACTAACAGTAGACCACTAGTATAGCAGAGGATTCGGCTTGTTTACCTTGACTAACAGTAGACCACTAGTATAGCTGAGGATAAGACTTGTTTACCTTGACTAACAGTAGACCACTAGTATAGCTGAGGATACGGCGTGTTTACCTTGACTAACAGTAGACCACTAGTATAGCTGAGGATACTGCTTGTTTACCTTGACTAACAGTAGACCACTAGTATTGCTGAGGATATGACGTGTTTACCTTGACTAACAGTAAACCACTAGTATAGCTGAGGATACGGCTTGTTTACCTTGACTAACAGTAGACCACTTGTATAGCTGAGGATATGACTTGTTTACCTTGACTAACAATAGACCACTAGTATAGCTGAGGTTGAGGATATGACTTGTTTACCTTGACTAACAGTAGACCACTAGTATAGCTGAGGTTGAGGATACGGCTTGTTTACCTGGACTAACAGTAGACCACTAGTATTGCTGAGGATATGACGTGTTTACCTTGACTAACAGTAAACCACTAGTATAGCTGAGGATACGGCTTGTTTACCTTGACTAACAGTAGACCACTTGTATAGCTGAGGATATGACTTGTTTACCTTGACTAACAGTAGACCACTAGTATAGCTGAGGTTGAGGATATGACTTGTTTACTTTGACTAACAGTAGACCACTAGTATAGCTGAGGATATGATTTGTTTACCTTGACTAACAGTTGACCACTAGTACAGATGAGGATATGACTTGTTTACCTTAACTAACAGTAGACCACTAGTATAGCTGAGGATACGGCTAGTTTACCTTGACTAACAGTAGACCAGTAGTATAGCTGAGGATACGGCTTGTTTACCTTGACTAACAGTAGACAACTAGTATAGCTGAGATTGAGGATATTACTTATTTACCTTGACTAACAGTAGACCACTAGTATTGCTGAGGATATGACTTGTTTACCTTGACTAACAGTAGACCACTAGTATAGCTGAGGATACGGCGTGTTTACCTTGACTAACTGTAGACCACTAGTATAGCTGAGGATACGGCTTGTTTACCTTGACTAACAGTAGACCACTAGTATAGCTGAGGTTGAGGATACGGCTTGTTTACCTTGACTAACAGTAGACCACTAGTATAGCTGAGGATATGATTTGTTTACCTTGACTAACAGTTGATCACTAGTACAGATGAGGATATGACTTGTTTACGTTGACTAACAGTAGACCACTAGTATAGCTGAGGATATGACTTGTTTACCTTGACTAACAGTAAACCACTAGTATAGCTGAGGATACGGCTTGTTTACCTTGACTAACAGTAGACCACTAGTATAGCTGAGGATATGACTTGTTTACCTTGACTAACAGTAGACCACTAGTATAGCTGAGGATACGGCTTGTTTACCTTGACTAACAGTAGACCACTTGTATAGCTGAGGATATGACTTGTTTACCTTGACTAACAATAGACCACTAGTATAGCTGAGGTTGAGGATATGACTTGTTTACCTTGACTAACAGTAGACCACTAGTATAGCTGAGGTTGAGGATACGGCTTGTTTACCTGGACTAACAGTAGACCACTAGTATAGCTGAGGATATGACTTGTTTACCTTGACTAACAGTAGACCACTAGTAGAGCTGAGGATACGGCTTGTTTACCTTGACTAACAGTAGACCACTAGTATAGCTGAGGTTGAGGATACGGCTTGTTTACCTTGACTAACAGTAGACAACTAGTATAGCTGAGGATATGATTTGTTTACCTTGACTAACAGTTGACCACTAGTACAGATGAGGATATGACTTGTTTACCTTAACTAACAGTAGACCACTAGTATAGCTGAGGTTGAGGATATGACTTGTTTACCTTGACTAACAGTAGACCACTAGTATAGCTGAGGAGATGACTTGTTTACCTTGACTAACAGTAGACCACTAGTATAGCAGAGGATTCGGCTTGTTTACCTTGACTAACAGTAGACCACTAGAATAGCTGAGGATACGACTTGTTTACCTTGACTAACAGTAGACCACTAGTATAGCTGAGGATACGGCGTGTTTACCTTCACTAACAGTAGACCACTAGTATAGCTGAGGTTGAGGATACGACTTGTTTACCTTGACTAACAGTAGACCACTAGTATAGCTGAGGATACGGCGTGTTTACCTTGACTAACTGTAGACCACTAGTATAGCTGAGGATACGGCTTGTTTACCTTGACTAACAGTAGACAACTAGTATAGCTGAGGATATGATTTGTTTACCTTGACTAACAGTTGACCACTAGTACAGATGAGGATATGACTTGTTTACCTTGACTAACAGTAGACCACTAGTATAGCTGAGGATATGACTTGTTTACCTTGACTAACAGTAGACCACTAGTATAGCTGAGGATACGGCGTGTTTACCTTGACTAACAGTAGATACTAGTATAGCTGAGGATACTGCTTGTTTACCTTGACTAACAGTAGACCACTAGTATTGCTGAGGATATGACGTGTTTACCTTGACTAACAGTAAACCACTAGTATAGCTGAGGATACGGCTTGTTTACCTTGACTAACAGTAGACCACTAGTATAGCTGAGGATATGATTTGTTTACCTTGACTAACAGTTGATCACTAGTACAGATGAGGATATGACTTGTTTACGTTGACTAACAGTAGACCACTAGTATAGCTGAGGATATGACTTGTTTACCTTGACTAACAGTAAACCACTAGTATAGCTGAGGATACGGCTTGTTTACCTTGACTAACAGTAGACCACTAGTATAGCTGAGGATATGACTTGTTTACCTTGACTAACAGTAGACCACTAGTATAGCTGAGGATATGACTTGTTTAACTTGACTAACAGTAGACCACTAGTATAGCAGAGGATTCGACTTGTTTACCTTGACTAACAGTAGACCACTAGTATAGCTGAGGATAAGACTTGTTTACCTTGACTAACAGTAGACCACTACTATAGCTGAGGATACGGCGTGTTTACCTTGACTAACAGTAGACCACTAGTATAGCTGAGGATACTGCTTGTTTACCTTGACTAACAGTAGACCACTTGTATAGCTGAGGATATGACTTGTTTACCTTGACTAACAATAGACCACTAGTATAGCTGAGGTTGAGGATATGACTTGTTTACCTTGACTAACAGTAGACCACTAGTATAGCTGAGGTTGAGGATACGGCTTGTTTACCTGGACTAACAGTAGACCACTAGTATAGCTGAGGATATGACTTGTTTACCTTGACTAACAGTAGACCACTAGTAGAGCTGAGGATACGGCTTGTTTACCTTGACTAACAGTAGACCACTAGTATAGCTGAGGTTGAGGATACGGCTTGTTTACCTTGACTAACAGTAGACAACTAGTACAGCTGAGGATATGATTTGTTTACCTTGACTAACAGTTGACCACTAGTACAGATGAGGATATGACTTGTTTACCTTAACTAACAGTAGACCACTAGTATAGCTGAGGTTGAGGATATGACTTGTTTACCTTGACTAACAGTAGACCACTAGTATAGCTGAGGAGATGACTTGTTTACCTTGACTAACAGTAGACCACTAGTATAGCAGAGGATTAGGCTTGTTTACCTTGACTAACACTAGACCACTAGAATAGCTGAGGATACGACTTGTTTACCTTGACTAACAGTAGACCACTAGTATAGCTGAGGATATGACATGTTTACCTTGACTAACAGTAGACCACTAGTATAGCTGAGGATACGGCGTGTTTACCTTCACTAACAGTAGACCACTAGTATAGCTGAGGTTGAGGATACGACTTGTTTACCTTGACTAACAGTAGACCACTAGTATAGCTGAGGATACGGCGTGTTTACCTTGACTAACTGTAGACCACTAGTATAGCTGAGGATACGGCTTGTTTACCTTGACTAACAGTAGACAACTAGTATAGCTGAGGATATGATTTGTTTACCTTGACTAACAGTTGACCACTAGTACAGATGAGGATATGACTTGTTTACCTTGACTAACAGTAGACCACTAGTATAGCTGAGGATATGACTTGTTTACCTTGACTAACAGTAGACCACTAGTATTGCTGAGGTTGAGGATATGACTAGTTTACCTTGACTAACAGTAGACCACTAGTATAGCTGAGGAGATGACTTGTTTACCTTGACTAACAGTAGACCACTAGTATAGCTGAGGTTATGACTTGTTTACCTGGACTAACAGTAGACCACTAGTATAGCAGAGGATTCGGCTTGTTTACCTTGACTAACAGTAGACCACTAGTATAGCTGAGGATATGACTTGTTTACCTTGACTAACAGTAGACCACTAGTATAGCTGAGGATACGGCGTGTTTACCTTGACTAACAGTAGACCACTAGTATAGCTGAGGATACTGCTTGTTTACCTTGACTAACAGTAAACCACTAGTATAGCTGAGGATACGGCTTGTTTACCTTGACTAACAGTAGACCACTTGTATAGCTGAGGATATGACTTGTTTACCTTGACTAACAGTAGACCACTAGTATAGCTGAGGTTGAGGATATGACTTGTTTACTTTGACTAACAGTAGACCACTAGTATAGCTGAGGATATGATTTGTTTACCTTGACTAACAGTTGACCACTAGTACAGATGAGGATATGACTTGTTTACCTTAACTAACAGTAGACCACTAGTATAGCTGAGGATACGGCTTGTTTACCTTGACTAACAGTAGACCAGTAGTATAGCTGAGGATACGGCTTGTTTACCTTGACTAACAGTAGACAACTAGTATAGCTGAGATTGAGGATATTACTTATTTACCTTGACTAACAGTAGACCACTAGTATTGCTGAGGATACGACTTGTTTACCTTGACTAACAGTAGACCACTAGTATAGCTGAGGATACGGCGTGTTTACCTTGACTAACTGTAGACCACTAGTATAGCTGAGGATACGGCTTGTTTACCTTGACTAACAGTAGACCACTAGTATAGCTGAGGTTGAGGATACGGCTTGTTTACCTTGACTAACAGTAGACCACTAGTATAGCTGAGGATATGATTTGTTTACCTTGACTAACAGTTGATCACTAGTACAGATGAGGATATGACTTGTTTACGTTGACTAACAGTAGACCACTAGTATAGCTGAGGATATGACTTGTTTACCTTGACTAACAGTAAACCACTAGTATAGCTGAGGATACGGCTTGTTTACCTTGACTAACAGTAGACCACTAGTATAGCTGAGGATATGACTTGTTTACCTTGACTAACAGTAGACCACTAGTATAGCTGAGGATATGACTTGTTTACCTTGACTAACAGTAGACCACTAGTATAGCAGAGGATTCGGCTTGTTTACCTTGACTAACAGTAGACCACTAGTATAGCTGAGGATAAGACTTGTTTACCTTGACTAACAGTAGACCACTAGTATAGCTGAGGATACGGCGTGTTTACCTTGACTAACAGTAGACCACTAGTATAGCTGAGGATACTGCTTGTTTACCTTGACTAACAGTAGACCACTAGTATTGCTGAGGATATGACGTGTTTACCTTGACTAACAGTAAACCACTAGTATAGCTGAGGATACGGCTTGTTTACCTTGACTAACAGTAGACCACTTGTATAGCTGAGGATATGACTTGTTTACCTTGACTAACAATAGACCACTAGTATAGCTGAGGTTGAGGATATGACTTGTTTACCTTGACTAACAGTAGACCACTAGTATAGCTGAGGTTGAGGATACGGCTTGTTTACCTGGACTAACAGTAGACCACTAGTATAGCTGAGGATATGACTTGTTTACCTTGACTAACAGTAGACCACTAGTAGAGCTGAGGATACGGCTTGTTTACCTTGACTAACAGTAGACCACTAGTATAGCTGAGGTTGAGGATACGGCTTGTTTACCTTGACTAACAGTAGACAACTAGTATAGCTGAGGATATGATTTGTTTACCTTGACTAACAGTTGACCACTAGTACAGATGAGGATATGACTTGTTTACCTTAACTAACAGTAGACCACTAGTATAGCTGAGGTTGAGGATATGACTTGTTTACCTTGACTAACAGTACACCACTAGTATAGCTGAGGAGATGACTTGTTTACCTTGACTAACAGTAGACCACTAGTATAGCAGAGGATTCGGCTTGTTTACCTTGACTAACAGTAGACCACTAGAATAGCTGAGGATACGACTTGTTTACCTTGACTAACAGTAGACCACTAGTATAGCTGAGGATATGACATGTTTACCTTGACTAACAGTAGACCACTAGTATAGCTGAGGATACGGTGTGTTTACCTTCACTAACAGTAGACCACTAGTATAGCTGAGGTTGAGGATACGACTTGTTTACCTTGACTAACAGTAGACCACTAGTATAGCTGAGGTTGAGGATATGACTTGTTTACTTTGACTAACAGTAGACCACTAGTATAGCTGAGGATACGGCTTGTTTACCTTGACTAACAGTAGACCAGTAGTATAGCTGAGGATACGGCTTGTTTACCTTGACTAACAGTAGACAACTAGTATAGCTGAGATTGAGGATATTACTTATTTACCTTGACTAACAGTAGACCACTAGTATTGCTGAGGATACGACTTGTTTACCTTGACTAACAGTAGACCACTAGTATAGCTGAGGATACGGCGTGTTTACCTTGACTAACTGTAGACCACTAGTATAGCTGAGGATATGGCTTGTTTACCTTGACTAACAGTAGACCACTAGTATAGCTGAGGTTGAGGATACGGCTTGTTTACCTTGACTAACAGTAGACCACTAGTATAGCTGAGGATATGATTTGTTTACCTTGACTAACAGTTGATCACTAGTACAGATGAGGATATGACTTGTTTACGTTGACTAACAGTAGACCACTAGTATAGCTGAGGATATGACTTGTTTACCTTGACTAACAGTAAACCACTAGTATAGCTGAGGATACGGCTTGTTTACCTTGACTAACAGTAGACCACTAGTATAGCTGAGGATATGACTTGTTTACCTTGACTAAAAGTAGACCACTAGTATAGCTGAGGATATGACTTGTTTACCTTGACTAAAAGTAGACCACTAGTATAGCAGAGGATTCGGCTTGTTTACCTTGACTAACAGTAGACCACTAGTATAGCTGAGGATAAGACTTGTTTACCTTGACTAACAGTAGACCACTAGTATAGCTGAGGATACGGCGTGTTTACCTTGACTAACAGTAGACCACTAGTATAGCTGAGGATACTGCTTGTTTACCTTGACTAACAGTAGACCACTAGTATTGCTGAGGATATGACGTGTTTACCTTGACTAACAGTAAACCACTAGTATAGATGAGGATATGGCTTGTTTACCTTGACTAACAGTAGACCACTTGTATAGCTGAGGATATGACTTGTTTACCTTGACTAACAATAGACCACTAGTATAGCTGAGGTTGAGGATATGACTTGTTTACCTTGACTAACAGTAGACCACTAGTATAGCTGAGGTTGAGGATACGGCTTGTTTACCTGGACTAACAGTAGACCACTAGTATAGCTGAGGATATGACTTGTTTACCTTGACTAACAGTAGACCACTAGTAGAGCTGAGGATACGGCTTGTTTACCTTGACTAACAGTAGACCACTAGTATAGCTGAGGTTGAGGATACGGCTTGTTTACCTTGACTAACAGTAGACAACTAGTACAGCTGAGGATATGATTTGTTTACCTTGACTAACAGTTGACCACTAGTACAGATGAGGATATGACTTGTTTACCTTAACTAACAGTAGACCACTAGTATAGCTGAGGTTGAGGATATGACTTGTTTACCTTGACTAACAGTAGACCACTAGTATAGCTGAGGAGATGACTTGTTTACCTTGACTAACAGTAGACCACTAGTATAGCAGAGGATTCGGCTTGTTTACCTTGACTAACACTAGACCACTAGAATAGCTGAGGATACGACTTGTTTACCTTGACTAACAGTAGACCACTAGTATAGCTGAGGATATGACATGTTTACCTTGACTAACAGTAGACCACTAGTATAGCTGAGGATACGGCGTGTTTACCTTCACTAACAGTAGACCACTAGTATAGCTGAGGTTGAGGATACGACTTGTTTACCTTGACTAACAGTAGACCACTAGTATAGCTGAGGATACGGCGTGTTTACCTTGACTAACTGTAGACCACTAGTATAGCTGAGGATACGGCTTGTTTACCTTGACTAACAGTAGACAACTAGTATAGCTGAGGATATGATTTGTTTACCTTGACTAACAGTTGACCACTAGTACAGATGAGGATATGACTTGTTTACCTTGACTAACAGTAGACCACTAGTATAGCTGAGGATATGACTTGTTTACCTTGACTAACAGTAGACCACTAGTATTGCTGAGGTTGAGGATATGACTAGTTTACCTTGACTAACAGTAGACCACTAGTATAGCTGAGGAGATGACTTGTTTACCTTGACTAACAGTAGACCACTAGTATAGCTGAGGTTATGACTTGTTTACCTGGACTAACAGTAGACCACTAGTATAGCAGAGGATTCGGCTTGTTTACCTTGACTAACAGTAGACCACTAGTATAGCTGAGGATATGACTTGTTTACCTTGACTAACAGTAGACCACTAGTATAGCTGAGGATACGGCGTGTTTACCTTGACTAACAGTAGACCACTAGTATAGCTGAGGATACTGCTTGTTTACCTTGACTAACAGTAAACCACTAGTATAGCTGAGGATACGGCTTGTTTACCTTGACTAACAGTAGACCACTTGTATAGCTGAGGATATGACTTGTTTACCTTGACTAACAATAGACCACTAGTATAGCTGAGGTTGAGGATATGACTTGTTTACCTTGACTAACAGTAGACCACTAGTATAGCTGAGGTTGAGGATATGACTTGTTTACTTTGACTAACAGTAGACCACTAGTATAGCTGAGGATATGATTTGTTTACCTTGACTAACAGTTGACCACTAGTACAGATGAGGATATGACTTGTTTACCTTAACTAACAGTAGACCACTAGTATAGCTGAGGATACGGCTTGTTTACCTTGACTAACAGTAGACCAGTAGTATAGCTGAGGATACGGCTTGTTTACCTTGACTAACAGTAGACAACTAGTATAGCTGAGATTGAGGATATTACTTATTTACCTTGACTAACAGTAGACCACTAGTATTGCTGAGGATACGACTTGTTTACCTTGACTAACAGTAGACCACTAGTATAGCTGAGGATACGGCGTGTTTACCTTGACTAACTGTAGACCACTAGTATAGCTGAGGATACGGCTTGTTTACCTTGACTAACAGTAGACCACTAGTATAGCTGAGGTTGAGGATACGGCTTGTTTACCTTGACTAACAGTAGACCACTAGTATAGCTGAGGATATGATTTGTTTACCTTGACTAACAGTTGATCACTAGTACAGATGAGGATATGACTTGTTTACGTTGACTAACAGTAGACCACTAGTATAGCTGAGGATATGACTTGTTTACCTTGACTAACAGTAAACCACTAGTATAACTGAGGATACGGCTTGTTTACCTTGACTAACAGTAGACCACTAGTATAGCTGAGGATATGACTTGTTTACCTTGACTAACAGTAGACCACTAGTATAGCTGAGGATATGACTTGTTTACCTTGACTAACAGTAGACCACTAGTATAGCAGAGGATTCGGCTTGTTTACCTTGACTAACAGTAGACCACTAGTATAGCTGAGGATAAGACTTGTTTACCTTGACTAACAGTAGACCACTAGTATAGCTGAGGATACGGCGTGTTTACCTTGACTAACAGTAGACCACTAGTATAGCTGAGGATACTGCTTGTTTACCTTGACTAACAGTAGACCACTAGTATTGCTGAGGATATGACGTGTTTACCTTGACTAACAGTAAACCACTAGTATAGCTGAGGATACGGCTTGTTTACCTTGACTAACAGTAGACCACTTGTATAGTTGAGGATATGACTTGTTTACCTTGACTAACAATAGACCACTAGTATAGCTGAGGTTGAGGATATGACTTGTTTACCTTGACTAACAGTAGACCACTAGTATAGCTGAGGTTGAGGATACGGCTTGTTTACCTGGACTAACAGTAGACCACTAGTATAGCTGAGGATATGACTTGTTTACCTTGACTAACAGTAGACCACTAGTAGAGCTGAGGATACGGCTTGTTTACCTTGACTAACAGTAGACCACTAGTATAGCTGAGGTTGAGGATACGGCTTGTTTACCTTGACTAACAGTAGACAACTAGTATAGCTGAGGATATGATTTGTTTACCTTGACTAACAGTTGACCACTAGTACAGATGAGGATATGACTTGTTTACCTTAACTAACAGTAGACCACTAGTATAGCTGAGGTTGAGGATATGACTTGTTTACCTTGACTAACAGTAGACCACTAGTATAGCTGAGGAGATGACTTGTTTACCTTGACTAACAGTAGACCACTAGTATAGCAGAGGATTCGGCTTGTTTACCTTGACTAACAGTAGACCACTAGAATAGCTGAGGATACGACTTGTTTACCTTGACTAACAGTAGACCACTAGTATAGCTGAGGATATGACATGTTTACCTTGACTAACAGTAGACCACTAGTATAGCTGAGGATACGGTGTGTTTACCTTCACTAACAGTAGACCACTAGTATAGCTGAGGTTGAGGATACGACTTGTTTACCTTGACTAACAGTAGACCACTAGTATAGCTGAGGATACGGCGTGTTTACCTTGACTAACTGTAGACCACTAGTATAGCTGAGGATACGGCTTGTTTACCTTGACTAACAGTAGACAACTAGTATAGCTGAGGATATGATTTGTTTACCTTGACTAACAGTTGACCACTAGTACAGATGAGGATATGACTTGTTTACCTTGACTAACAGTAGACCACTAGTATAGCTGAGGATATGACTTGTTTACCTTGACTAACAGTAGACCACTAGTATTGCTGAGGTTGAGGATATGACTAGTTTACCTTGACTAACAGTAGACCACTAGTATAGCTGAGGAGATGACTTGTTTACCTTGACTAACAGTAGACCACTAGTATAGCTGAGGATATGACTTGTTTACCTTGACTAACAGTAGACCACTAGTATAGCTGAGGATATGACTTGTTTACCTTGACTAACAGTAGACCACTAGTATAGCTGAGGATATGATTTGTTTACCTTGACTAACAGTTGATCACTAGTACAGATGAGGATATGACTTGTTTACGTTGACTAACAGTAGACCACTAGTATAGCTGAGGATATGACTTGTTTACCTTGACTAACAGTAAACCACTAGTATAGCTGAGGATACGGCTTGTTTACCTTGACTAACAGTAGACCACTAGTATAGCTGAGGATATGACTTGTTTACCTTGACTAACAGTAGACCACTAGTATAGCTGAGGATATGACTTGTTTACCTTGACTAACAGTAGACCACTAGTATAGCAGAGGATTCGGCTTGTTTACCTTGACTAACAGTAGACCACTAGTATAGCTGAGGATAAGACTTGTTTACCTTGACTAACAGTAGACCACTAGTATAGCTGAGGATACTGCTTGTTTACCTTGACTAACAGTAGACCACTAGTATTGCTGAGGATATGACGTGTTTACCTTGACTAACAGTAAACCACTAGTATAGCTGAGGATTCGGCTTGTTTACCTTGACTAACAGTAGACCACTTGTATAGCTGAGGATATGACTTGTTTACCTTGACTAACAATAGACCACTAGTATAGCTGAGGTTGAGGATATGACTTGTTTACCTTGACTAACAGTAGAACACTAGTATAGCTGAGGTTGAGGATATGACTTGTTTACTTTGACTAACAGTAGACCACTAGTATAGCTGAGGATACGGCTTGTTTACCTTGACTAACAGTAGACCAGTAGTATAGCTGAGGATACGGCTTGTTTACCTTGACTAACAGTAGACAACTAGTATAGCTGAATTGAGGATATTACTTATTTACCTTGACTAACAGTAGACCACTAGTATTGCTGAGGATACGACTTGTTTACCTTGACTAACAGTAGACCACTAGTATAGCTGAGGATACGGCGTGTTTACCTTGACTAACAGTAGACCACTAGTATAGCTGAGGTTGAGGATACTGCTTGTTTACCTTGACTAACAGTAGACCACTAGTATAGCTGAGGATATGATTTGTTTACCTTGACTAACAGTTGATCACTAGTACAGATGAGGATATGACTTGTTTACGTTGACTAACAGTAGACCACTAGTATAGCTGAGGATATGACTTGTTTACCTTGACTAACAGTAAACCACTAGTATAGCTGAGGATACGGCTTGTTTACCTTGACTAACAGTAGACCACTAGTATTGCTGAGGATATGATGTGTTTACCTTGACTAACAGTAAACCACTAGTATAGCTGAGGATACGGCTTGTTTACCTTGACTAACAGTAGACCACTTGTATAGCTGAGGATATGACTTGTTTACCTTGACTAACAGTAGACCACTAGTATAGCAGAGGATTCGGCTTGTTTACCTTGACTAACAGTAGACCACTAGTATAGCTGAGGATAAGACTTGTTTACCTTGACTAACAGTAGACCACTAGTATAGCTGAGGATACGGCGTGTTTACCTTGACTAACAGTAGACCACTAGTATAGCTGAGGATATGACTTGTTTACCTTGACTAACAATAGACCACTAGTATAGCTGAGGTTGAGGATATGACTTGTTTACCTTGACTAACAGTAGACCACTAGTATAGCTGAGGTTGAGGATACGGCTTGTTTACCTGGACTAACAGTAGACCACTAGTATAGCTGAGGATATGACTTGTTTACCTTGACTAACAGTAGACCACTAGTAGAGCTGAGGATACGGCTTGTTTACCTTGACTAACAGTAGACCACTAGTATAGCTGAGGTTGAGGATACGGCTTGTTTACCTTGACTAACAGTAGACAACTAGTATAGCTGAGGATATGATTTGTTTACCTTGACTAACAGTTGACCACTAGTACAGATGAGGATATGACTTGTTTACCTTAACTAACAGTAGACCACTAGTATAGCTGAGGTTGAGGATATGACTTGTTTACCTTGACTAACAGTAGACCACTAGTATAGCTGAGGAGATGACTTGTTTACCTTGACTAACAGTAGACCACTAGTATAGCAGAGGATTCGGCTTGTTTACCTTGACTAACAGTAGACCACTAGAATAGCTGAGGATACGACTTGTTTACCTTGACTAACAGTAGACCACTAGTATAGCTGAGGATATGACATGTTTACCTTGACTAACAGTAGACCACTAGTATAGCTGAGGATACGGTGTGTTTACCTTCACTAACAGTAGACCACTAGTATAGCTGAGGTTGAGGATACGACTTGTTTACCTTGACTAACAGTAGACCACTAGTATAGCTGAGGATACGGCGTGTTTACTTTGACTAACTGTAGACCACTAGTATAGCTGAGGATACGGCTTGTTTACCTTGACTAACAGTAGACAACTAGTATAGCTGAGGATATGATTTGTTTACCTTGACTAACAGTTGACCACTAGTACAGATGAGGATATGACTTGTTTACCTTGACTAACAGTAGACCACTAGTATAGCTGAGGATATGACTTGTTTACCTTGACTAACAGTAGACCACTAGTATTGCTGAGGTTGAGGATATGACTAGTTTACCTTGACTAACAGTAGACCACTAGTATAGCTGAGGAGATGACTTGTTTACCTTGACTAACAGTAAACCACTAGTATAGCTGAGGATATGACTTGTTTACCTTGACTAACAGTAAACCACTAGTATAGCTGAGGATACGGCTTGTTTACCTTGACTAACAGTAGACCACTAGTATAGCTGAGGATATGACTTGTTTACCTTGACTAACAGTAGACCACTAGTATAGCTGAGGATATGACTTGTTTACCTTGACTAACAGTAGACCACTAGTATAGCAGAGGATTCGGCTTGTTTACCTTGACTAACAGTAGACCACTAGTATAGCTGAGGATAAGACTTGTTTACCTTGACTAACAGTAGACCACTAGTATAGCTGAGGATACTGCTTGTTTACCTTGACTAACAGTAGACCACTAGTATAGCTGAGGTTGAGGATATGACTTGTTTACTTTGACTAACAGTAGACCACTAGTATAGCTGAGGATATGATTTGTTTACCTTGACTAACAGTTGACCACTAGTACAGATGAGGATATGACTTGTTTACCTTAACTAACAGTAGACCACTAGTATAGCTGAGGATACGGCTTGTTTACCTTGACTAACAGTAGACCAGTAGTATAGCTGAGGATACGGCTTGTTTACCTTGACTAACAGTAGACAACTAGTATAGCTGAGATTGAGGATATTACTTATTTACCTTGACTAACAGTAGACCACTAGTATTGCTGAGGATACGACTTGTTTACCTTGACTAACAGTAGACCACTAGTATAGCTGAGGATACGGCGTGTTTACCTTGACTAACTGTAGACCACTAGTATAGCTGAGGATACGGCTTGTTTACCTTGACTAACAGTAGACCACTAGTATAGCTGAGGTTGAGGATACGGCTTGTTTACCTTGACTAACAGTAGACCACTAGTATAGCTGAGGATATGATTTGTTTACCTTGACTAACAGTTGATCACTAGTACAGATGAGGATATGACTTGTTTACGTTGACTAACAGTAGACCACTAGTATAGCTGAGGATATGACTTGTTTACCTTGACTAACAGTAAACCACTAGTATAACTGAGGATACGGCTTGTTTACCTTGACTAACAGTAGACCACTAGTATAGCTGAGGATATGACTTGTTTACCTTGACTAACAGTAGACCACTAGTATAGCTGAGGATATGACTTGTTTACCTTGACTAACAGTAGACCACTAGTATAGCAGAGGATTCGGCTTGTTTACCTTGACTAACAGTAGACCACTAGTATAGCTGAGGATAAGACTTGTTTACCTTGACTAACAGTAGACCACTAGTATAGCTGAGGATACGGCGTGTTTACCTTGACTAACAGTAGACCACTAGTATAGCTGAGGATACTGCTTGTTTACCTTGACTAACAGTAGACCACTAGTATTGCTGAGGATATGACGTGTTTACCTTGACTAACAGTAAACCACTAGTATAGCTGAGGATACGGCTTGTTTACCTTGACTAACAGTAGACCACTTGTATAGTTGAGGATATGACTTGTTTACCTTGACTAACAATAGACCACTAGTATAGCTGAGGTTGAGGATATGACTTGTTTACCTTGACTAACAGTAGACCACTAGTATAGCTGAGGTTGAGGATACGGCTTGTTTACCTGGACTAACAGTAGACCACTAGTATAGCTGAGGATATGACTTGTTTACCTTGACTAACAGTAGACCACTAGTAGAGCTGAGGATACGGCTTGTTTACCTTGACTAACAGTAGACCACTAGTATAGCTGAGGTTGAGGATACGGCTTGTTTACCTTGACTAACAGTAGACAACTAGTATAGCTGAGGATATGATTTGTTTACCTTGACTAACAGTTGACCACTAGTACAGATGAGGATATGACTTGTTTACCTTAACTAACAGTAGACCACTAGTATAGCTGAGGTTGAGGATATGACTTGTTTACCTTGACTAACAGTAGACCACTAGTATAGCTGAGGAGATGACTTGTTTACCTTGACTAACAGTAGACCACTAGTATAGCAGAGGATTCGGCTTGTTTACCTTGACTAACAGTAGACCACTAGAATAGCTGAGGATACGACTTGTTTACCTTGACTAACAGTAGACCACTAGTATAGCTGAGGATATGACATGTTTACCTTGACTAACAGTAGACCACTAGTATAGCTGAGGATACGGTGTGTTTACCTTCACTAACAGTAGACCACTAGTATAGCTGAGGTTGAGGATACGACTTGTTTACCTTGACTAACAGTAGACCACTAGTATAGCTGAGGATACGGCGTGTTTACCTTGACTAACTGTAGACCACTAGTATAGCTGAGGATACGGCTTGTTTACCTTGACTAACAGTAGACAACTAGTATAGCTGAGGATATGATTTGTTTACCTTGACTAACAGTTGACCACTAGTACAGATGAGGATATGACTTGTTTACCTTGACTAACAGTAGACCACTAGTATAGCTGAGGATATGACTTGTTTACCTTGACTAACAGTAGACCACTAGTATTGCTGAGGTTGAGGATATGACTAGTTTACCTTGACTAACAGTAGACCACTAGTATAGCTGAGGAGATGACTTGTTTACCTTGACTAACAGTAGACCACTAGTATAGCTGAGGATATGACTTGTTTACCTTGACTAACAGTAGACCACTAGTATAGCTGAGGATATGACTTGTTTACCTTGACTAACAGTAGACCACTAGTATAGCTGAGGATATGATTTGTTTACCTTGACTAACAGTTGATCACTAGTACAGATGAGGATATGACTTGTTTACGTTGACTAACAGTAGACCACTAGTATAGCTGAGGATATGACTTGTTTACCTTGACTAACAGTAAACCACTAGTATAGCTGAGGATACGGCTTGTTTACCTTGACTAACAGTAGACCACTAGTATAGCTGAGGATATGACTTGTTTACCTTGACTAACAGTAGACCACTAGTATAGCTGAGGATATGACTTGTTTACCTTGACTAACAGTAGACCACTAGTATAGCAGAGGATTCGGCTTGTTTACCTTGACTAACAGTAGACCACTAGTATAGCTGAGGATAAGACTTGTTTACCTTGACTAACAGTAGACCACTAGTATAGCTGAGGATACTGCTTGTTTACCTTGACTAACAGTAGACCACTAGTATTGCTGAGGATATGACGTGTTTACCTTGACTAACAGTAAACCACTAGTATAGCTGAGGATTCGGCTTGTTTACCTTGACTAACAGTAGACCACTTGTATAGCTGAGGATATGACTTGTTTACCTTGACTAACAATAGACCACTAGTATAGCTGAGGTTGAGGATATGACTTGTTTACCTTGACTAACAGTAGAACACTAGTATAGCTGAGGTTGAGGATATGACTTGTTTACTTTGACTAACAGTAGACCACTAGTATAGCTGAGGATACGGCTTGTTTACCTTGACTAACAGTAGACCAGTAGTATAGCTGAGGATACGGCTTGTTTACCTTGACTAACAGTAGACAACTAGTATAGCTGAATTGAGGATATTACTTATTTACCTTGACTAACAGTAGACCACTAGTATTGCTGAGGATACGACTTGTTTACCTTGACTAACAGTAGACCACTAGTATAGCTGAGGATACGGCGTGTTTACCTTGACTAACAGTAGACCACTAGTATAGCTGAGGTTGAGGATACTGCTTGTTTACCTTGACTAACAGTAGACCACTAGTATAGCTGAGGATATGATTTGTTTACCTTGACTAACAGTTGATCACTAGTACAGATGAGGATATGACTTGTTTACGTTGACTAACAGTAGACCACTAGTATAGCTGAGGATATGACTTGTTTACCTTGACTAACAGTAAACCACTAGTATAGCTGAGGATACGGCTTGTTTACCTTGACTAACAGTAGACCACTAGTATTGCTGAGGATATGATGTGTTTACCTTGACTAACAGTAAACCACTAGTATAGCTGAGGATACGGCTTGTTTACCTTGACTAACAGTAGACCACTTGTATAGCTGAGGATATGACTTGTTTACCTTGACTAACAGTAGACCACTAGTATAGCAGAGGATTCGGCTTGTTTACCTTGACTAACAGTAGACCACTAGTATAGCTGAGGATAAGACTTGTTTACCTTGACTAACAGTAGACCACTAGTATAGCTGAGGATACGGCGTGTTTACCTTGACTAACAGTAGACCACTAGTATAGCTGAGGATATGACTTGTTTACCTTGACTAACAATAGACCACTAGTATAGCTGAGGTTGAGGATATGACTTGTTTACCTTGACTAACAGTAGACCACTAGTATAGCTGAGGTTGAGGATACGGCTTGTTTACCTGGACTAACAGTAGACCACTAGTATAGCTGAGGATATGACTTGTTTACCTTGACTAACAGTAGACCACTAGTAGAGCTGAGGATACGGCTTGTTTACCTTGACTAACAGTAGACCACTAGTATAGCTGAGGTTGAGGATACGGCTTGTTTACCTTGACTAACAGTAGACAACTAGTATAGCTGAGGATATGATTTGTTTACCTTGACTAACAGTTGACCACTAGTACAGATGAGGATATGACTTGTTTACCTTAACTAACAGTAGACCACTAGTATAGCTGAGGTTGAGGATATGACTTGTTTACCTTGACTAACAGTAGACCACTAGTATAGCTGAGGAGATGACTTGTTTACCTTGACTAACAGTAGACCACTAGTATAGCAGAGGATTCGGCTTGTTTACCTTGACTAACAGTAGACCACTAGAATAGCTGAGGATACGACTTGTTTACCTTGACTAACAGTAGACCACTAGTATAGCTGAGGATATGACATGTTTACCTTGACTAACAGTAGACCACTAGTATAGCTGAGGATACGGTGTGTTTACCTTCACTAACAGTAGACCACTAGTATAGCTGAGGTTGAGGATACGACTTGTTTACCTTGACTAACAGTAGACCACTAGTATAGCTGAGGATACGGCGTGTTTACTTTGACTAACTGTAGACCACTAGTATAGCTGAGGATACGGCTTGTTTACCTTGACTAACAGTAGACAACTAGTATAGCTGAGGATATGATTTGTTTACCTTGACTAACAGTTGACCACTAGTACAGATGAGGATATGACTTGTTTACCTTGACTAACAGTAGACCACTAGTATAGCTGAGGATATGACTTGTTTACCTTGACTAACAGTAGACCACTAGTATTGCTGAGGTTGAGGATATGACTAGTTTACCTTGACTAACAGTAGACCACTAGTATAGCTGAGGAGATGACTTGTTTACCTTGACTAACAGTAAACCACTAGTATAGCTGAGGATATGACTTGTTTACCTTGACTAACAGTAAACCACTAGTATAGCTGAGGATACGGCTTGTTTACCTTGACTAACAGTAGACCACTAGTATAGCTGAGGATATGACTTGTTTACCTTGACTAACAGTAGACCACTAGTATAGCTGAGGATATGACTTGTTTACCTTGACTAACAGTAGACCACTAGTATAGCAGAGGATTCGGCTTGTTTACCTTGACTAACAGTAGACCACTAGTATAGCTGAGGATAAGACTTGTTTACCTTGACTAACAGTAGACCACTAGTATAGCTGAGGATACTGCTTGTTTACCTTGACTAACAGTAGACCACTAGTATTGCTGAGGATATGACGTGTTTACCTTGACTAACAGTAAACCACTAGTATAGCTGAGGATACGGCTTGTTTACCTTGACTAACAGTAGACCACTTGTATAGCTGAGGATATGACTTGTTTACCTTGACTAACAATAGACCACTAGTATAGCTGAGGTTGAGGATATGACTTGTTTACCTTGACTAACAGTAGAACACTAGTATAGCTGAGGTTGAGGATATGACTTGTTTACTTTGACTAACAGT
This sequence comes from Salmo salar, assembly GCF_965601325.2. Classification (NCBI taxonomy): domain Eukaryota; kingdom Metazoa; phylum Chordata; class Actinopteri; order Salmoniformes; family Salmonidae; genus Salmo; species Salmo salar. The sequence continues at coordinate 62,343,913 of NC_138297.1, forward strand.
AGACCACTAGTATAGCTGAGGATACGGCTTGTTTACCTTGACTAACAGTAGACCAGTAGTATAGCTGAGGATACGGCTTGTTTACCTTGACTAACAGTAGACAACTAGTATAGCTGAGATTGAGGATATTACTTATTTACCTTGACTAACAGTAGACCACTAGTATTGCTGAGGATACGACTTGTTTACCTTGACTAACAGTAGACCACTAGTATAGCTGAGGATACGGCGTGTTTACCTTGACTAACTGTAGACCACTAGTATAGCTGAGGATACGGCTTGTTTACCTTGACTAACAGTAGACCACTAGTATAGATGAGGCTGAGGATATGATTTGTTTACCTTGACTAACAGTAGACCACTAGTATAGCTGAGGATATGATTTGTTTACCTTGACTAACAGTTGATCACTAGTACAGATGAGGATATGACTTGTTTACGTTGACTAACAGTAGACCACTAGTATAGCTGAGGATATGACTTGTTTACCTTGACTAACAGTAAACCACTAGTATAGCTGAGGATACGGCGTGTTTACCTTGACTAACAGTAGACCACTAGTATAGCTGAGGATACTGCTTGTTTACCTTGACTAACAGTAGACCACTAGTATTGCTGAGGATATGACGCGTTTACCTTGACTAACAGTAAACCACTAGTATAGCTGAGGATACGGCTTGTTTACCTTGACTAACAGTAGACCACTTGTATAGCTGAGGATATGACTTGTTTACCTTGACTAACAATAGACCACTAGTATAGCTGAGGTTGAGGATATGACTTGTTTACCTTGACTAACAGTAGAACACTAGTATAGCTGAGGTTGAGGATATGACTTGTTTACTTTGACTAACAGTAGACCACTAGTATAGCTGAGGATACGGCTTGTTTACCTTGACTAACAGTAGACCAGTAGTATAGCTGAGGATACGGCTTGTTTACCTTGACTAACAGTAGACAACTAGTATAGCTGAGATTGAGGATATTACTTATTTACCTTGACTAACAGTAGACCACTAGTATTGCTGAGGATACGACTTGTTTACCTTGACTAACAGTAGACCACTAGTATAGCTGAGGATACGGCGTGTTTACCTTGACTAACTGTAGACCACTAGTATAGCTGAGGATACGGCTTGTTTACCTTGACTAACAGTAGACCAGTAGTATAGCTGAGGTTGAGGATACGGCTTGTTTACCTTGACTAACAGTAGACCACTAGTATAGCTGAGGATATGATTTGTTTACCTTGACTAACAGTTGATCACTAGTACAGATGAGGATATGACTTGTTTACGTTGACTAACAGTAGACCACTAGTATAGCTGAGGATATGACTTGTTTACCTTGACTAACAGTAAACCACTAGTATAGCTGAGGATACGGCTTGTTTACCTTGACTAACAGTAGACCACTAGTATAGCTGAGGATATGACTTGTTTACCTTGACTAACAGTAGACCACTAGTATAGCTGAGGATATGACTTGTTTACCTTGACTAACAGTAGACCACTAGTATAGCAGAGGATTCGGCTTGTTTACCTTGACTAACAGTATACCACTAGTATAGCTGAGGATAAGACTTGTTTACCTTGACTAACAGTAGACCACTAGTATAGCTGAGGATACTGCTTGTTTACCTTGACTAACAGTAGACCACTAGTATTGCTGAGGATATGACGTGTTTACCTTGACTAACAGTAAACCACTAGTATAGCTGAGGATTCGGCTTGTTTACCTTGACTAACAGTAGACCACTAGTATAGCTGAGGATATGACTTGTTTACCTTGACTAACAGTAGACCACTAGTATAGCTGAGGATACGGCGTGTTTACCTTGACTAACAGTAGACCACTAGTATAGCTGAGGATGCTGCTTGTTTACCTTGACTAACAGTAGACCACTAGTATTGCTGAGGATATGACGTGTTTACCTTGACTAACAGTAAACCACTAGTATAGCTGAGGATACGGCTTGTTTACCTTGACTAACAGTAGACCACTTGTATAGCTGAGGATATGACTTGTTTACCTTGACTAACAATAGACCACTAGTATAGCTGAGGTTGAGGATATGACTTGTTTACCTTGACTAACAGTAGAACACTAGTATAGCTGAGGTTGAGGATATGACTTGTTTACTTTGACTAACAGTAGACCACTAGTATAGCTGAGGATACGGCTTGTTTACCTTGACTAACAGTAGACCAGTAGTATAGCTGAGGATACGGCTTGTTTACCTTGACTAACAGTAGACAACTAGTATAGCTGAGATTGAGGATATTACTTATTTACCTTGACTAACAGTAGACCACTAGTATTGCTGAGGATACGACTTGTTTACCTTGACTAACAGTAGACCACTAGTATAGCTGAGGATACGGCGTGTTTACCTTGACTAACTGTAGACCACTAGTATAGCTGAGGATACGGCTTGTTTACCTTGACTAACAGTAGACCACTAGTATAGCTGAGGTTGAGGATACGGCTTGTTTACCTTGACTAACAGTAGACCACTAGTATAGCTGAGGATATGATTTGTTTACCTTGACTAACAGTTGATCACTAGTACAGATGAGGATATGACTTGTTTACGTTGACTAACAGTAGACCACTAGTATAGCTGAGGATATGACTTGTTTACCTTGACTAACAGTAAACCACTAGTATAGCTGAGGATACGGCTTGTTTACCTTGACTAACAGTAGACCACTAGTATAGCTGAGGATATGACTTGTTTACCTTGACTAACAGTAGACCACTAGTATAGCTGAGGATATGACTTGTTTACCTTGACTAACAGTAGACCACTAGTATAGCAGAGGATTCGGCTTGTTTACCTTGACTAACAGTAGACCACTAGTATAGCTGAGGATAAGACTTGTTTACCTTGACTAACAGTAGACCACTAGTATAGCTGAGGATACTGCTTGTTTACCTTGACTAACAGTAGACCACTAGTATTGCTGAGGATATGACGTGTTTACCTTGACTAACAGTAAACCACTAGTATAGCTGAGGATACGGCTTGTTTACCTTGACTAACAGTAGACCACTTGTAGAGCTGAGGATATGACTTGTTTACCTTGACTAACAATAGACCACTAGTATAGCTGAGGTTGAGGATATGACTTGTTTACCTTGACTAACAGTAGACCACTAGTATAGCTGAGGTTGAGGATACGGCTTGTTTACCTGGACTAACAGTAGACCACTAGTATAGCTGAGGATATGACTTGTTTACCTTGACTAACAGTAGACCACTAGTAGAGCTGAGGATACGGCTTGTTTACCTTGACTAACAGTAGACCACTAGTATAGCTGAGGATATGGCGTGTTTACCTTGACAATCAGTAGACCACTAGTATAGCTGAGGTTGAGGATATGACTTGTTTACTTTGACTAACAGTAGACCACTAGTATAGCTGAGGATACGGCTTGTTTACCTTGACTAACAGTAGACCACTAGTATAGCTGAGGATACGGCTTGTTTACCTTGACTAACAGTAGACCACTAGTATAGTTGAGTATATGACTTGTTTACCTTGACTAACAGTAGACCACTAGTATAGCTGAGATTGAGGATATTACTTATTTACCTTGACTAACAGTAGACCACTAGTATTGCTGAGGATATGATTTGTTTACCTTGACTAACAGTAGACCACTACTATAGCTGAGGATACGGCTTGTTTACCTTGACTAACAGTAGAACACTAGTATAGCTGAGGTTGAGGATATGACTTGTTTACCTTGACTAACAGTAGACCACTAGTATAGCTGAGGTTATGACTTGTTTACCTGGACTAACAGTAGACCACTAGTATAACTGAGGATATGGCGTGTTCACCTTGACTAACAGTAGACCACTAGTATAGCTGAGGATACGGCTTGTTTACCTTGACTAACAGTAGACCACTAGTATAGCTGAGGATACGGCTCTTTTACCTTGACTAACAGTAGACCACTAGTATAGCTGAGGATGTGGCTTGTTTACCTTGACTACTCGTAGACCACTATTATAGCTGAGGATACGGCTTGTTTACCTTGACTAACAGTAGACCACTAGTATAGCTGAGGATACGACTTGTTTACCTTGACTAACAGTAGACCACTAGTATAGCTGAGGATACGGCGTGTTTACCTTGACTAACTGTAGACCACTTGTATAGCTGAGGATACGGCTTGTTTACCTTGACTAACAGTAGACCACTAGTATAGCTGAGGATATGACTTGTTTACCTTGACTAACAGTAGACCACTAGTATAGCTGAGGTTGAGGATATGACTTGTTTACCTTGACTAACAGTAGACCACTAGTATAGCTGAGGAGATGACTTCTTTACCTTGACTACCAGTAGACCACTAGTATAGCAGAGGATTCGGCTTGTTTACCTTGACTAACAGTAGACCACTAGAATAGCTGAGGATACGGCTTGTTTACCTTGACTAACAGTAGACCACTAGAATAGCTGAGGATACGACTTGTTTACCTTGACTAACAGTAGACCACTAGTATAGCTGAGGATATGACTTGTTTACCTTGACTAACAGTAGACCACTAGTAGAGCTGAGGATACGGCTTGTTTACCTTGACTAACAGTAGACCACTAGTATAGCTGAGGATATGGCGTGTTTCCCTTGACAAACAGTAAACCACTAGTATAGCTGAGGTTGAGGATATGACTTGTTTACTTTGACTAACAGTAGACCACTAGTATAGCTGAGGATACGGCTTGTTTACCTTGACTAACAGTAGACCACTAGTATAGCTGAGGATACGGCTTGTTTACCTTGACTAACAGTAGACCACTAGTATAGTTGAGTATATGACTTGTTTACCTTGACTAACAGTAGACCACTAGTATAGATGAGATTGAGGATATTACTTATTTACCTTGACTAACAGTAGACCACTAGTATTGCTGAGGATATGATTTGTTTACCTTGACAATCAGTAGACCACTACTATAGCTGAGGATACGGCTTGTTTACCTTGACTAACAGTAGACCACTAGTATAGCTGAGGATACGGCTTGTTTACCTTGACTAACAGTAGACCACTAGTATAGTTGAGTATATGACTTGTTTACCTTGACTAACAGTAGACCACTAGTATAGCTGAGATTGAGGATATTACTTATTTACCTTGACTAACAGTAGACCACTAGTATTGCTGAGGATATGATTTGTTTACCTTGACTAACAGTAGACCACTACTATAGCTGAGGATACGGCGTGTTCACCTTGACTAACAGTAGACCACTAGTATAGCTGAGGATACGGCTTGTTTACCTTGACTAACAGTAGACCACTAGTATAGCTGAGGATACGGCTCTTTTACCTTGACTAACAGTAGACCCCTAGTATAGCTGAGGATATGGCTTGTTTACCTTGACTACTCGTAGACCACTAGTATAGCTAAGGATAAGGCTTGTTTACCTTGACTAACAGTAGACCACTAGTATAACTGAGGATATGGCGTGTTCACCTTGACTAACAGTAGACCACTAGTATAGCTGAGGATACGGCTTGTTTACCTTGACTAACAGTAGACCACTAGTATAGCTGAGTATAAGGCTCTTTTACCTTGACTAACAGTAGACCACTAGTATAGCTGAGGATATGACTTGTTTACCTTGACTAACAGTAGACCACTAGTATAGCTGAGGTTGAGGATATGACTTGTTTACCTTGACTAACAGTAGACCACTAGTATAGCTGAGGAGATGACTTCTTTACCTTGACTACCAGTAGACCACTAGTATAGCAGAGGATTCGGCTTGTTTACCTTGACTAACAGTAGACCACTAGAATAGCTGAGGATACGGCTTGTTTACCTTGACTAACAGTAGACCACTAGAATAGCTGAGGATACGACTTGTTTACCTTGACTAACAGTAGACCACTAGTATAGCTGAGGATATGACTTGTTTACCTTGACTAACAGTAGACCACTAGTAGAGCTGAGGATACGGCTTGTTTACCTTGACTAACAGTAGACCACTAGTATAGCTGAGGATATGGCGTGTTTACCTTGACAAACAGTAAACCACTAGTATAGCTGAGGTTGAGGATATGACTTGTTTACTTTGACTAACAGTAGACCACTAGTATAGATGAGATTGAGGATATTACTTATTTACCTTGACTAACAGTAGACCACTAGTATTGCTGAGGATATGATTTGTTTACCTTGACTAACAGTAGACCACTACTATAGCTGAGGATACGGCGTGTTCACCTTGACTAACAGTAGACCACTAGTATAGCTGAGGATACGGCTTGTTTACCTTGACTAACAGTAGACCACTAGTATAGCTGAGGATACGGCTCTTTTACCTTGACTAACAGTAGACCCCTAGTATAGCTGAGGATATGGCTTGTTTACCTTGACTACTCGTAGACCACTAGTATAGCTAAGGATAAGGCTTGTTTACCTTGACTAACAGTAGACCACTAGTATAGCTGAGGATACGACTTGTTTACCTTGACTAACAGTAGACCACTAGTATAGCTGAGGATATGGCGTGTTTACCTTGACAAACAGTAAACCACTAGTATAGCTGAGGTTGAGGATATGACTTGTTTACTTTGACTAACAGTAGACCACTAGTATAGCTGAGGATACGGCTTGTTTACCTTGACTAACAGTAGACCACTAGTATAGCTGAGGATACGGCTTGTTTACCTTGACTAACAGTAGACCACTAGTATAGTTGAGTATATGACTTGTTTACCTTGACTAACAGTAGACCACTAGTATAGCTGAGATTGAGGATATTACTTATTTACCTTGACTAACAGTAGACCACTAGTATTGCTGAGGATATGATTTGTTTACCTTGACTAACAGTAGACCACTACTATAGCTGAGGATACGGCGTGTTCACCTTGACTAACAGTAGACCACTAGTATAGCTGAGGATACGGCTTGTTTACCTTGACTAACAGTAGACCACTAGTATAGCTCAGGATACGGCTCTTTTACCTTGACTAACAGTAGACCCCTAGTATAGCTGAGGATATGGCTTGTTTACCTTGACTACTCGTAGACCACTAGTATAGCTAAGGATAAGGCTTGTTTACCTTGACTAACAGTAGACCACTAGTATAGCTGAGGATACGACTTGTTTACCTTGACTAACAGTAGACCACTAGTATAGCTGAGGATACGGCGTGTTTACCTTGACTAACTGTAAACCACTTGTATAGTAGAGGATACGGCTTGTTTACCTTGACTAACAGTAGACCACTAGTATAGCTGAGGATATGACTTGTTTACCTTGACTAACAGTAGACCACTAGTATAGCTGAGGTTGAGGATATGACTTGTTTACCTTGACTAACAGTAGACCACTAGTATAGCTGAGGAGATGACTTCTTTACCTTGACTTAAAGTAGACCACTAGTATAGCTGAGGATACGGCTTGTTTACCTTGACTACCAGTAGACCACTAGTATAGCAGAGGATTGGTCTTGTTTACCTTGACTAACAGTAGACCACTAGAATAGCTGAGGATACGGCTTGTTTACCTTGACTAACAGTAGACCACTAGAATAGCTGAGGATACGACTTGTTTACCTTGACTAACAGTAGACCACTAGAATAGCTGAGGATATGACTTGTTTACCTTGACTAACAGTAGACCACTAGTAGAGCTGAGGATACGGCTTGTTTACCTTGACTAACAGTAGACCACTAGTATAGCTGAGGATATGGCGTGTTTACCTTGACAAACAGTAAACCACTAGTATAGCTGAGGTTGAGGATATGACCTGTTTACTTTGACTAACAGTAGACCACTAGTATAGCTGAGGATACGGCTTGTTTACCTTGACTAACAGTAGACCACTAGTATAGCTGAGGATACGGCTTGTTTACCTTGACTAACAGTAGACCACTAGTATAGTAGAGGATACGGCTTGTTTACCTTGACTAACAGTAGACCACTAGTATAGCTGAGGATATGACTTGTTTACCTTGACTAACAGTAGACCACTAGTATAGCTGAGGTTGAGGATATGACTTGTTTACCTTGACTAACAGTAGACCACTAGTATAGCTGAGGAGATGACTTCTTTACCTTGACTTAAAGTAGACCACTAGTATAGCTGAGGATACGGCTTGTTTACCTTGACTACCAGTAGACCACTAGTATAGCAGAGGATTGGTCTTGTTTACCTTGACTAACAGTAGACCACTAGAATAGCTGAGGATACGGCTTGTTTACCTTGACTAACAGTAGACCACTAGAATAGCTGAGGATACGACTTGTTTACCTTGACTAACAGTAGACCACTAGAATAGCTGAGGATATGACTTGTTTACCTTGACTAACAGTAGACCACTAGTAGAGCTGAGGATACGGCTTGTTTACCTTGACTAACAGTAGACCACTAGTATAGCTGAGGATATGGCGTGTTTACCTTGACAAACAGTAAACCACTAGTATAGCTGAGGTTGAGGATATGACCTGTTTACTTTGACTAACAGTAGACCACTAGTATAGCTGAGGATACGGCTTGTTTACCTTGACTAACAGTAGACCACTAGTATAGCTGAGGATACGGCTTGTTTACCTTGACTAACAGTAGACCACTAGTATAGTTGAGTATATGACTTGTTTACCTTGACTAACAGTAGACCACTAGTATAGCTGAGATTGAGGATATTACTTATTTACCTTGACTAACAGTAGACCACTAGTATTGCTGAGGATATGATTTGTTTACCTTGACTAACAGTAGACCACTACTATAGCTGAGGATACGGCTTGTTTACCTTGACTAACAGTAGAACACTAGTATAGCTGAGGTTGAGGATATGACTTGTTTACCTTGACTAACAGTAGACCACTAGTATAGCTGAGGTTATGACTTGTTTACCTGGACTAACAGTAGACCACTAGTATAACTGAGGATATGGCGTGTTCACCTTGACTAACAGTAGACCAGTAGTATAGCTGAGGATACGGCTTGTTTACCTTGACTAACAGTAGACCACTAGTATAGCTGAGGATACGGCTCTTTTACCTTGACTAACAGTAGACCACTAGTATAGCTGAGGATATGGCTTGTTTACCTTGACTACTCGTAGACCACTAGTATAGCTGAGGATACGGCTTGTTTACCTTGACTAACAGTAGACCACTAGTATAGCTGAGGATACGACTTGTTTACCTTGACTAACTGTAGAACCACTTGTATAGCTGAGGATACGGCTTGTTTACCTTGACTAACAATAGACCACTAGTATAGCTGAGGATATGACTTGTTTACCTTGACTAACAGTAGACCACTAGTATAGCTGAGGTTGAGGATATGACTTGTTTACCTTGACTAACAGTAGACCACTAGTATAGCTGAGGAGATGACTTCTTTACCTTGACTAAAAGTAGACCACTAGTATAGCTGAGGATACGGCTTGTTTACCTTGACTACCAGTAGACCACTAGTATAGCAGAGGATTCGGCTTGTTTACCTTGACTAACAGTAGACCACTAGAATAGCTGAGGATACGGCTTGTTTACCTTGACTAACAGTAGACCCCCAGAATAGCTGAGGATACGACTTGTTTACCTTGACTAACAGTAGACCACTAGTATAGCTGAGGATATGACTTGTTTACCTTGACTAACAGTAGACCACTAGTATAACTGAGGATATGGCGTGTTCACCTTGACTAACAGTAGACCACTAGTATAGCTGAGGATACGGCTTGTTTACCTTGACTAACAGTAGACCACTAGTATAGCTGAGGATACGGCTTGTTTACCTGGACTAACAGTAGACCACTAGTATAACTGAGAATATGGCGTGTACACCTTGACTAACAGTAGACCACTAGTATAGCTGAGGATACGGCTTGTTTACCTTGACTAACAGTAGACCACTAGTATAGCTGAGGTTGAGGATACGGCTTGTTTACCTTGACTAACAGTAGACAACTAGTATAGCTGAGGATATGATTTGTTTACCTTGACTAACAGTTGACCACTAGTACAGATGAGGATATGACTTGTTTACCTTAACTAACAGTAGACCACTAGTATAGCTGAGGTTGAGGATATGACTTGTTTACCTTGACTAACAGTAGACCACTAGTATAGCTGAGGATACGGCTTGTTTACCTTGACTAACAGTAGACCACTAGTATAGTTGAGTATATGACTTGTTTACCTTGACTAACAGTAGACCACTAGTATAGCTGAGATTGAGGATATTACTTATTTACCTTGACTAACAGTAGACCACTAGTATTGCTGAGGATATGATTTGTTTACCTTGACTAACAGTAGACCACTACTATAGCTGAGGATACGGCGTGTTCACCTTGACTAACAGTAGACCACTAGTATAGCTGAGGATACGGCTTGTTTACCTTGACTAACAGTAGACCACTAGTATAGCTCAGGATACGGCTCTTTTACCTTGACTAACAGTAGACCCCTAGTATAGCTGAGGATATGGCTTGTTTACCTTGACTACTCGTAGACCACTAGTATAGCTAAGGATAAGGCTTGTTTACCTTGACTAACAGTAGACCACTAGTATAGCTGAGGATACGACTTGTTTACATTGACTAACAGTAGACCACTAGTATAGCTGAGGATACGGCGTGTTTACCTTGACTAACAGTTGACCACTAGTACAGATGAGGATACGGCTTGTTTACCTTGACTAACAATAGACCACTAGTATAGCTGAGGATATGACTTGTTTACCTTGACTAACAGTAGACCACTAGTATAGCTGAGATTGAGGATATTACTTATTTACCTTGACTAACAGTAGACCACTACTATAGCTGAGGATACGGCTTGTTTACCTTGACTAACAGTAGAACACTAGTATAGCTGAGGTTGAGGATATGACTTGTTTACCTTGACTAATAGTAGACCACTAGTATAGCTGAGGTTATGACTTGTATACCTGGACTAACAGTAGACCACTAGTATAACTGAGGATATGGCGTGTTCACCTTGACTAACAGTAGACCAGTAGTATAGCTGAGGATACGGCTTGTTTACCTTGACTAACAGTAGACCACTAGTATAGCTGAGGATACGGCTCTTTTACCTTGACTAACAGTAGACCACTAGTATAGCTGAGGATATGGCTTGTTTACCTTGACTACTCGTAGACCACTAGTATAGCTGAGGATACGGCTTGTTTACCTTGACTAACAGTAGACCACAAGTATAGCTGAGGATACGACTTGTTTACCTTGACTAACAGTAGACCACTAGTATAGCTGAGGATACGGCGTGTTTACCTTGACTAACTGTAGAACCACTTGTATAGCTGAGGATACGGCTTGTTTACCTTGACTAACAATAGACCACTAGTATAGCTGAGGATATGACTTGTTTACCTTGACTAACAGTAGACCACTAGTATAGCTGAGGTTGAGGATATGACTTGTTTACCTTGACTAACAGTAGACCACTAGTATAGCTGAGGAGATGACTTCTTTACCTTGACTAAAAGTAGACCACTAGTATAGCTGAGGATACGGCTTGTTTACCTTGACTACCAGTAGACCACTAGTATAGCAGAGGATTCGGCTTGTTTACCTTGACTAACAGTAGACCACTAGAATAGCTGAGTATACGGCTTGTTTACCTTGACTAACAGTAGACTACCAGAATAGCTGAGGATACGACTTGTTTACCTTGACTAACAGTAGACCACTAGTATAGCTGAGGATATGACTTGTTTACCTTGACTAACAGTAGACCACTAGTATAACTGAGGATATGGCGTGTTCACCTTGACTAACAGTAGACCACTAGTATAGCTGAGGATACGGCTTGTTTACCTTGACTAACAGTAGACCACTAGTATAGCTGAGGATACGGCTTGTTTACCTGGACTAACAGTAGACCACTAGTATAACTGAGAATATGGCGTGTACACCTTGACTAACAGTAGACCACTAGTATAGCTGAGGATACGGCTTGTTTACCTTGACTAACAGTAGACCACTAGTATAGCTGAGGTTGAGGATACGGCTTGTTTACCTTGACTAACAGTAGACAACTAGTATAGCTGAGGATATGATTTGTTTACCTTGACTAACAGTTGACCACTAGTACAGATGAGGATATGACTTGTTTACCTTAACTAACAGTAGACCACTAGTATAGCTGAGGTTGAGGATATGACTTGTTTACCTTGACTAACAGTAGACCACTAGTATAGCTGAGGAGATGACTTGTTTACCTTGACTAACAGTAGACCACTAGTATAGCAGAGGATTCGGCTTTTTTACCTTGACTAACAGTAGACCACTAGAATAGCTGAGGATACGACTTGTTTACCTTGACTAACAGTAGACCACTAGTATAGCTGAGGATATGACATGTTTACCTTGACTAACAGTAGACCACTAGTATAGCTGAGGATACGGCGTGTTTACCTTGACTAACAGTAGACCACTAGTATAGCTGAGGTTGAGGATACGACTTGTTTACCTTGACTAACAGTAGACCACTAGAATAGCTGAGGATACGACTTGTTTACCTTGACTAACAGTAGACCACTAGTATAGCTGAGGATATGACTTGTTTACCTTGACTAACAGTAGACCACTAGTAGAGCTGAGGATACGGCTTGTTTACCTTGACTAACAGTAGACCACTAGTATAGCTGAGGATATGGCGTGTTTACCTTGACAAACAGTAAACCACTAGTATAGCTGAGGTTGAGGATATGACTTGTTTACTTTGACTAACAGTAGACCACTAGTATAGCTGAGGATACGGCTTGTTTACCTTGACTAACAGTAGACCACTAGTATAGCTGAGGATACGGCTTGTTTACCTTGACTAACAGTAGACCACTAGTATAGTTGAGTATATGACTTGTTTACCTTGACTAACAGTAGACCACTAGTATAGATGAGATTGAGGATATTACTTATTTACCTTGACTAACAGTAGACCACTAGTATTGCTGAGGATATGATTTGTTTACCTTGACAATCAGTAGACCACTACTATAGCTGAGGATACGGCTTGTTTACCTTGACTAACAGTAGACCACTAGTATAGCTGAGGATACGGCTTGTTTACCTTGACTAACAGTAGACCACTAGTATAGCTGAGGATACGATTTGTTTACCTTGACTAACAGTAGACCACTAGTATAGCTGAGGATATGGCGTGTTTACCTTGACAAACAGTAAACCACTAGTATAGCTGAGGTTGAGGATATGACTTGTTTACTTTGACTAACAGTAGACCACTAGTATAGCTGAGGATACGGCTTGTTTACCTTGACTAACAGTAGACCACTAGTATAGCTGAGGATACGGCTTGTTTACCTTGACTAACAGTAGACCACTAGTATAGTTGAGTATATGACTTGTTTACCTTGACTAACAGTAGACCACTAGTATAGCTGAGATTGAGGATATTACTTATTTACCTTGACTAACAGTAGACCACTAGTATTGCTGAGGATATGATTTGTTTACCTTGACTAACAGTAGACCACTACTATAGCTGAGGATACGGCATGTTCACCTTGACTAACAGTAGACCACTAGTATAGCTGAGGATACGGCTTGTTTACCTTGACTAACAGTAGACCACTAGTATAGCTCAGGATACGTCTCTTTTACCTTGACTAACAGTAGACCCCTAGTATAGCTGAGGATATGGCTTGTTTACCTTGACTACTCGTAGACCACTAGTATAGCTAAGGATAAGGCTTGTTTACCTTGACTAACAGTAGACCACTAGTATAGCTGAGGATACGACTTGTTTACCTTGACTAACAGTAGACCACTAGTATAGCTGAGGATACGGCGTGTTTACCTTGACTAACTGTAGACCACTTGTATAGCTGAGGATTCGGCTTGTTTACCTTGACTAACAGTAGACCACTAGTATAGCTGAGGATATGACTTGTTTACCTTGACTAACAGTAGACCACTAGTATAGCTGAGGTTGAGGATATGACTTGTTTACCTTGACTAACAGTAGACCACTAGTATAGCTGAGGAGATGACTTCTTTACCTTGACTTAAAGTAGACCACTAGTATAGCTGAGGATACGGCTTGTTTACCTTGACTACCAGTAGACCACTAGTATAGCAGAGGATTGGTCTTGTTTACCTTGACTAACAGTAGACCACTAGAATAGATGAGGATACGGCTTGTTTACCTTGACTAACAGTAGACCACTAGAATAGCTGAGGATACGACTTGTTTACCTTGACTAACAGTAGACCACTAGTATAGCTGAGGATATGACTTGTTTACCTTGACTAACAGTAGACCACTAGTAGAGCTGAGGATACGGCTTGTTTACCTTGACTAACAGTAGACCACTAGTATAGCTGAGGATATGGCGTGTTTACCTTGACAAACAGTAAACCACTAGTATAGCTGAGGTTGAGGATATGACTTGTTTACTTTGACTAACAGTAGACCACTAGTATAGCTGAGGATACGGCTTGTTTACCTTGACTAACAGTAGACCACTAGTATAGCTGAGGATACGGCTTGTTTACCTTGACTAACAGTAGACCACTAGTATAGTTGAGTATATGACTTGTTTACCTTGACTAACAGTAGACCACTAGTATAGATGAGATTGAGGATATTACTTATTTACCTTGACTAACAGTAGACCACTACTATAGCTGAGGATACGGCGTGTTCACCTTGACTAACAGTAGACCACTAGTATAGCTGAGGATACGGCTTGTTTACCTTGACTAACAGTAGACCACTAGTATAGCTGAGGATACGGCTCTTTTACCTTGACTAACAGTAGACCCCTAGTATAGCTGAGGATATGGCTTGTTTACCTTGACTACTCGTAGACCACTAGTATAGCTAAGGATAAGGCTTGTTTACCTTGACTAACAGTAGACCACTAGTATAACTGAGGATATGGCGTGTTCACCTTGACTAACAGTAGACCACTAGTATAGCTGAGGATACGGCTTGTTTACCTTGACTAACAGTAGACCACTAGTATAGCTGAGGATACGGCTCTTTTACCTTGACTAACAGTAGACAGCTAGTATAGCTGAGGATATGACTTGTTTACCTTGACTAACAGTAGACCACTAGTATAGCTGAGGTTGAGGATATGACTTGTTTACCTTGACTAACAGTAGACCACTAGTATAGCTGAGGAGATGACTTCTTTACCTTGACTACCAGTAGACCACTAGTATAGCAGAGGATTCGGCTTGTTTACCTTGACTAACAGTAGACCACTAGAATAGCTGAGGATACGGCTTGTTTACCTTGACTAACAGTAGACCACTAGAATAGCTGAGGATACGACTTGTTTACCTTGACTAACAGTAGACCACTAGTATAGCTGAGGATTTGACTTGTTTACCTTGACTAACAGTAGACCACTAGTAGAGCTGAGGATACGGCTTGTTTACCTTGACTAACAGTAGACCACTAGTATAGCTGAGGATATGGCGTGTTTACCTTGACAAACAGTAAACCACTAGTATAGCTGAGGTTGAGGATATGACTTGTTTACTTTGACTAACAGTAGACCACTAGTATAGCTGAGGATACGGCTTGTTTACCTTGACTAACAGTAGACCACTAGTATAGCTGAGGATACGGCTTGTTTACCTTGACTAACAGTAGACCACTAGTATAGTTGAGTATATGACTTGTTTACCTTGACTAACAGTAGACCACTAGTATAGATGAGATTGAGGATATTACTTATTTACCTTGACTAACAGTAGACCACTAGTATTGCTGAGGATATGATTTGTTTACCTTGACAATCAGTAGACCACTACTATAGCTGAGGATACGGCTTGTTTACCTTGACTAACAGTAGACCACTAGTATAGCTGAGGATACGGCTTGTTTACCTTGACTAACAGTAGACCACTAGTATAGTTGAGTATATGACTTGTTTACCTTGACTAACAGTAGACCACTAGTATAGCTGAGATTGAGGATATTACTTATTTACCTTGACTAACAGTAGACCACTAGTATTGCTGAGGATATGATTTGTTTACCTTGACTAACAGTAGACCACTACTATAGCTGAGGATACGGCGTGTTCACCTTGACTAACAGTAGACCACTAGTATAGCTGAGGATACGGCTTGTTTACCTTGACTAACAGTAGACCACTAGTATAGCTCAGGATACGGCTCTTTTACCTTGACTAACAGTAGACCCCTAGTATAGCTGAGGATATGGCTTGTTTACCTTGACTACTCGTAGACCACTAGTATAGCTAAGGATAAGGCTTGTTTACCTTGACTAACAGTAGACCACTAGTATAGCTGAGGATACGACTTGTTTACCTTGACTAACAGTAGACCACTAGTATAGCTGAGGATACGGCGTGTTTACCTTGACTAACTGTAGACCACTAGTATAGCTGAGGTTGAGGATATGACTTGTTTACCTTGACTAACAGTAGACCACTAGTATAGCTGAGGAGATGACTTCTTTACCTTGACTTAAAGTAGACCACTAGTATAGCTGAGGATACGGCTTGTTTACCTTGACTACCAGTAGACCACTAGTATAGCAGAGGATTGGTCTTGTTTACCTTGACTAACAGTAGACCACTAGAATAGCTGAGGATACGGCTTGTTTACCTTGACTAACAGTAGACCACTAGAATAGCTGAGGATACGACTTGTTTACCTTGACTAACAGTAGACCACTAGTATAGCTGAGGATATGACTTGTTTACCTTGACTAACAGTAGACCACTAGTAGAGCTGAGGATACGGCTTGTTTACCTTGACTAACAGTAGACCACTAGTATAGCTGAGGATATGGCGTGTTTACCTTGACAAACAGTAAACCACTAGTATAGCTGAGGTTGAGGATATGACTTGTTTACTTTGACTAACAGTAGACCACTAGTATAGCTGAGGATACGGCTTGTTTACCTTGACTAACAGTAGACCACTAGTATAGCTGAGGATACGGCTTGTTTACCTTGACTAACAGTAGACCACTAGTATAGTTGAGTATATGACTTGTTTACCTTGACTAACAGTAGACCACTAGTATAGCTGAGATTGAGGATATTACTTATTTACCTTGACTAACAGTAGACCACTAGTATTGCTGAGGATATGATTTGTTTACCTTGACTAACAGTAGACCACTACTATAGCTGAGGATACGGCTTGTTTACCTTGACTAACAGTAGAACACTAGTATAGCTGAGGTTGAGGATATGACTTGTTTACCTTGACTAACAGTAGACCACTAGTATAGCTGAGGTTATGACTTGTTTACCTGGACTAACAGTAGACCACTAGTATAACTGAGGATATGGCGTGTTCACCTTGACTAACAGTAGACCAGTAGTATAGCTGAGGATACGGCTTGTTTACCTTGACTAACAGTAGACCACTAGTATAGCTGAGGATTCGGCTCTTTTACCTTGACTAACAGTAGACCACTAGTATAGCTGAGGATATGGCTTGTTTACCTTGACTACTCGTAGACCACTAGTATAGCTGAGGATACGGCTTGTTTACCTTGACTAACAGTAGACCACTAGTATAGCTGAGGATACGACTTGTTTACCTTGACTAACAGTAGACCACTAGTATAGCTGAGGATACGGCGTGTTTACCTTGACTAACTGTAGAACCACTTGTATAGCTGAGGATACGGCTTGTTTACCTTGACTAACAATAGACCACTAGTATAGCTGAGGATATGACTTGTTTACCTTGACTAACAGTAGACCACTAGTATAGCTGAGGTTGAGGATATGACTTGTTTACCTTGACTAACAGTAGACCACTAGTATAGCTGAGGAGATGACTTCTTTACCTTGACTAAAAGTAGACCACTAGTATAGCTGAGGATACGGCTTGTTTACCTTGACTACCAGTAGACCACTAGTATAGCAGAGGATTCGGCTTGTTTACCTTGACTAACAGTAGACCACTAGAATAGCTGAGGATACGGCTTGTTTACCTTGACTAACAGTAGACCACCAGAATAGCTGAGGATACGACTTGTTTACCTTGACTAACAGTAGACCACTAGTATAGCTGAGGATATGACTTGTTTACCTTGACTAACAGTAGACCACTAGTATAACTGAGGATATGGCGTGTTCACCTTGACTAACAGTAGACCACTAGTATAGCTGAGGATACGGCTTGTTTACCTTGACTAACAGTAGACCACTAGTATAGCTGAGGATACGGCTTGTTTACCTGGACTAACAGTAGACCACTAGTATAACTGAGAATATGCCGTGTACACCTTGACTAACAGTAGACCACTAGTATAGCTGAGGATACGGCTTGTTTACCTTGACTAACAGTAGACCACTAGTATAGCTGAGGTTGAGGATACGGCTTGTTTACCTTGACTAACAGTAGACAACTAGTATAGCTGAGGATATGATTTGTTTACCTTGACTAACAGTTGACCACTAGTACAGATGAGGATATGACTTGTTTACCTTAACTAACAGTAGACCACTAGTATAGCTGAGGTTGAGGATATGACTTGTTTACCTTGACTAACAGTAGACCACTAGTATAGCTGAGGAGATGACTTGTTTACCTTGACTAACAGTAGACCACTAGTATAGCAGAGGATTCGGCTTGTTTACCTTGACTAACAGTAGACCACTAGAATAGCTGAGGATACGACTTGTTTACCTTGACTAACAGTAGACCACTAGTATAGCTGAGGATATGACATGTTTACCTTGACTAACAGTAGACCACTAGTATAGCTGAGGATACGGCGTGTTTACCTTGACTAACAGTAGACCACTAGTATAGCTGAGATTGAGGATACGACTTGTTTACCTTGACTAACAGTAGACCACTAGAATAGCTGAGGATACGACTTGTTTACCTTGACTAACAGTAGACCACTAGTATAGCTGAGGATATGACTTGTTTACCTTGACTAACAGTAGACCACTAGTAGATCTGAGGATACGGCTTGTTTACCTTGACTAACAGTAGACCACTAGTATAGCTGAGGATATGGCGTGTTTACCTTGACAAACAGTAAACCACTAGTATAGCTGAGGTTGAGCATATGACTTGTTTACTTTGACTAACAGTAGACCACTAGTATAGCTGAGGATACGGCTTGTTTACCTTGACTAACAGTAGACCACTAGTATAGCTGAGGATACGGCTTGTTTACCTTGACTAACAGTAGACCACTAGTATAGTTGAGTATATGACTTGTTTACCTTGACTAACAGTAGACCACTAGTATAGATGAGATTGAGGATATTACTTATTTACCTTGACTAACAGCAGACCACTAGTATTGCTGAGGATATGATTTGTTTACCTTGACAATCAGTAGACCACTACTATAGCTGAGGATACGGCTTGTTTACCTTGACTAACAGTAGACCACTAGTATAGCTGAGGATACGGCTTGTTTACCTTGACTAACAGTAGACCACTAGTATAGTTGAGTATATGACTTGTTTACCTTGACTAACAGTAGACCACTAGTATAGCTGAGATTGAGGATATTACTTATTTACCTTGACTAACAGTAGACCACTAGTATTGCTGAGGATATGA
This sequence comes from Salmo salar, assembly GCF_965601325.2. Classification (NCBI taxonomy): domain Eukaryota; kingdom Metazoa; phylum Chordata; class Actinopteri; order Salmoniformes; family Salmonidae; genus Salmo; species Salmo salar. The sequence continues at coordinate 62,363,474 of NC_138297.1, forward strand.
TTTGTTTACCTTGACTAACAGTAGACCACTACTATAGCTGAGGATACGGCGTGTTCACCTTGACTAACAGTAGACCACTAGTATAGCTGAGGATACGGCTTGTTTACCTTGACTAACAGTAGACCACTAGTATAGCTGAGGATACGGCTCTTTTACCTTGACTAACAGTAGACCCCTAGTATAGCTGAGGATATGGCTTGTTTACCTTGACTACTCGTAGACCACTAGTATAGCTAAGGATAAGGCTTGTTTACCTTGACTAACAGTAGACCACTAGTATAGCTGAGGATACGATTTGTTTACCTTGACTAACAGTAGACCACTAGTATAGCTGAGGATATGGCGTGTTTACCTTGACAAACAGTAAACCACTAGTATAGCTGAGGTTGAGGATATGACTTGTTTACTTTGACTAACAGTAGACCACTAGTATAGCTGAGGATACGGCTTGTTTACCTTGACTAACAGTAGACCACTAGTATAGCTGAGGATACGGCTTGTTTACCTTGACTAACAGTAGACCACAAGTATAGTTGAGTATATGACTTGTTTACCTTGACTAACAGTAGACCACTAGTATAGCTGAGATTGAGGATATTACTTATTTACCTTGACTAACAGTAGACCACTAGTATTGCTGAGGATATGATTTGTTTACCTTGACTAACAGTAGACCACTACTATAGCTGAGGATACGGCGTGTTCACCTTGACTAACAGTAGACCACTAGTAAAGCTGAGGATACGGCTTGTTTACCTTGACTAACAGTAGACCACTAGTATAGCTCAGGATACGTCTCTTTTACCTTGACTAACAGTAGACCCCTAGTATAGCTGAGGATATGGCTTGTTTACCTTGACTACTCGTAGACCACTAGTATAGCTAAGGATAAGGCTTGTTTACCTTGACTAACAGTAGACCACTAGTATAGCTGAGGATACGACTTGTTTACCTTGACTAACAGTAGACCACTAGTATAGCTGAGGATACGGCGTGTTTACCTTGACTAACTGTAGACCACTTGTATAGCTGAGGATACGGCTTGTTTACCTTGACTAACAGTAGACCACTAGTATAGCTGAGGATATGACTTGTTTACCTTGACTAACAGTAGACCACTAGTATAGCTGAGGTTGAGGATATGACTTGTTTACCTTGACTAACAGTAGACCACTAGTATAGCTGAGGAGATGACTTCTTTACCTTGACTTAAAGTAGACCACTAGTATAGCTGAGGATACGGCTTGTTTACCTTGACTACCAGTAGACCACTAGTATAGCAGAGGATTGGTCTTGTTTACCTTGACTAACAGTAGACCACTAGAATAGCTGAGGATACGGCTTGTTTACCTTGACTAACAGTAGACCACTAGAATAGCTGAGGATACGACTTGTTTACCTTGACTAACAGTAGACCACTAGTATAGCTGAGGATATGACTTGTTTACCTTGACTAACAGTAGACCACTAGTAGAGCTGAGGATACGGCTTGTTTACCTTGACTAACAGTAGACCACTAGTATAGCTGAGGATATGGCGTGTTTACCTTGACAAACAGTAAACCACTAGTATAGCTGAGGTTGAGGATATGACTTGTTTACTTTGACTAACAGTAGACCACTAGTATAGCTGAGGATACGGCTTGTTTACCTTGACTAACAGTAGACCACTAGTATAGCTGAGGATACGGCTTGTTTACCTTGACTAACAGTAGACCACTAGTATAGTTGAGTATATGACTTGTTTACCTTGACTAACAGTAGACCACTAGTATAGCTGAGATTGAGGATATTACTTATTTACCTTGACTAACAGTAGACCACTAGTATTGCTGAGGATATGATTTGTTTACCTTGACTAACAGTAGACCACTACTATAGCTGAGGATACGGCTTGTTTACCTTGACTAACAGTAGAACACTAGTATAGCTGAGGTTGAGGATATGACTTGATTACCTTGACTAACAGTAGACCACTAGTATAGCTGAGGTTATGACTTGTTTACCTGGACTAACAGTAGACCACTAGTATAACTGAGGATATGGCGTGTTCACCTTGACTAACAGTAGACCAGTAGTATAGCTGAGGATACGGCTTGTTTACCTTGACTAACAGTAGACCACTAGTATAGCTGAGGATACGTCTCTTTTACCTTGACTAACAGTAGACCACTAGTATAGCTGAGGATATGGCTTGTTTACCTTGACTACTCGTAGACCACTAGTATAGCTGAGGATACGGCTTGTTTACCTTGACTAACAGTAGACCACTAGTATAGCTGAGGATACGGCGTGTTTACCTTGACTAACTGTAGAACCACTTGTATAGCTGAGGATACGGCTTGTTTACCTTGACTAACAATAGACCACTAGTATAGCTGAGGATATGACTTGTTTACCTTGACTAACAGTAGACCACTAGTATAGCTGAGGTTGAGGATATGACTTGTTTACCTTGACTAACAGTAGACCACTAGTATAGCTGAGGAGATGACTTCTTTACCTTGACTAAAAGTAGACCACTAGTATAGCTGAGGATACGGCTTGTTTACCTTGACTACCAGTAGACCACTAGTATAGCAGAGGATTCGGCTTGTTTACCTTGACTAACAGTAGACCACTAGAATAGCTGAGGATACGGCTTGTTTACCTTGACTAACAGTAGACCACCAGAATAGCTGAGGATACGACTTGTTTACCTTGACTAACAGTAGACCACTAGTATAGCTGAGGATATGACTTGTTTACCTTGACTAACAGTAGACCACTAGTATAACTGAGGATATGGCGTGTTCACCTTGACTAACAGTAGACCACTAGTATAGCTGAGGATACGGCTTGTTTACCTTGACTAACAGTAGACCACTAGTATAGCTGAGGATACGGCTTGTTTACCTGGACTAACAGTAGACCACTAGTATAACTGAGAATATGGCGTGTACACCTTGACTAACAGTAGACCACTAGTATAGCTGAGGATACGGCTTGTTTACCTTGACTAACAGTAGACCACTAGTATAGCTGAGGTTGAGGATACGGCTTGTTTACCTTGACTAACAGTAGACAACTAGTATAGCTGAGGATATGATTTGTTTACCTTGACTAACAGTTGACCACTAGTACAGATGAGGATATGACTTGTTTACCTTAACTAACAGTAGACCACTAGTATAGCTGAGGTTGAGGATATGACTTGTTTACCTTGACTAACAGTAGACCACTAGTATAGCTGAGGAGATGACTTGTTTACCTTGACTAACAGTAGACCACTAGTATAGCAGAGGATTCGGCTTGTTTACCTTGACTAACAGTAGACCACTAGAATAGCTGAGGATACGACTTGTTTACCTTGACTAACAGTAGACCACTAGTATAGCTGAGGATATGACATGTTTACCTTGACTAACAGTAGACCACTAGTATAGCTGAGGATACGGCGTGTTTACCTTGACTAACAGTAGACCACTAGTATAGCTGAGGTTGAGGATACGACTTGTTTACCTTGACTAACAGTAGACCACTAGTATAGCTGAGGATACGGCGTGTTTACCTTGACTAACTGTAGACCACTAGTATAGCTGAGGATACGGCTTGTTTACCTTGACTAACAGTAGACAACTAGTATAGCTGAGGATATGATTTGTTTACCTTGACTAACAGTTGACCACTAGTACAGATGAGGATATGACTTGTTTACCTTGACTAACAGTAGACCACTAGTATAGCTGAGGATATGACTTGTTTACCTTGACTAACAGTAGACCACTAGTATTGCTGAGGTTGAGGATATGACTAGTTTACCTTGACTAACAGTAGACCACTAGTATAGCTGAGGATACGGCGTGTTTACCTTGACTAACTGTAGAACCACTTGTATAGCTGAGGATACGGCTTGTTTACCTTGACTAACAATAGACCACTAGTATAGCTGAGGATATGACTTGTTTACCTTGACTAACAGTAGACCACTAGTATAGCTGAGGTTGAGGATATGACTTGTTTACCTTGACTAACAGTAGACCACTAGTATAGCTGAGGAGATGACTTCTTTACCTTGACTAAAAGTAGACCACTAGTATAGCTGAGGATACGGCTTGTTTACCTTGACTACCAGTAGACCACTAGTATAGCAGAGGATTCGGCTTGTTTACCTTGACTAACAGTAGACCACTAGAATAGCTGAGGATACGGCTTGTTTACCTTGACTAACAGTAGACCACCAGAATAGCTGAGGATACGACTTGTTTACCTTGACTAACAGTAGACCACTAGTATAGCTGAGGATATGACTTGTTTACCTTGACTAACAGTAGACCACTAGTATAACTGAGGATATGGCGTGTTCACCTTGACTAACAGTAGACCACTAGTATAGCTGAGGATACGGCTTGTTTACCTTGACTAACAGTAGACCACTAGTATAGCTGAGGATACGGCTTGTTTACCTGGACTAACAGTAGACCACTAGTATAACTGAGAATATGCCGTGTACACCTTGACTAACAGTAGACCACTAGTATAGCTGAGGATACGGCTTGTTTACCTTGACTAACAGTAGACCACTAGTATAGTTGAGTATATGACTTGTTTACCTTGACTAACAGTAGACCACTAGTATAGCTGAGATTGAGGATATTACTTATTTACCTTGACTAACAGTAGACCACTAGTATTGCTGAGGATATGATTTGTTTACCTTGACTAACAGTAGACCACTACTATAGCTGAGGATACGGCGTGTTCACCTTGACTAACAGTAGACCACTAGTATAGCTGAGGATACGGCTTGTTTACCTTGACTAACAGTAGACCACTAGTATAGCTGAGGATACGGCTCTTTTACCTTGACTAACAGTAGACCCCTAGTATAGCTGAGGATATGGCTTGTTTACCTTGACTACTCGTAGACCACTAGTATAGCTAAGGATAAGGCTTGTTTACCTTGACTAACAGTAGACCACTAGTATAGCTGAGGATACGATTTGTTTACCTTGACTAACAGTAGACCACTAGTATAGCTGAGGATATGGCGTGTTTACCTTGACAAACAGTAAACCACTAGTATAGCTGAGGTTGAGGATATGACTTGTTTACTTTGACTAACAGTAGACCACTAGTATAGCTGAGGATACGGCTTGTTTACCTTGACTAACAGTAGACCACTAGTATAGCTGAGGATACGGCTTGTTTACCTTGACTAACAGTAGACCACAAGTATAGTTGAGTATATGACTTGTTTACCTTGACTAACAGTAGACCACTAGTATAGCTGAGATTGAGGATATTACTTATTTACCTTGACTAACAGTAGACCACTAGTATTGCTGAGGATATGATTTGTTTACCTTGACTAACAGTAGACCACTACTATAGCTGAGGATACGGCGTGTTCACCTTGACTAACAGTAGACCACTAGTATAGCTGAGGATACGGCTTGTTTACCTTGACTAACAGTAGACCACTAGTATAGCTCAGGATACGTCTCTTTTACCTTGACTAACAGTAGACCCCTAGTATAGCTGAGGATATGGCTTGTTTACCTTGACTACTCGTAGACCACTAGTATAGCTAAGGATAAGGCTTGTTTACCTTGACTAACAGTAGACCACTAGTATAGCTGAGGATACGACTTGTTTACCTTGACTAACAGTAGACCACTAGTATAGCTGAGGATACGGCGTGTTTACCTTGACTAACTGTAGACCACTTGTATAGCTGAGGATACGGCTTGTTTACCTTGACTAACAGTAGACCACTAGTATAGCTGAGGATATGACTTGTTTACCTTGACTAACAGTAGACCACTAGTATAGCTGAGGTTGAGGATATGACTTGTTTACCTTGACTAACAGTAGACCACTAGTATAGCTGAGGAGATGACTTCTTTACCTTGACTTAAAGTAGACCACTAGTATAGCTGAGGATACGGCTTGTTTACCTTGACTACCAGTAGACCACTAGTATAGCAGAGGATTGGTCTTGTTTACCTTGACTAACAGTAGACCACTAGAATAGCTGAGGATACGGCTTGTTTACCTTGACTAACAGTAGACCACTAGAATAGCTGAGGATACGACTTGTTTACCTTGACTAACAGTAGACCACTAGTATAGCTGAGGATATGACTTGTTTACCTTGACTAACAGTAGACCACTAGTAGAGCTGAGGATACGGCTTGTTTACCTTGACTAACAGTAGACCACTAGTATAGCTGAGGATATGGCGTGTTTACCTTGACAAACAGTAAACCACTAGTATAGCTGAGGTTGAGGATATGACTTGTTTACTTTGACTAACAGTAGACCACTAGTATAGCTGAGGATACGGCTTGTTTACCTTGACTAACAGTAGACCACTAGTATAGCTGAGGATACGGCTTGTTTACCTTGACTAACAGTAGACCACTAGTATAGTTGAGTATATGACTTGTTTACCTTGACTAACAGTAGACCACTAGTATAGCTGAGATTGAGGATATTACTTATTTACCTTGACTAACAGTAGACCACTAGTATTGCTGAGGATATGATTTGTTTACCTTGACTAACAGTAGACCACTACTATAGCTGAGGATACGGCTTGTTTACCTTGACTAACAGTAGAACACTAGTATAGCTGAGGTTGAGGATATGACTTGATTACCTTGACTAACAGTAGACCACTAGTATAGCTGAGGTTATGACTTGTTTACCTGGACTAACAGTAGACCACTAGTATAACTGAGGATATGGCGTGTTCACCTTGACTAACAGTAGACCAGTAGTATAGCTGAGGATACGGCTTGTTTACCTTGACTAACAGTAGACCACTAGTATAGCTGAGGATACGTCTCTTTTACCTTGACTAACAGTAGACCACTAGTATAGCTGAGGATATGGCTTGTTTACCTTGACTACTCGTAGACCACTAGTATAGCTGAGGATACGGCTTGTTTACCTTGACTAACAGTAGACCACTAGTATAGCTGAGGATACGACTTGTTTACCTTGACTAACAGTAGACCACTAGTATAGCTGAGGATACGGCGTGTTTACCTTGACTAACTGTAGAACCACTTGTATAGCTGAGGATACGGCTTGTTTACCTTGACTAACAATAGACCACTAGTATAGCTGAGGATATGACTTGTTTACCTTGACTAACAGTAGACCACTAGTATAGCTGAGGTTGAGGATATGACTTGTTTACCTTGACTAACAGTAGACCACTAGTATAGCTGAGGAGATGACTTCTTTACCTTGACTAAAAGTAGACCACTAGTATAGCTGAGGATACGGCTTGTTTACCTTGACTACCAGTAGACCACTAGTATAGCAGAGGATTCGGCTTGTTTACCTTGACTAACAGTAGACCACTAGAATAGCTGAGGATACGGCTTGTTTACCTTGACTAACAGTAGACCACCAGAATAGCTGAGGATACGACTTGTTTACCTTGACTAACAGTAGACCACTAGTATAGCTGAGGATATGACTTGTTTACCTTGACTAACAGTAGACCACTAGTATAACTGAGGATATGGCGTGTTCACCTTGACTAACAGTAGACCACTAGTATAGCTGAGGATACGGCTTGTTTACCTTGACTAACAGTAGACCACTAGTATAGCTGAGGATACGGCTTGTTTACCTGGACTAACAGTAGACCACTAGTATAACTGAGAATATGGCGTGTACACCTTGACTAACAGTAGACCACTAGTATAGCTGAGGATACGGCTTGTTTACCTTGACTAACAGTAGACCACTAGTATAGCTGAGGTTGAGGATACGGCTTGTTTACCTTGACTAACAGTAGACAACTAGTATAGCTGAGGATATGATTTGTTTACCTTGACTAACAGTTGACCACTAGTACAGATGAGGATATGACTTGTTTACCTTAACTAACAGTAGACCACTAGTATAGCTGAGGTTGAGGATATGACTTGTTTACCTTGACTAACAGTAGACCACTAGTATAGCTGAGGAGATGACTTGTTTACCTTGACTAACAGTAGACCACTAGTATAGCAGAGGATTCGGCTTGTTTACCTTGACTAACAGTAGACCACTAGAATAGCTGAGGATACGACTTGTTTACCTTGACTAACAGTAGACCACTAGTATAGCTGAGGATATGACATGTTTACCTTGACTAACAGTAGACCACTAGTATAGCTGAGGATACGGCGTGTTTACCTTCACTAACAGTAGACCACTAGTATAGCTGAGGTTGAGGATACGACTTGTTTACCTTGACTAACAGTAGACCACTAGTATAGCTGAGGATACGGCGTGTTTACCTTGACTAACTGTAGACCACTAGTATAGCTGAGGATACGGCTTGTTTACCTTGACTAACAGTAGACAACTAGTATAGCTGAGGATATGATTTGTTTACCTTGACTAACAGTTGACCACTAGTACAGATGAGGATATGACTTGTTTACCTTGACTAACAGTAGACCACTAGTATAGCTGAGGATATGACTTGTTTACCTTGACTAACAGTAGACCACTAGTATTGCTGAGGTTGAGGATATGACTAGTTTACCTTGACTAACAGTAGACCACTAGTATAGCTGAGGATACGGCGTGTTTACCTTGACTAACTGTAGAACCACTTGTATAGCTGAGGATACGGCTTGTTTACCTTGACTAACAATAGACCACTAGTATAGCTGAGGATATGACTTGTTTACCTTGACTAACAGTAGACCACTAGTATAGCTGAGGTTGAGGATATGACTTGTTTACCTTGACTAACAGTAGACCACTAGTATAGCTGAGGAGATGACTTCTTTACCTTGACTAAAAGTAGACCACTAGTATAGCTGAGGATACGGCTTGTTTACCTTGACTACCAGTAGACCACTAGTATAGCAGAGGATTCGGCTTGTTTACCTTGACTAACAGTAGACCACTAGAATAGCTGAGGATACGGCTTGTTTACCTTGACTAACAGTAGACCACCAGAATAGCTGAGGATACGACTTGTTTACCTTGACTAACAGTAGACCACTAGTATAGCTGAGGATATGACTTGTTTACCTTGACTAACAGTAGACCACTAGTATAACTGAGGATATGGCGTGTTCACCTTGACTAACAGTAGACCACTAGTATAGCTGAGGATACGGCTTGTTTACCTTGACTAACAGTAGACCACTAGTATAGCTGAGGATACGGCTTGTTTACCTGGACTAACAGTAGACCACTAGTATAACTGAGAATATGCCGTGTACACCTTGACTAACAGTAGACCACTAGTATAGCTGAGGATACGGCTTGTTTACCTTGACTAACAGTAGACCACTAGTATAGTTGAGTATATGACTTGTTTACCTTGACTAACAGTAGACCACTAGTATAGCTGAGATTGAGGATATTACTTATTTACCTTGACTAACAGTAGACCACTAGTATTGCTGAGGATATGATTTGTTTACCTTGACTAACAGTAGACCACTACTATAGCTGAGGATACGGCGTGTTCACCTTGACTAACAGTAGACCACTAGTATAGCTGAGGATACGGCTTGTTTACCTTGACTAACAGTAGACCACTAGTATAGCTGAGGATACGGCTCTTTTACCTTGACTAACAGTAGACCCCTAGTATAGCTGAGGATATGGCTTGTTTACCTTGACTACTCGTAGACCACTAGTATAGCTAAGGATAAGGCTTGTTTACCTTGACTAACAGTAGACCACTAGTATAGCTGAGGATACGATTTGTTTACCTTGACTAACAGTAGACCACTAGTATAGCTGAGGATATGGCGTGTTTACCTTGACAAACAGTAAACCACTAGTATAGCTGAGGTTGAGGATATGACTTGTTTACTTTGACTAACAGTAGACCACTAGTATAGCTGAGGATACGGCTTGTTTACCTTGACTAACAGTAGACCACTAGTATAGCTGAGGATACGGCTTGTTTACCTTGACTAACAGTAGACCACAAGTATAGTTGAGTATATGACTTGTTTACCTTGACTAACAGTAGACCACTAGTATAGCTGAGATTGAGGATATTACTTATTTACCTTGACTAACAGTAGACCACTAGTATTGCTGAGGATATGATTTGTTTACCTTGACTAACAGTAGACCACTACTATAGCTGAGGATACGGCGTGTTCACCTTGACTAACAGTAGACCACTAGTATAGCTGAGGATACGGCTTGTTTACCTTGACTAACAGTAGACCACTAGTATAGCTCAGGATACGTCTCTTTTACCTTGACTAACAGTAGACCCCTAGTATAGCTGAGGATATGGCTTGTTTACCTTGACTACTCGTAGACCACTAGTATAGCTAAGGATAAGGCTTGTTTACCTTGACTAACAGTAGACCACTAGTATAGCTGAGGATACGACTTGTTTACCTTGACTAACAGTAGACCACTAGTATAGCTGAGGATACGGCGTGTTTACCTTGACTAACTGTAGACCACTTGTATAGCTGAGGATACGGCTTGTTTACCTTGACTAACAGTAGACCACTAGTATAGCTGAGGATATGACTTGTTTACCTTGACTAACAGTAGACCACTAGTATAGCTGAGGTTGAGGATATGACTTGTTTACCTTGACTAACAGTAGACCACTAGTATAGCTGAGGAGATGACTTCTTTACCTTGACTTAAAGTAGACCACTAGTATAGCTGAGGATACGGCTTGTTTACCTTGACTACCAGTAGACCACTAGTATAGCAGAGGATTGGTCTTGTTTACCTTGACTAACAGTAGACCACTAGAATAGCTGAGGATACGGCTTGTTTACCTTGACTAACAGTAGACCACTAGAATAGCTGAGGATACGACTTGTTTACCTTGACTAACAGTAGACCACTAGTATAGCTGAGGATATGACTTGTTTACCTTGACTAACAGTAGACCACTAGTAGAGCTGAGGATACGGCTTGTTTACCTTGACTAACAGTAGACCACTAGTATAGCTGAGGATATGGCGTGTTTACCTTGACAAACAGTAAACCACTAGTATAGCTGAGGTTGAGGATATGACTTGTTTACTTTGACTAACAGTAGACCACTAGTATAGCTGAGGATACGGCTTGTTTACCTTGACTAACAGTAGACCACTAGTATAGCTGAGGATACGGCTTGTTTACCTTGACTAACAGTAGACCACTAGTATAGTTGAGTATATGACTTGTTTACCTTGACTAACAGTAGACCACTAGTATAGCTGAGATTGAGGATATTACTTATTTACCTTGACTAACAGTAGACCACTAGTATTGCTGAGGATATGATTTGTTTACCTTGACTAACAGTAGACCACTACTATAGCTGAGGATACGGCTTGTTTACCTTGACTAACAGTAGAACACTAGTATAGCTGAGGTTGAGGATATGACTTGATTACCTTGACTAACAGTAGACCACTAGTATAGCTGAGGTTATGACTTGTTTACCTGGACTAACAGTAGACCACTAGTATAACTGAGGATATGGCGTGTTCACCTTGACTAACAGTAGACCAGTAGTATAGCTGAGGATACGGCTTGTTTACCTTGACTAACAGTAGACCACTAGTATAGCTGAGGATACGTCTCTTTTACCTTGACTAACAGTAGACCACTAGTATAGCTGAGGATATGGCTTGTTTACCTTGACTACTCGTAGACCACTAGTATAGCTGAGGATACGGCTTGTTTACCTTGACTAACAGTAGACCACTAGTATAGCTGAGGATACGACTTGTTTACCTTGACTAACAGTAGACCACTAGTATAGCTGAGGATACGGCGTGTTTACCTTGACTAACTGTAGAACCACTTGTATAGCTGAGGATACGGCTTGTTTACCTTGACTAACAATAGACCACTAGTATAGCTGAGGATATGACTTGTTTACCTTGACTAACAGTAGACCACTAGTATAGCTGAGGTTGAGGATATGACTTGTTTACCTTGACTAACAGTAGACCACTAGTATAGCTGAGGAGATGACTTCTTTACCTTGACTAAAAGTAGACCACTAGTATAGCTGAGGATACGGCTTGTTTACCTTGACTACCAGTAGACCACTAGTATAGCAGAGGATTCGGCTTGTTTACCTTGACTAACAGTAGACCACTAGAATAGCTGAGGATACGGCTTGTTTACCTTGACTAACAGTAGACCACCAGAATAGCTGAGGATACGACTTGTTTACCTTGACTAACAGTAGACCACTAGTATAGCTGAGGATATGACTTGTTTACCTTGACTAACAGTAGACCACTAGTATAACTGAGGATATGGCGTGTTCACCTTGACTAACAGTAGACCACTAGTATAGCTGAGGATACGGCTTGTTTACCTTGACTAACAGTAGACCACTAGTATAGCTGAGGATACGGCTTGTTTACCTGGACTAACAGTAGACCACTAGTATAACTGAGAATATGGCGTGTACACCTTGACTAACAGTAGACCACTAGTATAGCTGAGGATACGGCTTGTTTACCTTGACTAACAGTAGACCACTAGTATAGCTGAGGTTGAGGATACGGCTTGTTTACCTTGACTAACAGTAGACAACTAGTATAGCTGAGGATATGATTTGTTTACCTTGACTAACAGTTGACCACTAGTACAGATGAGGATATGACTTGTTTACCTTAACTAACAGTAGACCACTAGTATAGCTGAGGTTGAGGATATGACTTGTTTACCTTGACTAACAGTAGACCACTAGTATAGCTGAGGAGATGACTTGTTTACCTTGACTAACAGTAGACCACTAGTATAGCAGAGGATTCGGCTTGTTTACCTTGACTAACAGTAGACCACTAGAATAGCTGAGGATACGACTTGTTTACCTTGACTAACAGTAGACCACTAGTATAGCTGAGGATATGACATGTTTACCTTGACTAACAGTAGACCACTAGTATAGCTGAGGATACGGCGTGTTTACCTTGACTAACAGTAGACCACTAGTATAGCTGAGGTTGAGGATACGACTTGTTTACCTTGACTAACAGTAGACCACTAGTATAGCTGAGGATACGGCGTGTTTACCTTGACTAACTGTAGACCACTAGTATAGCTGAGGATACGGCTTGTTTACCTTGACTAACAGTAGACAACTAGTATAGCTGAGGATATGATTTGTTTACCTTGACTAACAGTTGACCACTAGTACAGATGAGGATATGACTTGTTTACCTTGACTAACAGTAGACCACTAGTATAGCTGAGGATATGACTTGTTTACCTTGACTAACAGTAGACCACTAGTATTGCTGAGGTTGAGGATATGACTAGTTTACCTTGACTAACAGTAGACCACTAGTATAGCTGAGGATACGGCGTGTTTACCTTGACTAACTGTAGAACCACTTGTATAGCTGAGGATACGGCTTGTTTACCTTGACTAACAATAGACCACTAGTATAGCTGAGGATATGACTTGTTTACCTTGACTAACAGTAGACCACTAGTATAGCTGAGGTTGAGGATATGACTTGTTTACCTTGACTAACAGTAGACCACTAGTATAGCTGAGGAGATGACTTCTTTACCTTGACTAAAAGTAGACCACTAGTATAGCTGAGGATACGGCTTGTTTACCTTGACTACCAGTAGACCACTAGTATAGCAGAGGATTCGGCTTGTTTACCTTGACTAACAGTAGACCACTAGAATAGCTGAGGATACGGCTTGTTTACCTTGACTAACAGTAGACCACCAGAATAGCTGAGGATACGACTTGTTTACCTTGACTAACAGTAGACCACTAGTATAGCTGAGGATATGACTTGTTTACCTTGACTAACAGTAGACCACTAGTATAACTGAGGATATGGCGTGTTCACCTTGACTAACAGTAGACCACTAGTATAGCTGAGGATACGGCTTGTTTACCTTGACTAACAGTAGACCACTAGTATAGCTGAGGATACGGCTTGTTTACCTGGACTAACAGTAGACCACTAGTATAACTGAGAATATGCCGTGTACACCTTGACTAACAGTAGACCACTAGTATAGCTGAGGATACGGCTTGTTTACCTTGACTAACAGTAGACCACTAGTATAGCTGAGGTTGAGGATACGGCTTGTTTACCTTGACTAACAGTAGACAACTAGTATAGCTGAGGATATGATTTGTTTACCTTGACTAACAGTTGACCACTAGTACAGATGAGGATATGACTTGTTTACCTTAACTAACAGTAGACCACTAGTATAGCTGAGGTTGAGGATATGACTTGTTTACCTTGACTAACAGTAGACCACTAGTATAGCTGAGGAGATGACTTGTTTACCTTGACTAACAGTAGACCACTAGTATAGCAGAGGATTCGGCTTGTTTACCTTGACTAACAGTAGACGACTAGAATAGCTGAGGATACGACTTGTTTACCTTGACTAACAGTAGACCACTAGTATAGCTGAGGATATGACATGTTTACCTTGACTAACAGTAGACCACTAGTATAGCTGAGGATACGGCGTGTTTACCTTGACTAACAGTAGACCACTAGTATAGCTGAGGTTGAGGATACGACTTGTTTACCTTGACTAACAGTAGACCACTAGAATAGCTGAGGATACGACTTGTTTACCTTGACTAACAGTAGACCACTAGTATAGCTGAGGATATGACTTGTTTACCTTGACTAACAGTAGACCACTAGTAGAGCTGAGGATACGGCTTGTTTACCTTGACTAACAGTAGACCACTAGTATAGCTGAGGATATGGCGTGTTTACCTTGACAAACAGTAAACCACTAGTATAGCTGAGGTTGAGGATATGACTTGTTTACTTTGACTAACAGTAGACCACTAGTATAGCTGAGGATACGGCTTGTTTACCTTGACTAACAGTAGACCACTAGTATAGCTGAGGATACGGCTTGTTTACCTTGACTAACAGTAGACCACTAGTATAGTTGAGTATATGACTTGTTTACCTTGACTAACAGTAGACCACTAGTATAGATGAGATTGAGGATATTACTTATTTACCTTGACTAACAGTAGACCACTAGTATTGCTGAGGATATGATTTGTTTACCTTGACAATCAGTAGACCACTACTATAGCTGAGGATACGGCTTGTTTACCTTGACTAACAGTAGACCACTAGTATAGCTGAGGATACGGCTTGTTTACCTTGACTAACAGTAGACCACTAGTATAGCTGAGATTGAGGATATTACTTATTTACCTTGACTAACAGTAGACCACTAGTATTGCTGAGGATATGATTTGTTTACCTTGACTAACAGTAGACCACTACTATAGCTGAGGATACGGCGTGTTCACCTTGACTAACAGTAGACCACTAGTATAGCTGAGGATACGGCTTGTTTACCTTGACTAACAGTAGACCACTAGTATAGCTGAGGATACGGCTCTTTTACCTTGACTAACAGTAGACCCCTAGTATAGCTGAGGATATGGCTTGTTTACCTTGACTACTCGTAGACCACTAGTATAGCTAAGGATAAGGCTTGTTTACCTTGACTAACAGTAGACCACTAGTATAGCTGAGGATACGATTTGTTTACCTTGACTAACAGTAGACCACTAGTATAGCTGAGGATATGGCGTGTTTACCTTGACAAACAGTAAACCACTAGTATAGCTGAGGTTGAGGATATGACTTGTTTACTTTGACTAACAGTAGACCACTAGTATAGCTGAGGATACGGCTTGTTTACCTTGACTAACAGTAGACCACTAGTATAGCTGAGGATACGGCTTGTTTACCTTGACTAACAGTAGACCACTAGTATAGATGAGTATATGACTTGTTTACCTTGACTAACAGTAGACCACTAGTATAGCTGAGATTGAGGATATTACTTATTTACCTTGACTAACAGTAGACCACTAGTATTGCTGAGGATATGATTTGTTTACCTTGACTAACAGTAGACCACTACTATAGCTGAGGATACGGCGTGTTCACCTTGACTAACAGTAGACCACTAGTATAGCTGAGGATACGGCTTGTTTACCTTGACTAACAGTAGACCACTAGTATAGCTCAGGATACGTCTCTTTTACCTTGACTAACAGTAGACCCCTAGTATAGCTGAGGATATGGCTTGTTTACCTTGACTACTCGTAGACCACTAGTATAGCTAAGGATAAGGCTTGTTTACCTTGACTAACAGTAGACCACTAGTATAGCTGAGGATACGACTTGTTTACCTTGACTAACAGTAGACCACTAGTATAGCTGAGGATACGGCGTGTTTACCTTGACTAACTGTAGACCACTTGTATAGCTGAGGATACGGCTTGTTTACCTTGACTAACAGTAGACCACTAGTATAGCTGAGGATATGACTTGTTTACCTTGACTAACAGTAGACCACTAGTATAGCTGAGGTTGAGGATATGACTTGTTTACCTTGACTAACAGTAGACCACTAGTATAGCTGAGGAGATGACTTCTTTACCTTGACTTAAAGTAGACCACTAGTATAGCTGAGGATACGGCTTGTTTACCTTGACTACCAGTAGACCACTAGTATAGCAGAGGATTGGTCTTGTTTACCTTGACTAACAGTAGACCACTAGAATAGCTGAGGATACGGCTTGTTTACCTTGACTAACAGTAGACCACTAGAATAGCTGAGGATACGACTTGTTTACCTTGACTAACAGTAGACCACTAGTATAGCTGAGGATATGACTTGTTTACCTTGACTAACAGTAGACCACTAGTAGAGCTGAGGATACGGCTTGTTTACCTTGACTAACAGTAGACCACTAGTATAGCTGAGGATATGGCGTGTTTACCTTGACAAACAGTAAACCACTAGTATAGCTGAGGTTGAGGATATGACTTGTTTACTTTGACTAACAGTAGACCACTAGTATAGCTGAGGATACGGCTTGTTTACCTTGACTAACAGTAGACCACTAGTATAGCTGAGGATACGGCTTGTTTACCTTGACTAACAGTAGACCACTAGTATAGTTGAGTATATGACTTGTTTACCTTGACTAACAGTAGACCACTAGTATAGCTGAGATTGAGGATATTACTTATTTACCTTGACTAACAGTAGACCACTAGTATTGCTGAGGATATGATTTGTTTACCTTGACTAACAGTAGACCACTACTATAGCTGAGGATACGGCTTGTTTACCTTGACTAACAGTAGAACACTAGTATAGCTGAGGTTGAGGATATGACTTGATTACCTTGACTAACAGTAGACCACTAGTATAGCTGAGGTTATGACTTGTTTACCTGGACTAACAGTAGACCACTAGTATAACTGAGGATATGGCGTGTTCACCTTGACTAACAGTAGACCAGTAGTATAGCTGAGGATACGGCTTGTTTACCTTGACTAACAGTAGACCACTAGTATAGCTGAGGATACGTCTCTTTTACCTTGACTAACAGTAGACCACTAGTATAGCTGAGGATATGGCTTGTTTACCTTGACTACTCGTAGACCACTAGTATAGCTGACGATACGGCTTGTTTACCTTGACTAACAGTAGACCACTAGTATAGCTGAGGATACGACTTGTTTACCTTGACTAACAGTAGACCACTAGTATAGCTGAGGATACGGCGTGTTTACCTTGACTAACTGTAGAACCACTTGTATAGCTGAGGATACGGCTTGTTTACCTTGACTAACAATAGACCACTAGTATAGCTGAGGATATGACTTGTTTACCTTGACTAACAGTAGACCACTAGTATAGCTGAGGAGATGACTTCTTTACCTTGACTAAAAGTAGACCACTAGTATAGCTGAGGATACGGCTTGTTTACCTTGACTACCAGTAGACCACTAGTATAGCAGAGGATTCGGCTTGTTTACCTTGACTAACAGTAGACCACTAGAATAGCTGAGGATACGGCTTGTTTACCTTGACTAACAGTAGACCACCAGAATAGCTGAGGATACGACTTGTTTACCTTGACTAACAGTAGACCACTAGTATAGCTGAGGATATGACTTGTTTACCTTGACTAACAGTAGACCACTAGTATAACTGAGGATATGGCGTGTTCACCTTGACTAACAGTAGACCACTAGTATAGCTGAGGATACGGCTTGTTTACCTTGACTAACAGTAGACCACTAGTATAGCTGAGGATACGGCTTGTTTACCTGGACTAACAGTAGACCACTAGTATAACTGAGAATATGGCGTGTACACCTTGACTAACAGTAGACCACTAGTATAGCTGAGGATACGGCTTGTTTACCTTGACTAACAGTAGACCACTAGTATAGCTGAGGTTGAGGATACGGCTTGTTTACCTTGACTAACAGTAGACAACTAGTATAGCTGAGGATATGATTTGTTTACCTTGACTAACAGTTGACCACTAGTACAGATGAGGATATGACTTGTTTACCTTAACTAACAGTAGACCACTAGTATAGCTGAGGTTGAGGATATGACTTGTTTACCTTGACTAACAGTAGACCACTAGTATAGCTGAGGAGATGACTTGTTTACCTTGACTAACAGTAGACCACTAGTATAGCAGAGGATTCGGCTTGTTTACCTTGACTAACAGTAGACCACTAGAATAGCTGAGGATACGACTTGTTTACCTTGACTAACAGTAGACCACTAGTATAGCTGAGGATATGACATGTTTACCTTGACTAACAGTAGACCACTAGTATAGCTGAGGATACGGCGTGTTTACCTTGACTAACAGTAGACCACTAGTATAGCTGAGGTTGAGGATACGACTTGTTTACCTTGACTAACAGTAGACCACTAGTATAGCTGAGGATACGGCGTGTTTACCTTGACTAACTGTAGACCACTAGTATAGCTGAGGATACGGCTTGTTTACCTTGACTAACAGTAGACAACTAGTATAGCTGAGGATATGATTTGTTTACCTTGACTAACAGTTGACCACTAGTACAGATGAGGATATGACTTGTTTACCTTGACTAACAGTAGACCACTAGTATAGCTGAGGATATGACTTGTTTACCTTGACTAACAGTAGACCACTAGTATTGCTGAGGTTGAGGATATGACTAGTTTACCTTGACTAACAGTAGACCACTAGTATAGCTGAGGAGATGACTTGTTTACCTTGACTAACAGTAGACCACTAGTATAGCTGAGGTTATGACTTGTTTACCTGGACTAACAGTAGACCACTAGTATAGCAGAGGATTCGGCTTGTTTACCTTGACTAACAGTAGACCACTAGTATAGCTGAGGATATGACTTGTTTACCTTGACTAACAGTAGACCACTAGTATAGCTGAGGATACGGCGTGTTTACCTTGACTAACAGTAGACCACTAGTATAGCTGAGGATACTGCTTGTTTACCTTGACTAACAGTAGACCACTTGTATAGCTGAGGATATGACTTGTTTACCTTGACTAACAATAGACCACTAGTATAGCTGAGGTTGAGGATATGACTTGTTTACCTTGACTAACAGTAGACCACTAGTATAGCTGAGGTTGATGATATGACTTGTTTACTTTGACTAACAGTAGACCACTAGTATAGCTGAGGATACGGCTTGTTTACCTTGACTAACAGTAGACCAGTAGTATAGCTGAGGATACGGCTTGTTTACCTTGACTAACAGTAGACAACTAGTATAGCTGAGATTGAGGATATTACTTATTTACCTTGACTAACAGTAGACCACTAGTATTGCTGAGGATACGACTTGTTTACCTTGACTAACAGTAGACCACTAGTATAGCTGAGGATACGACTTGTTTACCTTGACTAACAGTAGACCACTAGTATAGCTGAGGATACGGCGTGTTTACCTTGACTAACTGTAGAACCACTTGTATAGCTGAGGATACGGCTTGTTTACCTTGACTAACAATAGACCACTAGTATAGCTGAGGATATGACTTGTTTACCTTGACTAACAGTAGACCACTAGTATAGCTGAGGTTGAGGATATGACTTGTTTACCTTGACTAACAGTAGACCACTAGTATAGCTGAGGAGATGACTTCTTTACCTTGACTAAAAGTAGACCACTAGTATAGCTGAGGATACGGCTTGTTTACCTTGACTACCAGTAGACCACTAGTATAGCAGAGGATTCGGCTTGTTTACCTTGACTAACAGTAGACCACTAGAATAGCTGAGGATACGGCTTGTTTACCTTGACTAACAGTAGACCACCAGAATAGCTGAGGATACGACTTGTTTACCTTGACTAACAGTAGACCACTAGTATAGCTGAGGATATGACTTGTTTACCTTGACTAACAGTAGACCACTAGTATAACTGAGGATATGGCGTGTTCACCTTGACTAACAGTAGACCACTAGTATAGCTGAGGATACGGCTTGTTTACCTTGACTAACAGTAGACCACTAGTATAGCTGAGGATACGGCTTGTTTACCTGGACTAACAGTAGACCACTAGTATAACTGAGAATATGGCGTGTACACCTTGACTAACAGTAGACCACTAGTATAGCTGAGGATACGGCTTGTTTACCTTGACTAACAGTAGACCACTAGTATAGCTGAGGTTGAGGATACGGCTTGTTTACCTTGACTAACAGTAGACAACTAGTATAGCTGAGGATATGATTTGTTTACCTTGACTAACAGTTGACCACTAGTACAGATGAGGATATGACTTGTTTACCTTAACTAACAGTAGACCACTAGTATAGCTGAGGTTGAGGATATGACTTGTTTACCTTGACTAACAGTAGACCACTAGTATAGCTGAGGAGATGACTTGTTTACCTTGACTAACAGTAGACCACTAGTATAGCAGAGGATTCGGCTTGTTTACCTTGACTAACAGTAGACCACTAGAATAGCTGAGGATACGACTTGTTTACCTTGACTAACAGTAGACCACTAGTATAGCTGAGGATATGACATGTTTACCTTGACTAACAGTAGACCACTAGTATAGCTGAGGATACGGCGTGTTTACCTTGACTAACAGTAGACCACTAGTATAGCTGAGGTTGAGGATACGACTTGTTTACCTTGACTAACAGTAGACCACTAGTATAGCTGAGGATACGGCGTGTTTACCTTGACTAACTGTAGACCACTAGTATAGCTGAGGATACGGCTTGTTTACCTTGACTAACAGTAGACAACTAGTATAGCTGAGGATATGATTTGTTTACCTTGACTAACAGTTGACCACTAGTACAGATGAGGATATGACTTGTTTACCTTGACTAACAGTAGACCACTAGTATAGCTGAGGATATGACTTGTTTACCTTGACTAACAGTAGACCACTAGTATTGCTGAGGTTGAGGATATGACTAGTTTACCTTGACTAACAGTAGACCACTAGTATAGCTGAGGAGATGACTTGTTTACCTTGACTAACAGTAGACCACTAGTATAGCTGAGGTTATGACTTGTTTACCTGGACTAACAGTAGACCACTAGTATAGCAGAGGATTCGGCTTGTTTACCTTGACTAACAGTAGACCACTAGTATAGCTGAGGATATGACTTGTTTACCTTGACTAACAGTAGACCACTAGTATAGCTGAGGATACGGCGTGTTTACCTTGACTAACAGTAGACCACTAGTATAGCTGAGGATACTGCTTGTTTACCTTGACTAACAGTAGACCACTTGTATAGCTGAGGATATGACTTGTTTACCTTGACTAACAATAGACCACTAGTATAGCTGAGGTTGAGGATATGACTTGTTTACCTTGACTAACAGTAGACCACTAGTATAGCTGAGGTTGAGGATATGACTTGTTTACTTTGACTAACAGTAGACCACTAGTATAGCTGAGGATACGGCTTGTTTACCTTGACTAACAGTAGACCAGTAGTATAGCTGAGGATACGGCTTGTTTACCTTGACTAACAGTAGACAACTAGTATAGCTGAGATTGAGGATATTACTTATTTACCTTGACTAACAGTAGACCACTAGTATTGCTGAGGATACGACTTGTTTACCTTGACTAACAGTAGACCACTAGTATAGCTGAGGATACGACTTGTTTACCTTGACTAACAGTAGACCACTAGTATAGCTGAGGATACGGCGTGTTTACCTTGACTAACTGTAGAACCACTTGTATAGCTGAGGATACGGCTTGTTTACCTTGACTAACAATAGACCACTAGTATAGCTGAGGATATGACTTGTTTACCTTGACTAACAGTAGACCACTAGTATAGCTGAGGTTGAGGATATGACTTGTTTACCTTGACTAACAGTAGACCACTAGTATAGCTGAGGAGATGACTTCTTTACCTTGACTAAAAGTAGACCACTAGTATAGCTGAGGATACGGCTTGTTTACCTTGACTACCAGTAGACCACTAGTATAGCAGAGGATTCGGCTTGTTTACCTTGACTAACAGTAGACCACTAGAATAGCTGAGGATACGGCTTGTTTACCTTGACTAACAGTAGACCACCAGAATAGCTGAGGATACGACTTGTTTACCTTGACTAACAGTAGACCACTAGTATAGCTGAGGATATGACTTGTTTACCTTGACTAACAGTAGACCACTAGTATAACTGAGGATATGGCGTGTTCACCTTGACTAACAGTAGACCACTAGTATAGCTGAGGATACGGCTTGTTTACCTTGACTAACAGTAGACCACTAGTATAGCTGAGGATACGGCTTGTTTACCTGGACTAACAGTAGACCACTAGTATAACTGAGAATATGGCGTGTACACCTTGACTAACAGTAGACCACTAGTATAGCTGAGGATACGGCTTGTTTACCTTGACTAACAGTAGACCACTAGTATAGCTGAGGTTGAGGATACGGCTTGTTTACCTTGACTAACAGTAGACAACTAGTATAGCTGAGGATATGATTTGTTTACCTTGACTAACAGTTGACCACTAGTACAGATGAGGATATGACTTGTTTACCTTAACTAACAGTAGACCACTAGTATAGCTGAGGTTGAGGATATGACTTGTTTACCTTGACTAACAGTAGACCACTAGTATAGCTGAGGAGATGACTTGTTTACCTTGACTAACAGTAGACCACTAGTGTAGCAGAGGATTCGGCTTGTTTACCTTGACTAACAGTAGACCACTAGAATAGCTGAGGATACGACTTGTTTACCTTGACTAACAGTAGACCACTAGTATAGCTGAGGATATGACATGTTTACCTTGACTAACAGTAGACCACTAGTATAGCTGAGGATACGGCGTGTTTACCTTGACTAACAGTAGACCACTAGTATAGCTGAGGTTGAGGATACGACTTGTTTACCTTGACTAACAGTAGACCACTAGTATAGCTGAGGATACGGCGTGTTTACCTTGACTAACTGTAGACCACTAGTATAGCTGAGGATACGGCTTGTTTACCTTGACTAACAGTAGACAACTAGTATAGCTGAGGATATGATTTGTTTACCTTGACTAACAGTTGACCACTAGTACAGATGAGGATATGACTTGTTTACCTTGACTAACAGTAGACCACTAGTATAGCTGAGGATATGACTTGTTTACCTTGACTAACAGTAGACCACTAGTATTGCTGAGGTTGAGGATATGACTAGTTTACCTTGACTAACAGTAGACCACTAGTATAGCTGAGGAGATGACTTGTTTACCTTGACTAACAGTAGACCACTAGTATAGCTGAGGTTATGACTTGTTTACCTGGACTAACAGTAGACCACTAGTATAGCAGAGGATTCGGCTTGTTTACCTTGACTAACAGTAGACCACTAGTATAGCTGAGGATATGACTTGTTTACCTTGACTAACAGTAGACCACTAGTATAGCTGAGGATACGGCGTGTTTACCTTGACTAACAGTAGACCACTAGTATAGCTGAGGATACTGCTTGTTTACCTTGACTAACAGTAGACCACTAGTATTGCTGAGGATATGACGTGTTTACCTTGACTAACAGTAAACCACTAGTATAGCTGAGGATACGGCTTGTTTACCTTGACTAACAGTAGACCACTTGTATAGCTGAGGATATGACTTGTTTACCTTGACTAACAATAGACCACTAGTATAGCTGAGGTTGAGGATATGACTTGTTTACCTTGACTAACAGTAGACCACTAGTATAGCTGAGGTTGAGGATATGACTTGTTTACTTTGACTAACAGTAGACCACTAGTATAGCTGAGGATACGGCTTGTTTACCTTGACTAACAGTAGACCAGTAGTATAGCTGAGGATACGGCTTGTTTACCTTGACTAACAGTAGACAACTAGTATAGCTGAGATTGAGGATATTACTTATTTACCTTGACTAACAGTAGACCACTAGTATTGCTGAGGATACGACTTGTTTACCTTGACTAACAGTAGAACACTAGTATAGCTGAGGATACTGCGTGTTTACCTTGACTAACTGTAGACCACTAGTATAACTGAGGATACGGCTTGTTTACCTTGACTAACAGTAGACCACTAGTATAGCTGAGGTTGAGGATATGACTTGTTTACCTTGACTAACAGTAGACCACTAGTATAGCTGAGGATACGGCGTGTTTACCTTGACTAACTGTAGACCACTAGTATAGCTGAGGATACGGCTTGTTTACCTTGACTAACAGTAGACAACTAGTGTAGCTGAGGATATGATTTGTTTACCTTGACTAACAGTTGACCACTAGTACAGATGAGGATATGACTTGTTTACCTTGACTAACAGTAGACCACTAGTATAGCTGAGGATATGACTTGTTTACCTTGACTAACAGTAGACCACTAGCATTGCTGAGGTTGAGGATATGACTAGTTTACCTTGACTAACAGTAGACCACTAGTATAGCTGAGGAGATGACTTGTTTACCTTGACTAACAGTAGACCACTAGTATAGCTGAGGTTATGACTTGTTTACCTGGACTAACAGTAGACCACTAGTATAGCAGAGGATTCGGCTTGTTTACCTTGACTAACAGTAGACCACTAGTATAGCTGAGGATATGACTTGTTTACCTTGACTAACAGTAGACCACTAGTATAGCTGAGGATACGGCGTGTTTACCTTGACTAACAGTAGACCACTAGTATAGCTGAGGTTGAGGATATGACTTGTTTACCTTGACTAACAGTAGACCACTAGTATAGCTGAGGAGATGACTTGTTTACCTTGACTAACAGTAGACCACTAGTATAGCAGAGGATTCGGCTTGTTTACCTTGACTAACAGTAGACCACTAGAATAGCTGAGGATACGACTTGTTTACCTTGACTAACAGTAGACCACTAGTATAGCTGAGGATATGACATGTTTACCTTGACTAACAGTAGACCACTAGTATAGCTGAGGATACGGCGTGTTTACCTTGACTAACAGTAGACCACTAGTATAGCTGAGGTTGAGGATACGACTTGTTTACCTTGACTAACAGTAGACCACTAGTATAGCTGAGGATACGGCGTGTTTACCTTGACTAACTGTAGACCACTAGTATAGCTGAGGATACGGCTTGTTTACCTTGACTAACAGTAGACAACTAGTATAGCTGAGGATATGATTTGTTTACCTTGACTAACAGTTGACCACTAGTACAGATGAGGATATGACTTGTTTACCTTGACTAACAGTAGACCACTAGTATAGCTGAGGATATGACTTGTTTACCTTGACTAACAGTAGACCACTAGTATTGCTGAGGTTGAGGATATGACTAGTTTACCTTGACTAACAGTAGACCACTAGTATAGCTGAGGAGATGACTTGTTTACCTTGACTAACAGTAGACCACTAGTATAGCTGAGGTTATGACTTGTTTACCTGGACTAACAGTAGACCACTAGTATAGCAGAGGATTCGGCTTGTTTACCTTGACTAACAGTAGACCACTAGTATAGCTGAGGATATGACTTGTTTACCTTGACTAACAGTAGACCACTAGTATAGCTGAGGATACGGCGTGTTTACCTTGACTAACAGTAGACCACTAGTATAGCTGAGGATACTGCTTGTTTACCTTGACTAACAGTAGACCACTTGTATAGCTGAGGATATGACTTGTTTACCTTAACTAACAGTAGACCACTAGTATAGCTGAGGTTGAGGATATGACTTGTTTACCTTGACTAACAGTAGACCACTAGTATAGCTGAGGAGATGACTTGTTTACCTTGACTAACAGTAGACCACTAGTATAGCAGAGGATTCGGCTTGTTTACCTTGACTAACAGTAGACCACTAGAATAGCTGAGGATACGACTTGTTTACCTTGACTAACAGTAGACCACTAGTATAGCTGAGGATATGACATGTTTACCTTGACTAACAGTAGACCACTAGTATAGCTGAGGATACGGCGTGTTTACCTTGACTAACAGTAGACCACTAGTATAGCTGAGGTTGAGGATACGACTTGTTTACCTTGACTAACAGTAGACCACTAGTATAGCTGAGGATACGGCGTGTTTACCTTGACTAACTGTAGACCACTAGTATAGCTGAGGATACGGCTTGTTTACCTTGACTAACAGTAGACAACTAGTATAGCTGAGGATATGATTTGTTTACCTTGACTAACAGTTGACCACTAGTACAGATGAGGATATGACTTGTTTACCTTGACTAACAGTAGACCACTAGTATAGCTGAGGATATGACTTGTTTACCTTGACTAACAGTAGACCACTAGTATTGCTGAGGTTGAGGATATGACTAGTTTACCTTGACTAACAGTAGACCACTAGTATAGCTGAGGAGATGACTTGTTTACCTTGACTAACAGTAGACCACTAGTATAGCTGAGGTTATGACTTGTTTACCTGGACTAACAGTAGACCACTAGTATAGCAGAGGATTCGGCTTGTTTACCTTGACTAACAGTAGACCACTAGTATAGCTGAGGATATGACTTGTTTACCTTGACTAACAGTAGACCACTAGTATAGCTGAGGATACGGCGTGTTTACCTTGACTAACAGTAGACCACTAGTATAGCTGAGGATACTGCTTGTTTACCTTGACTAACAGTAGACCACTTGTATAGCTGAGGATATGACTTGTTTACCTTGACTAACAATAGACCACTAGTATAGCTGAGGTTGAGGATATGACTTGTTTACCTTGACTAACAGTAGACCACTAGTATAGCTGAGGTTGAGGATATGACTTGTTTACTTTGACTAACAGTAGACCACTAGTATAGCTGAGGATACGGCTTGTTTACCTTGACTAACAGTAGACCAGTAGTATAGCTGAGGATACGGCTTGTTTACCTTGACTAACAGTAGACAACTAGTATAGCTGAGATTGAGGATATTACTTATTTACCTTGACTAACAGTAGACCACTAGTATTGCTGAGGATACGACTTGTTTACCTTGACTAACAGTAGACCACTAGTATAGCTGAGGATACGACTTGTTTACCTTGACTAACAGTAGACCACTAGTATAGCTGAGGATACGGCGTGTTTACCTTGACTAACTGTAGAACCACTTGTATAGCTGAGGATACGGCTTGTTTACCTTGACTAACAATAGACCACTAGTATAGCTGAGGATATGACTTGTTTACCTTGACTAACAGTAGACCACTAGTATAGCTGAGGTTGAGGATATGACTTGTTTACCTTGACTAACAGTAGACCACTAGTATAGCTGAGGAGATGACTTCTTTACCTTGACTAAAAGTAGACCACTAGTATAGCTGAGGATACGGCTTGTTTACCTTGACTACCAGTAGACCACTAGTATAGCAGAGGATTCGGCTTGTTTACCTTGACTAACAGTAGACCACTAGAATAGCTGAGGATACGGCTTGTTTACCTTGACTAACAGTAGACCACCAGAATAGCTGAGGATACGACTTGTTTACCTTGACTAACAGTAGACCACTAGTATAGCTGAGGATATGACTTGTTTACCTTGACTAACAGTAGACCACTAGTATAACTGAGGATATGGCGTGTTCACCTTGACTAACAGTAGACCACTAGTATAGCTGAGGATACGGCTTGTTTACCTTGACTAACAGTAGACCACTAATATAGCTGAGGATACGGCTTGTTTACCTGGACTAACAGTAGACCACTAGTATAACTGAGAATATGGCGTGTACACCTTGACTAACAGTAGACCACTAGTATAGCTGAGGATACGGCTTGTTTACCTTGACTAACAGTAGACCACTAGTATAGCTGAGGTTGAGGATACGGCTTGTTTACCTTGACTAACAGTAGACAACTAGTATAGCTGAGGATATGATTTGTTTACCTTGACTAACAGTTGACCACTAGTACAGATGAGGATATGACTTGTTTACCTTAACTAACAGTAGACCACTAGTATAGCTGAGGTTGAGGATATGACTTGTTTACCTTGACTAACAGTAGACCACTAGTATAGCTGAGGAGATGACTTGTTTACCTTGACTAACAGTAGACCACTAGTATAGCAGAGGATTCGGCTTGTTTACCTTGACTAACAGTAGACCACTAGAATAGCTGAGGATACGACTTGTTTACCTTGACTAACAGTAGACCACTAGTATAGCTGAGGATACGGCGTGTTTACCTTGACTAACAGTAGACCACTAGTATAGCTGAGGTTGAGGATACGACTTGTTTACCTTGACTAACAGTAGACCACTAGTATAGCTGAGGATACGGCGTGTTTACCTTGACTAACTGTAGACCACTAGTATAGCTGAGGATACGGCTTGTTTACCTTGACTAACAGTAGACAACTAGTATAGCTGAGGATATGATTTGTTTACCTTGACTAACAGTTGACCACTAGTACAGATGAGGATATGACTTGTTTACCTTGACTAACAGTAGACCACTAGTATAGCTGAGGATATGACTTGTTTACCTTGACTAACAGTAGACCACTAGTATTGCTGAGGTTGAGGATATGACTAGTTTACCTTGACTAACAGTAGACCACTAGTATAGCTGAGGAGATGACTTGTTTACCTTGACTAACAGTAGACCACTAGTATAGCTGAGGTTATGACTTGTTTACCTGGACTAACAGTAGACCACTAGTATAGCAGAGGATTCGGCTTGTTTACCTTGACTAACAGTAGACCACTAGTATAGCTGAGGATATGACTTGTTTACCTTGACTAACAGTAGACCACTAGTATAGATGAGGATACGGCGTGTTTACCTTGACTAACAGTAGACCACTAGTATAGCTGAGGATACTGCTTGTTTACCTTGACTAACAGTAGACCACTAGTATTGCTGAGGATATGACGTGTTTACCTTGACTAACAGTAAACCACTAGTAAAGCTGAGGATACGGCTTGTTTACCTTGACTAACAGTAGACCACTTGTATAGCTGAGGATATGACTTGTTTACCTTGACTAACAATAGACCACTAGTATAGCTGAGGTTGAGGATATGACTTGTTTACCTTGACTAACAGTAGACCACTAGTATAGCTGAGGTTGAGGATATGACTTGTTTACTTTGACTAACAGTAGACCACTAGTATAGCTGAGGATACGGCTTGTTTACCTTGACTAACAGTAGACCAGTAGTATAGCTGAGGATACGGCTTGTTTACCTTGACTAACAGTAGACAACTAGTATAGCTGAGATTGAGGATATTACTTATTTACCTTGACTAACAGTAGACCACTAGTATTGCTGAGGATACGACTTGTTTACCTTGACTAACAGTAGAACACTAGTATAGCTGAGGATACTGCGTGTTTACCTTGACTAACTGTAGACCACTAGTATAACTGAGGATACGGCTTGTTTACCTTGACTAACAGTAGACCACTAGTATAGCTGAGGTTGAGGATATGACTTGTTTACCTTGACTAACAGTAGACCACTAGTATAGCTGAGGATACGGCGTGTTTACCTTGACTAACTGTAGACCACTAGTATAGCTGAGGATACGGCTTGTTTACCTTGACTAACAGTAGACAACTAGTGTAGCTGAGGATATGATTTGTTTACCTTGACTAACAGTTGACCACTAGTACAGATGAGGATATGACTTGTTTACCTTGACTAACAGTAGACCACTAGTATAGCTGAGGATATGACTTGTTTACCTTGACTAACAGTAGACCACTAGCATTGCTGAGGTTGAGGATATGACTAGTTTACCTTGACTAACAGTAGACCACTAGTATAGCTGAGGAGATGACTTGTTTACCTTGACTAACAGTAGACCACTAGTATAGCTGAGGTTATGACTTGTTTACCTGGACTAACAGTAGACCACTAGTATAGCAGAGGATTCGGCTTGTTTACCTTGACTAACAGTAGACCACTAGTATAGCTGAGGATATGACTTGTTTACCTTGACTAACAGTAGACCACTAGTATAGCTGAGGATACGGCGTGTTTACCTTGACTAACAGTAGACCACTAGTATAGCTGAGGTTGAGGATATGACTTGTTTACCTTGACTAACAGTAGACCACTAGTATAGCTGAGGAGATGACTTGTTTACCTTGACTAACAGTAGACCACTAGTATAGCAGAGGATTCGGCTTGTTTACCTTGACTAACAGTAGACCACTAGAATAGCTGAGGATACGACTTGTTTACCTTGACTAACAGTAGACCACTAGTATAGCTGAGGATATGACATGTTTACCTTGACTAACAGTAGACCACTAGTATAGCTGAGGATACGGCGTGTTTACCTTGACTAACAGTAGACCACTAGTATAGCTGAGGTTGAGGATACGACTTGTTTACCTTGACTAACAGTAGACCACTAGTATAGCTGAGGATACGGCGTGTTTACCTTGACTAACTGTAGACCACTAGTATAGCTGAGGATACGGCTTGTTTACCTTGACTAACAGTAGACAACTAGTATAGCTGAGGATATGATTTGTTTACCTTGACTAACAGTTGACCACTAGTACAGATGAGGATATGACTTGTTTACCTTGACTAACAGTAGACCACTAGTATAGCTGAGGATATGACTTGTTTACCTTGACTAACAGTAGACCACTAGTATTGCTGAGGTTGAGGATATGACTAGTTTACCTTGACTAACAGTAGACCACTAGTATAGCTGAGGAGATGACTTGTTTACCTTGACTAACAGTAGACCACTAGTATAGCTGAGGTTATGACTTGTTTACCTGGACTAACAGTAGACCACTAGTATAGCAGAGGATTCGGCTTGTTTACCTTGACTAACAGTAGACCACTAGTATAGCTGAGGATATGACTTGTTTACCTTGACTAACAGTAGACCACTAGTATAGCTGAGGATACGGCGTGTTTACCTTGACTAACAGTAGACCACTAGTATAGCTGAGGATACTGCT
Organism: Salmo salar; assembly: GCF_965601325.2. Classification (NCBI taxonomy): domain Eukaryota; kingdom Metazoa; phylum Chordata; class Actinopteri; order Salmoniformes; family Salmonidae; genus Salmo; species Salmo salar. The sequence goes on from NC_138297.1 coordinate 62,394,693, forward strand.
TGTTTACCTTGACTAACAGTAGACCACTTGTATAGCTGAGGATATGACTTGTTTACCTTGACTAACAATAGACCACTAGTATAGCTGAGGTTGAGGATATGACTTGTTTACCTTGACTAACAGTAGACCACTAGTATAGCTGAGGTTGAGGATATGACTTGTTTACTTTGACTAACAGTAGACCACTAGTATAGCTGAGGATACGGCTTGTTTACCTTGACTAACAGTAGACCAGTAGTATAGCTGAGGATACGGCTTGTTTACCTTGACTAACAGTAGACCACTAGTATAGCTGAGGATACGGCTTGTTTACCTTGACTAACAGTAGACCACTAGTATAGCTGAGGATACGGCGTGTTTACCTTGACTAACAGTAGACCACTAGTATAGCTGAGGATACTGCTTGTTTACCTTGACTAACAGTAGACCACTTGTATAGCTGAGGATATGACTTGTTTACCTTGACTAACAATAGACCACTAGTATAGCTGAGGTTGAGGATATGACTTGTTTACCTTGACTAACAGTAGACCACTAGTATAGCTGAGGTTGAGGATATGACTTGTTTACTTTGACTAACAGTAGACCACTAGTATAGCTGAGGATACGGCTTGTTTACCTTGACTAACAGTAGACCAGTAGTATAGCTGAGGATACGGCTTGTTTACCTTGACTAACAGTAGACCACTTGTATAGCTGAGGATATGACTTGTTTACCTTGACTAACAATAGACCACTAGTATAGCTGAGGTTGAGGATATGACTTGTTTACCTTGACTAACAGTAGACCACTAGTATAGCTGAGGTTGAGGATATGACTTGTTTACTTTGACTAACAGTAGACCACTAGTATAGCTGAGGATACGGCTTGTTTACCTTGACTAACAGTAGACCAGTAGTATAGCTGAGGATACGGCTTGTTTACCTTGACTAACAGTAGACAACTAGTATAGCTGAGATTGAGGATATTACTTATTTACCTTGACTAACAGTAGACCACTAGTATTGCTGAGGATACGACTTGTTTACCTTGACTAACAGTAGAACACTAGTATAGCTGAGGATACTGCGTGTTTACCTTGACTAACTGTAGACCACTAGTATAACTGAGGATACGGCTTGTTTACCTTGACTAACAGTAGACCACTAGTATAGCTGAGGTTGAGGATATGACTTGTTTACCTTGACTAACAGTAGACCACTAGTATAGCTGAGGATACGGCGTGTTTACCTTGACTAACTGTAGACCACTAGTATAGCTGAGGATACGGCTTGTTTACCTTGACTAACAGTAGACAACTAGTGTAGCTGAGGATATGATTTGTTTACCTTGACTAACAGTTGACCACTAGTACAGATGAGGATATGACTTGTTTACCTTGACTAACAGTAGACCACTAGTATAGCTGAGGATATGACTTGTTTACCTTGACTAACAGTAGACCACTAGCATTGCTGAGGTTGAGGATATGACTAGTTTACCTTGACTAACAGTAGACCACTAGTATAGCTGAGGAGATGACTTGTTTACCTTGACTAACAGTAGACCACTAGTATAGCTGAGGTTATGACTTGTTTACCTGGACTAACAGTAGACCACTAGTATAGCAGAGGATTCGGCTTGTTTACCTTGACTAACAGTAGACCACTAGTATAGCTGAGGATATGACTTGTTTACCTTGACTAACAGTAGACCACTAGTATAGCTGAGGATACGGCGTGTTTACCTTGACTAACAGTAGACCACTAGTATAGCTGAGGTTGAGGATATGACTTGTTTACCTTGACTAACAGTAGACCACTAGTATAGCTGAGGAGATGACTTGTTTACCTTGACTAACAGTAGACCACTAGTATAGCAGAGGATTCGGCTTGTTTACCTTGACTAACAGTAGACCACTAGAATAGCTGAGGATACGACTTGTTTACCTTGACTAACAGTAGACCACTAGTATAGCTGAGGATATGACATGTTTACCTTGACTAACAGTAGACCACTAGTATAGCTGAGGATACGGCGTGTTTACCTTGACTAACAGTAGACCACTAGTATAGCTGAGGTTGAGGATACGACTTGTTTACCTTGACTAACAGTAGACCACTAGTATAGCTGAGGATACGGCGTGTTTACCTTGACTAACTGTAGACCACTAGTATAGCTGAGGATACGGCTTGTTTACCTTGACTAACAGTAGACAACTAGTATAGCTGAGGATATGATTTGTTTACCTTGACTAACAGTTGACCACTAGTACAGATGAGGATATGACTTGTTTACCTTGACTAACAGTAGACCACTAGTATAGCTGAGGATATGACTTGTTTACCTTGACTAACAGTAGACCACTAGTATTGCTGAGGTTGAGGATATGACTAGTTTACCTTGACTAACAGTAGACCACTAGTATAGCTGAGGAGATGACTTGTTTACCTTGACTAACAGTAGACCACTAGTATAGCTGAGGTTATGACTTGTTTACCTGGACTAACAGTAGACCACTAGTATAGCAGAGGATTCGGCTTGTTTACCTTGACTAACAGTAGACCACTAGTATAGCTGAGGATATGACTTGTTTACCTTGACTAACAGTAGACCACTAGTATAGCTGAGGATACGGCGTGTTTACCTTGACTAACAGTAGACCACTAGTATAGCTGAGGATACTGCTTGTTTACCTTGACTAACAGTAGACCACTTGTATAGCTGAGGATATGACTTGTTTACCTTGACTAACAATAGACCACTAGTATAGCTGAGGTTGAGGATATGACTTGTTTACCTTGACTAACAGTAGACCACTAGTATAGCTGAGGTTGAGGATATGACTTGTTTACTTTGACTAACAGTAGACCACTAGTATAGCTGAGGATACGGCTTGTTTACCTTGACTAACAGTAGACCAGTAGTATAGCTGAGGATACGGCTTGTTTACCTTGACTAACAGTAGACAACTAGTATAGCTGAGATTGAGGATATTACTTATTTACCTTGACTAACAGTAGACCACTAGTATTGCTGAGGATACGACTTGTTTACCTTGACTAACAGTAGACCACTAGTATAGCTGAGGATACGACTTGTTTACCTTGACTAACAGTAGACCACCAGTATAGCTGAGGATACGGCGTGTTTACCTTGACTAACTGTAGAACCACTTGTATAGCTGAGGATACGGCTTGTTTACCTTGACTAACAATAGACCACTAGTATAGCTGAGGATATGACTTGTTTACCTTGACTAACAGTAGACCACTAGTATAGCTGAGGTTGAGGATATGACTTGTTTACCTTGACTAACAGTAGACCACTAGTATAGCTGAGGAGATGACTTCTTTACCTTGACTAAAAGTAGACCACTAGTATAGCTGAGGATACGGCTTGTTTACCTTGACTACCAGTAGACCACTAGTATAGCAGAGGATTCGGCTTGTTTACCTTGACTAACAGTAGACCACTAGAATAGCTGAGGATACGGCTTGTTTACCTTGACTAACAGTAGACCACCAGAATAGCTGAGGATACGACTTGTTTACCTTGACTAACAGTAGACCACTAGTATAGCTGAGGATATGACTTGTTTACCTTGACTAACAGTAGACCACTAGTATAACTGAGGATATGGCGTGTTCACCTTGACTAACAGTAGACCACTAGTATAGCTGAGGATACGGCTTGTTTACCTTGACTAACAGTAGACCACTAGTATAGCTGAGGATACGGCTTGTTTACCTGGACTAACAGTAGACCACTAGTATAACTGAGAATATGGCGTGTACACCTTGACTAACAGTAGACCACTAGTATAGCTGAGGATACGGCTTGTTTACCTTGACTAACAGTAGACCACTAGTATAGCTGAGGTTGAGGATACGGCTTGTTTACCTTGACTAACAGTAGACAACTAGTATAGCTGAGGATATGATTTGTTTACCTTGACTAACAGTTGACCACTAGTACAGATGAGGATATGACTTGTTTACCTTAACTAACAGTAGACCACTAGTATAGCTGAGGTTGAGGATATGACTTGTTTACCTTGACTAACAGTAGACCACTAGTATAGCTGAGGAGATGACTTGTTTACCTTGACTAACAGTAGACCACTAGTATAGCAGAGGATTCGGCTTGTTTACCTTGACTAACAGTAGACCACTAGAATAGCTGAGGATACGACTTGTTTACCTTGACTAACAGTAGACCACTAGTATAGCTGAGGATATGACATGTTTACCTTGACTAACAGTAGACCACTAGTATAGCTGAGGATACGGCGTGTTTACCTTGACTAACAGTAGACCACTAGTATAGCTGAGGTTGAGGATACGACTTGTTTACCTTGACTAACAGTAGACCACTAGTATAGCTGAGGATACGGCGTGTTTACCTTGACTAACTGTAGACCACTAGTATAGCTGAGGATACGGCTTGTTTACCTTGACTAACAGTAGACAACTAGTATAGCTGAGGATATGATTTGTTTACCTTGACTAACAGTTGACCACTAGTACAGATGAGGATATGACTTGTTTACCTTGACTAACAGTAGACCACTAGTATAGCTGAGGATATGACTTGTTTACCTTGACTAACAGTAGACCACTAGTATTGCTGAGGTTGAGGATATGACTAGTTTACCTTGACTAACAGTAGACCACTAGTATAGCTGAGGAGATGACTTGTTTACCTTGACTAACAGTAGACCACTAGTATAGCTGAGGTTATGACTTGTTTACCTGGACTAACAGTAGACCACTAGTATAGCAGAGGATTCGGCTTGTTTACCTTGACTAACAGTAGACCACTAGTATAGCTGAGGATATGACTTGTTTACCTTGACTAACAGTAGACCACTAGTATAGCTGAGGATACGGCGTGTTTACCTTGACTAACAGTAGACCACTAGTATAGCTGAGGATACTGCTTGTTTACCTTGACTAACAGTAGACCACTAGTATTGCTGAGGATATGACGTGTTTACCTTGACTAACAGTAAACCACTAGTATAGCTGAGGATACGGCTTGTTTACCTTGACTAACAGTAGACCACTTGTATAGCTGAGGATATGACTTGTTTACCTTGACTAACAATAGACCACTAGTATAGCTGAGGTTGAGGATATGACTTGTTTACCTTGACTAACAGTAGACCACTAGTATAGCTGAGGTTGAGGATATGACTTGTTTACTTTGACTAACAGTAGACCACTAGTATAGCTGAGGATACGGCTTGTTTACCTTGACTAACAGTAGACCAGTAGTATAGCTGAGGATACGGCTTGTTTACCTTGACTAACAGTAGACAACTAGTATAGCTGAGATTGAGGATATTACTTATTTACCTTGACTAACAGTAGACCACTAGTATTGCTGAGGATACGACTTGTTTACCTTGACTAACAGTAGAACACTAGTATAGCTGAGGATACTGCGTGTTTACCTTGACTAACTGTAGACCACTAGTATAACTGAGGATACGGCTTGTTTACCTTGACTAACAGTAGACCACTAGTATAGCTGAGGTTGAGGATATGACTTGTTTACCTTGACTAAAAGTAGACCACTAGTATAGCTGAGGATACGGCGTGTTTACCTTGACTAACTGTAGACCACTAGTATAGCTGAGGATACGGCTTGTTTACCTTGACTAACAGTAGACAACTAGTGTAGCTGAGGATATGATTTGTTTACCTTGACTAACAGTTGACCACTAGTACAGATGAGGATATGACTTGTTTACCTTGACTAACAGTAGACCACTAGTATAGCTGAGGATATGACTTGTTTACCTTGACTAACAGTAGACCACTAGCATTGCTGAGGTTGAGGATATGACTAGTTTACCTTGACTAACAGTAGACCACTAGTATAGCTGAGGAGATGACTTGTTTACCTTGACTAACAGTAGACCACTAGTATAGCTGAGGTTATGACTTGTTTACCTGGACTAACAGTAGACCACTAGTATAGCAGAGGATTCGGCTTGTTTACCTTGACTAACAGTAGACCACTAGTATAGCTGAGGATATGACTTGTTTACCTTGACTAACAGTAGACCACTAGTATAGCTGAGGATACGGCGTGTTTACCTTGACTAACAGTAGACCACTAGTATAGCTGAGGATACTGCTTGTTTACCTTGACTAACAGTAGACCACTAGTATTGCTGAGGATATGACGTGTTTACCTTGACTAACAGTAAACCACTAGTATAGCTGAGGATACGGCTTGTTTACCTTGACTAACAGTAGACCACTTGTATAGCTGAGGATATGACTTGTTTACCTTGACTAACAATAGACCACTAGTATAGCTGAGGTTGAGGATATGACTTGTTTACCTTGACTAACAGTAGACCACTAGTATAGCTGAGGTTGAGGATATGACTTGTTTACTTTGACTAACAGTAGACCACTAGTATAGCTGAGGATACGGCTTGTTTACCTTGACTAACAGTAGACCAGTAGTATAGCTGAGGATACGGCTTGTTTACCTTGACTAACAGTAGACAACTAGTATAGCTGAGATTGAGGATATTACTTATTTACCTTGACTAACAGTAGACCACTAGTATAGCTGAGGATACGGCGTGTTTACCTTGACTAACTGTAGAACCACTTGTATAGCTGAGGATACGGCTTGTTTACCTTGACTAACAATAGACCACTAGTATAGCTGAGGATATGACTTGTTTACCTTGACTAACAGTAGACCACTAGTATAGCTGAGGTTGAGGATATGACTTGTTTACCTTGACTAACAGTAGACCACTAGTATAGCTGAGGAGATGACTTCTTTACCTTGACTAAAAGTAGACCACTAGTATAGCTGAGGATACGGCTTGTTTACCTTGACTACCAGTAGACCACTAGTATAGCAGAGGATTCGGCTTGTTTACCTTGACTAACAGTAGACCACTAGAATAGCTGAGGATACGGCTTGTTTACCTTGACTAACAGTAGACCACCAGAATAGCTGAGGATACGACTTGTTTACCTTGACTAACAGTAGACCACTAGTATAGCTGAGGATATGACTTGTTTACCTTGACTAACAGTAGACCACTAGTATAGCTGAGGTTGAGGATATGACTTGTTTACCTTGACTAACAGTAGACCACTAGTATAGCTGAGGATACGGCTTGTTTACCTTGACTAACAGTAGACCACTAGTATAGCAGAGGATTCGGCTTGTTTACCTTGACTAACAGTAGACCACTAGAATAGCTGAGGATACGGCTTGTTTACCTTGACTAACAGTAGACCACTAGTATAGCTGAGGATATGACTTGTTTACCTTGACTAACAGTAGACCACTAGTATAGCTGAGGATACGGCGTGTTTACCTTGACTAACATTAGACCACTAGTATAGCTGAGGATACGGCTTGTTTACCTTGACTAACAGTAGACCACTAGTATAGCTGAGGTTGAGGATACGGCTTGTTTACCTGGACTAACAGTAGACCACTAGTATTGCTGAGGATATGATTTCTTTACCTTGACTAACAGTAGACCACTAGTATTGCTGAGGATATGATTTGTTTAAATTGACTAACAATAGACCAATAGTATTGCTGAGGATATTACTTATTTACCTTGACTAACAGTAGACCACTAGTACAGATGAGGATATGACTTGTTTAACTTGACTAACAGTAGACCACTAGTATAGCTGAGGATATGACTTGTTTACCTTGACTAACAGTAGACCACTAGTATTGCTGAGGTTGAGGATATGACTAGTTTACCTTGACTAACAGTAGACCACTAGTATAGCTGAGGAGATTACTTGTTTACCTTGACTAACAGTAGACCACTAGTATAGCTGAGGTTATGACTTGTTTACCTGGACTAACAGTAGACCACTAGTATAGCAGAGGATTCGGCTTGTTTACCTTGACTAACAGTAGACCACTAGTATAGCTGAGGATATGACTTGTTTACCTTGACTAACAGTAGACCACTAGTATAGCTGAGGATACGGCGTGTTTACCTTGACTAACAGTAGACCACTAGTATAGCTGAGGATACGGCTTGTTTACCTTGACTAACAGTAGACCACTAGTATTGCTGAGGATATGACGTGTTTACCTTGACTAACAGTAAACCACTAGTATAGCTGAGGATACGGCTTGTTTACCTTGACTAACAGTAGACCACTAGTATAGCTGAGGATATGACTTGTTTACCTTGACTAACAATAGACCACTAGTATAGCTGAGGTTGAGGATATGACTTGTTTACCTTGACTAACAGTAGACCACTAGTATAGCTGAGGAGATTACTTGTTTACCTTGACTAAAAGTAGACCACTAGTATAGCTGAGGATACGGCTTGTTTACCTTGACTAACAGTCGACCACTAGTATAGCAGAGGATTCGGCTTGTTTACCTTGACTAACAGTAGACCACTAGAATAGCTGAGGATACGGCTTGTTTACCTTGACTAACAGTAAACCACTAGTATAGCTGAGGATACGGCTTGTTTACCTTGACTAACAGTAGACCACTAGTATAGCTGAGGATATGACTTGTTTACCTTGACTTACAGTAGACCACTAGTATAGCTGAGGTTGAGGATATGACTTGTTTACCTTGACTAACAGTAGACCACTAGTATGGCTGAGGAGATGACTTGTTTACCTTGTCTAACAGTAGACCACTAGAATAGCTGAGGATACGGCTTGTTTACCTTGACTAACAGTAGACCACTAGAATAGCTGAGGATACGGCTTGTTTACCTTGACTAACAGTAGACCACTAGAATAGCTGAGGATACGACTTGTTTACCTTGACTAACAGTAGACCACTAGTATAGCTGAGGATATGACTTGTTTACCTTGACTAACAGTAGACAACTAGTATAGCTGAGGATACGGCGTGTTTACCTTGACTAACAGTAGACCACTAGTATAGCTGAGGATACGGCTTGTTTACCTGGACTAACAGTAGACCACTAGTAGAGCTGAGGATACGGCTTGTTTACCTTGACTAACAGTAGACCACTAGTATAGGTGAGGATATGTCGTGTTTACCTTGACAAACAGTAGACCACTCGTATAGCTGAGGTTGAGGATATGACTTGTTTACTTTGACTAACAGTAGACCACTAGTATAGCTGAGGACACGGCTTGTTTACCTTGACTAACAGTAGACCACTAGTATAGCTGAGGAAACGGCTTGTTTACCTTGACTAACAGTAGACCACTAGTATAGCTGAGGATACGGCTTGTTTACCTTGACTAACAGTAGACCACTAGTATAGCTGAGGATACGGCTTGTTTACCTTGACTAACAGTAGACCACTAGTATAGCTGAGGATACGGCTTGTTTAACTTGACTAACAGTAGACCACTAGTATAGCTGAGGATACGGCTTGTTTACCTTGACTAACAGTAGACCACTAGTATTGCTGAGGATATGATTTGTTTACCTTGACTAACAGTTGACCACTAGTATAGCTGAGGATATGACTTGTTTACCTTGACTAACAGCAGACAACTAGTATAGCTGAGATTGAGGATATTACTTATTTACCTTGACTAACAGTAGACCACTAGTATAGTTGAGGATATGACTTGTTTACCTTGACTAACAGTAGACAACTAGTATAGCTGAGACTGAGGATATTACTTATTTACCTTGACTAACAGTAGACCACTAGTATTGCTGAGGATATGATTTGTTTACCTTGACTAACCGTTGACCACTAGTATAGCTGAGGATATGACTTGTTTACCTTGACTAACAGCAGACAACTAGTATAGCTGAGATTGAGGATATTACTTATTTACCTTGACTAACAGTAGACCACTAGTATTGCTGAGGATATTACTTATTTACCTTTACTAACAGTAGACCACTAGTACAGATGAGGATATGACTTGTTTACCTTGACTAACAGTAGACCACTAGTATAGCTGAGGATATGACTTGTTTACCTTGACTAACAGTAGACCACTAGTATTGCTGAGGTTGAGGATATGACTAGTTTACCTTGACTAACAGTAGACCACTAGTATAGCTGAGGAGATGACTTGTTTACCTGGACTAACAGTAGACCACTAGTATAGCTGAGGATACGGCTTGTTTACCTTGACTGACAGTAGACCACTAGTATAGCTGAGGATACGGCTTGTTTACCTTGACTAACAGTAGACCACTAGTATTGCTGAGGAGATTACTTGTTTACCTTGACTAAAAGTAGACCACTAGTATAGCTGAGGATACGGCTTGTTTACCTTGACTAACAGTCGACCACTAGTATAGCAGAGGATTCGGCTTGTTTACCTTGACTATCAGTAGACCACTAGAATAGCTGAGGATACGACTTGTTTACCTTGACTAACAGTAGACCACTAGTATAGCTGAGGAGATGACTTGTTTACCTTGTCTAACAGTAGACCACTAGAATAGCTGAGGATACGGCTTGTTTACCTTGACTAACAGTAGACCACTAGAATAGCTGAGGATACGGCTTGTTTACCTTGACTAACAGTAGACCACTAGAATAGCTGAGGATACGACTTGTTTACCTTGACTAACAGTAGACCACTAGTATAGCTGAGGATATGACTTGTTTACCTTGACTAACAGTAGACCACTAGTATAGCTGAGGATACGGCGTGTTTACCTTGACTAACAGTAGACCACTAGTATAGTTGAGGATACGGCTTGTTTACCTGGACTAACAGTAGACCACTAGTATAGCCGAGGATATGACTTGTTTACCTTGACTAACAGTAGACCACTAGTAGAGCTGAGGATACGGCTTGTTTACCTTGACTAACAGTAGACCACTAGTATAGCTGAGGATATGGCGTGTTTACCTTGACAAACAGTAGACCACTAGTATAGCTGAGGTTGAGGATATGACTTGTTTACTTTGACTAACAGTAGACCACTAGTATAGCTGAGGATACGGCTTGTTTACCTTGACTAACAGTAGACCACTAGTATAGCTGAGGATACGGCTTGTTTACCTTGACTAACAGTAGACCACTAGTATAGCTGAGGATACGGCTTGTTTACCTTGACTAACAGTAGACCACTAGTATCGCTGAGGATACGGCTTGTTTACCTTGACTAACAGTAGACCACTAGTATAGCTGAGGATGCGGCTTGTTTTCCTTGACTAACAGTAGACCACTAGTATAGTTGAGGATATGACTTGTTTACCTTGACTAACAGTAGACAACTAGTATAGCTGAGATTGAGGATATTACTTATTTACCTTGACTAACAGTAGACCACTAGTATAGCTGAGGATATGACTTGTTTACCTTGACTAACAGTAGACCACTACTATAGCTGAGGATACGGCTTGTTTACCTTGACTAACAGTAGACCACTAGTATAACTGAGGTTATGACTTGTTTACCTGGACTAACAGTAGACCACTAGTATAACTGAGGATATGGCGTGTTCACCTTGACTAACAGTAGACCACTAGTATACCTGAGGATACGGCTTGTTTACCTTGACTAACAGTAGACCACTAGTATAGCTGAGGATACGGCTCTTTTACCTTGACTAACAGTAGACCACTAGTATAGCTGAGGATACGGCTTGTTTACCTTGACTAACAGTAGACCACTAGTATAGCTGAGGAGATGACTTGTTTACCTTGACTAAAAGTAGACCACTAGTATAGCTGAGGATACGGCTTGTTTACCTTGACTAACAGTAGACCACTAGTATAGCAGAGGATTCGGCTTGTTTACCTTGACTAACAGTAGACCACTAGAATAGCTGAGGATAGGGCTTGTTTACCTTGACTAACAGTAGACCACTAGAATAGCTGAGGATACGGCGTGTTTACCTTGAATAACAGTAGACCACTAGTATAGCTGAGGATACGGCTTGTTTACCTTGACTAACAGTAGACCACTAGTATAGCTGAGGTTGAGGATACGGCTTGTTTACCTGGACTAACAGTAGACCACTAGTATAGCTGAGGATATGACTTGTTGACCTTGACTAACAGTAGACCACTAGTAGAGCTGAGGATACGGCTTGTTTACCTTGACTAACAGTAGACGACTAGTATAGCTGAGGATACGGCGTGTTTACCTTGACTAACTGTAGACCACTAGTATAGCTGAGGATACGGCTTGTTTACCTTGACTAACAGTAGACCACTAGTATAGCTGAGGATATGACTTGTTTACCTTGACTAACAGTAGACCACTAGTATAGCTGAGGTTGAGGATATGACTTGTTTACCTTGACTAAAAGTAGACCACTAGTATAGCTGAGGATACGGCTTGTTTACCTTGACTAACAGTAGACCACTAGTATAGCAGAGGATTCGGCTTGTTTACCTTGACTAACAGTAGACCACTAGAATAGCTGAGGATACGGCTTGTTTACCTTGACTAACAGTAGACCACTAGAATAGCTGAGGATACGGCGTGTTTATCTTGACTAACAGTAGACCACTAGTATAGCTGAGGATACGGCTTGTTTACGTTGACTAACAGTAGACCACTAGTATAGCTGAGGTTGAGGATACGGCTTGTTTACCTGGACTAACAGTAAACCACTAGTATAGCTGAGGATATGACTTGTTGACCTTGACTAACAGTAGACCACTAGTAGAGCTGAGGATACGGCTTGTTTACCTTGACTAACAGTAGACCACTAGTATAGCTGAGGATATGGCGTGTTTACCTTGACAAACAGTAAACCACTAGTATAGCTGAGGTTGAGGATATGACTTGTTTACTTTGACTAACATTAGACCACTAGTATAGCTGAGGATACGGCTTGTTTACCTTGACTAACAGTAGACAACTAGTATAGCTGAGGATACGGCTTGTTTACCTTGACTAACAGTAGACCACTAGTATTGCTGAGGAGATTACTTGTTTACCTTGACTAAAAGTAGACCACTAGTATAGCTGAGGATACGGCTTGTTTACCTTGACTAACAGTCGACCACTAGTATAGCAGAGGATTCGGCTTGTTTACCTTGACTATCAGTAGACCACTAGAATAGCTGAGGATACGACTTGTTTACCTTGACTAACAGTAGACCACTAGTATAGCTGAGGAGATGACTTGTTTACCTTGTCTAACAGTAGACCACTAGAATAGCTGAGGATACGGCTTGTTTACCTTGACTAACAGTAGACCACTAGAATAGCTGAGGATACGGCTTGTTTACCTTGACTAACAGTAGACCACTAGAATAGCTGAGGATACGACTTGTTTACCTTGACTAACAGTAGACCACTAGTATAGCTGAGGATATGACTTGTTTACCTTGACTAACAGTAGACCACTAGTATAGCTGAGGATACGGCGTGTTTACCTTGACTAACAGTAGACCACTAGTATAGTTGAGGATACGGCTTGTTTACCTGGACTAACAGTAGACCACTAGTATAGCCGAGGATATGACTTGTTTACCTTGACTAACAGTAGACCACTAGTAGAGCTGAGGATACGGCTTGTTTACCTTGACTAACAGTAGACCACTAGTATAGCTGAGGATATGGCGTGTTTACCTTGACAAACAGTAGACCACTAGTATAGCTGAGGTTGAGGATATGACTTGTTTACTTTGACTAACAGTAGACCACTAGTATAGCTGAGGATACGGCTTGTTTACCTTGACTAACAGTAGACCACTAGTATAGCTGAGGATACGGCTTGTTTACCTTGACTAACAGTAGACCACTAGTATAGCTGAGGATACGGCTTGTTTACCTTGACTAACAGTAGACCACTAGTATCGCTGAGGATACGGCTTGTTTACCTTGACTAACAGTAGACCACTAGTATAGCTGAGGATGCGGCTTGTTTTCCTTGACTAACAGTAGACCACTAGTATAGTTGAGGATATGACTTGTTTACCTTGACTAACAGTAGACAACTAGTATAGCTGAGATTGAGGATATTACTTATTTACCTTGACTAACAGTAGACCACTAGTATAGCTGAGGATATGACTTGTTTACCTTGACTAACAGTAGACCACTACTATAGCTGAGGATACGGCTTGTTTACCTTGACTAACAGTAGACCACTAGTATAACTGAGGTTATGACTTGTTTACCTGGACTAACAGTAGACCACTAGTATAACTGAGGATATGGCGTGTTCACCTTGACTAACAGTAGACCACTAGTATACCTGAGGATACGGCTTGTTTACCTTGACTAACAGTAGACCACTAGTATAGCTGAGGATACGGCTCTTTTACCTTGACTAACAGTAGACCACTAGTATAGCTGAGGATACGGCTTGTTTACCTTGACTAACAGTAGACCACTAGTATAGCTGAGGAGATGACTTGTTTACCTTGACTAAAAGTAGACCACTAGTATAGCTGAGGATACGGCTTGTTTACCTTGACTAACAGTAGACCACTAGTATAGCAGAGGATTCGGCTTGTTTACCTTGACTAACAGTAGACCACTAGAATAGCTGAGGATAGGGCTTGTTTACCTTGACTAACAGTAGACCACTAGAATAGCTGAGGATACGGCGTGTTTACCTTGAATAACAGTAGACCACTAGTATAGCTGAGGATACGGCTTGTTTACCTTGACTAACAGTAGACCACTAGTATAGCTGAGGTTGAGGATACGGCTTGTTTACCTGGACTAACAGTAGACCACTAGTATAGCTGAGGATATGACTTGTTGACCTTGACTAACAGTAGACCACTAGTAGAGCTGAGGATACGGCTTGTTTACCTTGACTAACAGTAGACGACTAGTATAGCTGAGGATACGGCGTGTTTACCTTGACTAACTGTAGACCACTAGTATAGCTGAGGATACGGCTTGTTTACCTTGACTAACAGTAGACCACTAGTATAGCTGAGGATATGACTTGTTTACCTTGACTAACAGTAGACCACTAGTATAGCTGAGGTTGAGGATATGACTTGTTTACCTTGACTAAAAGTAGACCACTAGTATAGCTGAGGATACGGCTTGTTTACCTTGACTAACAGTAGACCACTAGTATAGCAGAGGATTCGGCTTGTTTACCTTGACTAACAGTAGACCACTAGAATAGCTGAGGATACGGCTTGTTTACCTTGACTAACAGTAGACCACTAGAATAGCTGAGGATACGGCGTGTTTATCTTGACTAACAGTAGACCACTAGTATAGCTGAGGATACGGCTTGTTTACGTTGACTAACAGTAGACCACTAGTATAGCTGAGGTTGAGGATACGGCTTGTTTACCTGGACTAACAGTAAACCACTAGTATAGCTGAGGATATGACTTGTTGACCTTGACTAACAGTAGACCACTAGTAGAGCTGAGGATACGGCTTGTTTACCTTGACTAACAGTAGACCACTAGTATAGCTGAGGATATGGCGTGTTTACCTTGACAAACAGTAAACCACTAGTATAGCTGAGGTTGAGGATATGACTTGTTTACTTTGACTAACATTAGACCACTAGTATAGCTGAGGATACGGCTTGTTTACCTTGACTAACAGTAGACAACTAGTATAGCTGAGGATACGGCTTGTTTACCTTGACTAACAGTAGACCAATAGTATAGCTGAGGATACGGCTTGTTTACCTTGACTAACAGTAGACCACTAGAATAGCTGAGGATACGGCTTGTTTACCTGGACTAACAGTAGACCACTAGTATAGCTGAGGATACGGCGTGTTCACCTTGATTAACAGTAGACCACTAGTATAGCTGAGGATATGACTTGTTTACCTTGACTAACAGTAGACCACTAGTATAGCTGAGGATATGACTTTTTTACCTTGACTAACAGTAGACCACTAGTATAGCTGAGGATACGACTTGTTTACCTTGACTAACAGTAGACCACTAGTATAGCTGAGGATACGGCTTGTTTACCTTGACTAACAGTAGACCACTAGTATAGCTGAGGATACGGCTTGTTTACCTTGACTAACAGTAGACCACTAGTATAGCTGAGGATACGGCTTGTTTACCTTGACTAACAGTAGACCACTAGTATAGCTGAGGTTGAGGATATGACTTGTTTACCTTGACTAACAGTAGACAACTAGTATAGCTGAGATTGAGGATATTACTTATTTACCTTGACTAACAGTAGACCACTAGTATTGCTGAGGATATGATTTGTTTACCTTGACTAACAGTTGACCACTAGTATAGCTGAGGATATGACTTGTTTACCTTGACTAACAGTAGACCACTACTATAGCTGAGGATACGGCTTGTTTACCTTGACTAACAGTAGACCACTAGTATAGCTGAGGTTGAGGATATGACTTGTTTACCTTGACTAACAGTAGACCACTAGTATAGCTGAGGTTATGACTTGTTTACCTGGACTAACAGTAGACCACTAGTATAACTGAGGATATGGCGTGTTCACCTTGACTAACAGTAGACCACTAGTATAGCTGAGGATACGGCTTGTTTACCTTGACTAACAGTAGACCACTAGTATAGCTGAGGATACGGCTCTTTTACCTTGACTAACAGTAGACCACTAGTATAGCTGAGGATACGGCTTGTTTACCTTGACTAACAGTAGACAACTAGTATAGCTGAGGATATGATTTGTTTACCTTGACTAATAGTTGACCACTACTACAGATGAGGATATGACTTGTTTACCTTGACTAACAGTAGACCACTAGTATAGCTGAGGATACGGCTTGTTTACCTTGACTAACAGTAGACCACTAGTATAGCTGAGGTTGAGGATATGACTTGTTTACCTTGACTAACAGTAGACCACTAGTATAGCTGATGAGATGACTTGTTTACCTTGACTAACAGTAGACCACTAGTATAGCTGAGGTTGAGGATATGACTTGTTTACTTTGACTAACAGTAGACCACTAGTATAGCTGAGGACACGGCTTGTTTACCTTGACTAACAGTAGACCACTAGTATAGCTGAGGAAACGGCTTGTTTACCTTGACTAACAGTAGACCACTAGTATAGCTGAGGATACGGCTTGTTTACCTTGACTAACAGTAGACCACTAGTATAGCTGAGGATACGGGTTGTTTACCTTGACTAACAGTAGACCACTAGTATAGCTGAGGATACGGCTTGTTTAACTTGACTAACAGTAGACCACTAGTATAGCTGAGGATACGGCTTGTTTACCTTGACTAACAGTAGACCACTAGTATTGCTGAGGATATGATTTGTTTACCTTGACTAACAGTTGACCACTAGTATAGCTGAGGATATGACTTGTTTACCTTGACTAACAGCAGACAACTAGTATAGCTGAGATTGAGGATATTACTTATTTACCTTGACTAACAGTAGACCACTAGTATTGCTGAGGATATGATTTGTTTACCTTGACTAACCGTTGACCACTAGTATAGCTGAGGATATGACTTTTTTACCTTGACTAACAGCAGACAACTAGTATAGCTGAGATTGAGGATATTACTTATTTACCTTGACTAACAGTAGACCACTAGTATTGCTGAGGATATTACTTATTTACCTTGACTAACAGTAGACCACTAGTACAGATGAGGATATGACTTGTTTACCTTGACTAACAGTAGACCACTAGTATAGCTGAGGATATGACTTGTTTACCTTGACTAACAGTAGACCACTAGTATTGCTGAGGTTGAGGATATGACTAGTTTACCTTGACTAACAGTAGACCACTAGTATAGCTGAGGTTATGACTTGTTTACCTGGACTAACAGTAGACCACTAGTATAACTGAGGATATGGCGTGTTCACCTTGACTAACAGTAGACCACTAGTATAGCTGAGGATACGGCTTGTTTACCTTGACTAACAGTAGACCACTAGTATAGCTGAGGATACGGCTCTTTTACCTTGACTAACAGTAGACCAATAGTATAGCTGAGGATACGGCTTGTTTACCTTGACTAACAGTAGACCACTAGTATAGCTGAGGATACGGCTTGTTTACCTTGACTAACAGTAGACAACTAGTATAGCTGAGGATATGATTTGTTTACCTTGACTAATAGTTGACCACTACTACAGATGAGGATATGACTTGTTTACCTTGACTAACAGTAGACCACTAGTATAGCTGAGGATACGGCTTGTTTACCTTGACTAACAGTAGACCACTAGTATAGCTGAGGTTGAGGATATGACTTGTTTACCTTGACTAACAGTAGACCACTAGTATAGCTGATGAGATGACTTGTTTACCTTGACTAACAGTAGACCACTAGTATAGCTGAGGTTGAGGATATGACTTGTTTACTTTGACTAACAGTAGACCACTAGTATAGCTGAGGACACGGCTTGTTTACCTTGACTAACAGTAGACCACTAGTATAGCTGAGGAAACGGCTTGTTTACCTTGACTAACAGTAGACCACTAGTATAGCTGAGGATACGGCTTGTTTACCTTGACTAACAGTAGACCACTAGTATAGCTGAGGATACGGCTTGTTTACCTTGACTAACAGTAGACCACTAGTATAGCTGAGGATACGGCTTGTTTAACTTGACTAACAGTAGACCACTAGTATAGCTGAGGATACGGCTTGTTTACCTTGACTAACAGTAGACCACTAGTATTGCTGAGGATATGATTTGTTTACCTTGACTAACAGTTGACCACTAGTATAGCTGAGGATATGACTTGTTTACCTTGACTAACAGCAGACAACTAGTATAGCTGAGATTGAGGATATTACTTATTTACCTTGACTAACAGTAGACCACTAGTATTGCTGAGGATATGATTTGTTTACCTTGACTAACCGTTGACCACTAGTATAGCTGAGGATATGACTTTTTTACCTTGACTAACAGCAGACAACTAGTATAGCTGAGATTGAGGATATTACTTATTTACCTTGACTAACAGTAGACCACTAGTATTGCTGAGGATATTACTTATTTACCTTGACTAACAGTAGACCACTAGTACAGATGAGGATATGACTTGTTTACCTTGACTAACAGTAGACCACTAGTATAGCTGAGGATATGACTTGTTTACCTTGACTAACAGTAGACCACTAGTATTGCTGAGGTTGAGGATATGACTTGTTTACCTGGACTAACAGTAGACCACTAGTATAGCTGAGGATACGGCTTGTTTACCTTGACTGACAGTAGACCACTAGTATAGCTGAGGATACGGCTTGTTTACCTTGACTAACAGTAGACCACTAGTATTGCTGAGGAGATTACTTGTTTACCTTGACTAAAAGTAGACCAGTAGTATAGCTGAGGATACGGCTTGTTTACCTTGACTAACAGTCGACCACTAGTATAGCAGAGGATTCGGCTTGTTTACCTTGACTAACAGTAGACCACTAGAATAGCTGAGGATACGACTTGTTTACCTTGACTAACAGTAGACCACTAGTATAGCTGAGGAGATGACTTGTTTACCTTGTCTAACAGTAGACCACTAGAATAGCTGAGGATACGGCTTGTTTACCTTGACTAACAGTAGACCACTAGAATAGCTGAGGATACGGCTTGTTTACCTTGACTAACAGTAGACCACTAGTATAGCTGAGGATATGGCGTGTTTACCTTGACAAACAGTAAACCACTAGTATAGCTGAGGTTGAGGATATGACTTGTTTACTTTGACTAACATTAGACCACTAGTATAGCTGAGGATACGGCTTGTTTACCTTGACTAACAGTAGACAACTAGTATAGCTGAGGATACGGCTTGTTTACCTTGACTAACAGTAGACCAATAGTATAGCTGAGGATACGGCTTGTTTACCTTGACTAACAGTAGACCACTAGAATAGCTGAGGATACGGCTTGTTTACCTGGACTAACAGTAGACCACTAGTATAGCTGAGGATACGGCGTGTTCACCTTGATTAACAGTAGACCACTAGTATAGCTGAGGATATGACTTGTTTACCTTGACTAACAGTAGACCACTAGTATAGCTGAGGATATGACTTGTTTACCTTGACTAACAGTAGACCACTAGTATAGCTGAGGATACGACTTGTTTACCTTGACTAACAGTAGACCACTAGTATAGCTGAGGATACGGCTTGTTTACCTTGACTAACAGTAGACCACTAGTATAGCTGAGGATACGGCTTGTTTACCTTGACTAACAGTAGACCACTAGTATAGCTGAGGATACGGCTTGTTTACCTTGACTAACAGTAGACCACTAGTATAGCTGAGGTTGAGGATATGACTTGTTTACCTTGACTAACAGTAGACAACTAGTATAGCTGAGATTGAGGATATTACTTATTTACCTTGACTAACAGTAGACCACTAGTATTGCTGAGGATATGATTTGTTTACCTTGACTAACAGTTGACCACTAGTATAGCTGAGGATATGACTTGTTTACCTTGACTAACAGTAGACCACTACTATAGCTGAGGATACGGCTTGTTTACCTTGACTAACAGTAGACCACTAGTATAGCTGAGGTTGAGGATATGACTTGTTTACCTTGACTAACAGTAGACCACTAGTATAGCTGAGGTTATGACTTGTTTACCTGGACTAACAGTAGACCACTAGTATAACTGAGGATATGGCGTGTTCACCTTGACTAACAGTAGACCACTAGTATAGCTGAGGATACGGCTTGTTTACCTTGACTAACAGTAGACCACTAGTATAGCTGAGGATACGGCTCTTTTACCTTGACTAACAGTAGACCAATAGTATAGCTGAGGATACGGCTTGTTTACCTTGACTAACAGTAGACCACTAGTATAGCTGAGGATACGGCTTGTTTACCTTGACTAACAGTAGACAACTAGTATAGCTGAGGATATGATTTGTTTACCTTGACTAATAGTTGACCACTACTACAGATGAGGATATGACTTGTTTACCTTGACTAACAGTAGACCACTAGTATAGCTGAGGATACGGCTTGTTTACCTTGACTAACAGTAGACCACTAGTATAGCTGAGGTTGAGGATATGACTTGTTTACCTTGACTAACAGTAGACCACTAGTATAGCTGATGAGATGACTTGTTTACCTTGACTAACAGTAGACCACTAGTATAGCTGAGGTTGAGGATATGACTTGTTTACTTTGACTAACAGTAGACCACTAGTATAGCTGAGGACACGGCTTGTTTACCTTGACTAACAGTAGACCACTAGTATAGCTGAGGAAACGGCTTGTTTACCTTGACTAACAGTAGACCACTAGTATAGCTGAGGATACGGCTTGTTTACCTTGACTAACAGTAGACCACTAGTATAGCTGAGGATACGGCTTGTTTACCTTGACTAACAGTAGACCACTAGTATAGCTGAGGATACGGCTTGTTTAACTTGACTAACAGTAGACCACTAGTATAGCTGAGGATACGGCTTGTTTACCTTGACTAACAGTAGACCACTAGTATTGCTGAGGATATGATTTGTTTACCTTGACTAACAGTTGACCACTAGTATAGCTGAGGATATGACTTGTTTACCTTGACTAACAGCAGACAACTAGTATAGCTGAGATTGAGGATATTACTTATTTACCTTGACTAACAGTAGACCACTAGTATTGCTGAGGATATGATTTGTTTACCTTGACTAACCGTTGACCACTAGTATAGCTGAGGATATGACTTTTTTACCTTGACTAACAGCAGACAACTAGTATAGCTGAGATTGAGGATATTACTTATTTACCTTGACTAACAGTAGACCACTAGTATTGCTGAGGATATTACTTATTTACCTTGACTAACAGTAGACCACTAGTACAGATGAGGATATGACTTGTTTACCTTGACTAACAGTAGACCACTAGTATAGCTGAGGATATGACTTGTTTACCTTGACTAACAGTAGACCACTAGTATTGCTGAGGTTGAGGATATGACTAGTTTACCTTGACTAACAGTAGACCACTAGTATAGCTGAGGTTATGACTTGTTTACCTGGACTAACAGTAGACCACTAGTATAACTGAGGATATGGCGTGTTCACCTTGACTAACAGTAGACCACTAGTATAGCTGAGGATACGGCTTGTTTACCTTGACTAACAGTAGACCACTAGTGTAGCTGAGGATACGGCTCTTTTACCTTGACTAACAGTAGACCAATAGTATAGCTGAGGATACGGCTTGTTTACCTTGACTAACAGTAGACCACTAGTATAGCTGAGGATACGGCTTGTTTACCTTGACTAACAGTAGACAACTAGTATAGCTGAGGATATGATTTGTTTACCTTGACTAATAGTTGACCACTACTACAGATGAGGATATGACTTGTTTACCTTGACTAACAGTAGACCACTAGTATAGCTGAGGATACGGCTTGTTTACCTTGACTAACAGTAGACCACTAGTATAGCTGAGGTTGAGGATATGACTTGTTTACTTTGACTAACAGTAGACCACTAGTATAGCTGAGGACACGGCTTGTTTACCTTGACTAACAGTAGACCACTAGTATAGCTGAGGAAACGGCTTGTTTACCTTGACTAACAGTAGACCACTAGTATAGCTGAGGATACGGCTTGTTTACCTTGACTAACAGTAGACCACTAGTATAGCTGAGGATACGGCTTGTTTACCTTGACTAACAGTAGACCACTAGTATAGCTGAGGATACGGCTTGTTTAACTTGACTAACAGTAGACCACTAGTATAGCTGAGGATACGGCTTGTTTACCTTGACTAACAGTAGACCACTAGTATTGCTGAGGATATGATTTGTTTACCTTGACTAACAGTTGACCACTAGTATAGCTGAGGATATGACTTGTTTACCTTGACTAACAGCAGACAACTAGTATAGCTGAGATTGAGGATATTACTTATTTACCTTGACTAACAGTAGACCACTAGTATTGCTGAGGATATGATTTGTTTACCTTGACTAACCGTTGACCACTAGTATAGCTGAGGATATGACTTTTTTACCTTGACTAACAGCAGACAACTAGTATAGCTGAGATTGAGGATATTACTTATTTACCTTGACTAACAGTAGACCACTAGTATTGCTGAGGATATTACTTATTTACCTTGACTAACAGTAGACCACTAGTACAGATGAGGATATGACTTGTTTACCTTGACTAACAGTAGACCACTAGTATAGCTGAGGATATGACTTGTTTACCTTGACTAACAGTAGACCACTAGTATTGCTGAGGTTGAGGATATGACTAGTTTACCTGGACTAACAGTAGACCACTAGTATAGCTGAGGATACGGCTTGTTTACCTTGACTGACAGTAGACCACTAGTATAGCTGAGGATACGGCTTGTTTACCTTGACTAACAGTAGACCACTAGTATTGCTGAGGAGATTACTTGTTTACCTTGACTAAAAGTAGACCACTAGTATAGCTGAGGATACGGCTTGTTTACCTTGACTAACAGTCGACCACTAGTATAGCAGAGGATTCGGCTTGTTTACCTTGACTAACAGTAGACCACTAGAATAGCTGAGGATACGACTTGTTTACCTTGACTAACAGTAGACCAATAGTATAGCTGAGGAGATGACTTGTTTACCTTGTCTAACAGTAGACCACTAGAATAGCTGAGGATACGGCTTGTTTACCTTGACTAACAGTAGACCACTAGAATAGCTGAGGATACGGCTTGTTTACCTTGACTAACAGTAGACCACTAGAATAGCTGAGGATACGACTTGTTTACCTTGACTAACAGTAGACCACTAGTATAGCTGAGGATATGACTTGTTTACCTTGACTAACAGTAGACCACTAGTATAGCTGAGGATACGGCGTGTTTACCTTGACTAACAGTAGACCACTAGTATAGTTGAGGATACGGCTTGTTTACCTTGACTAACAGTAGACCACTAGTATAGCTGAGGTTGAGGATACGGCTTGTTTACCTGGACTAACAGTAGACCACTAGTATAGCTGAGGATATGACTTGTTTACCTTGACTAACAGTAGACCACTAGTAGAGCTGAGGATACGGCTTGTTTACCTTGACTAACAGTAGACCACTAGTATAGCTGAGGATATGGCGTGTTTACCTTGACAAACAGTAGACCACTAGTATAGCTGAGGTTGAGGATATGACTTGTTTACTTTGAATAACAGTAGACCACTAGTATAGCTGAGGATACGGCTTGTTTACCTTGACTAACAGTAGACCACTAGTATAGCTGAGGATACGGCTTGTTTACCTTGACTAACAGTAGACCACTAGTATAGCTGAGGATACGGCTTGTTTACCTTGACTAACAGTAGACCACTAGTATCGCTGAGGATACGGCTTGTTTACCTTGACTAACAGTAGACCACTAGTATAGCTGAGGATGCGGCTTGTGTTCCTTGACTAACAGTAGACCACTAGTATAGTTGAGGATATGACTTGTTTACCTTGACTAACAGTAGACAACTAGTATAGCTGAGATTGAGGATATTACTTATTTACCTTGACTAACAGTAGACCACTAGATTTGCTGAGGATATGATTTGTTTACCTTGACTAACAGTAGACCACTAGTATAGCTGAGGATATGACTTGTTTACCTTGACTAACAGTAGACCACTACTATAGCTGAGGATACGGCTTGTTTACCTTGACTAACAGTAGACCACTAGTATAACTGAGGTTATGACTTGTTTACCTGGACTAACAGTAGACCACTAGTATAGCCACTAGCTTAGAAATTCTAGGGACAATTAGGAGGCCTGCGTCTTGTGACCGTAGCGTACGTGTAGGTATGTACGGCAGGACCAAATCGGAAAGATAGGTAGGAGCAAGCCCATGTAATGCTTTGTAGGTTAGCAGTAAAACCTTGAAATCAGCCCTTGCCTTAACAGGAAGCCAGTGTAGGGAGGCTAACACTGGAGTAATATGATCAAATTTTTTGGTTCTAGTCAGGATTCTAGCAGCCGTATTTAGCACTAACTGAAGTTTATTTAGTGCTTTATCCGGGTAGCCGGAAAGTAGAGCATTGCAGTAGTCCAGCCTAGAAGTAACAAAAGCATGGATTAATTTTTCTGCGTCATTTTTGGACAGAAAATTTCTGATTTTTGCAATGTTACGTAGATGGAAAAAAGCTGTCCTTGAAACAGTCTTGATATGTTCTTCAAAAGAGAGATCAGGGTCCAGAGTAACGCCGAGGTCCTTCACAGTTTTATTTGAGACGACTGTACAACCATCCAGATTAATTGTCAGATTCAACAGAAGATCTCTTTGTTTCTTGGGACCTAGAACAAGCATCTCTGTTTTGTCCGAGTTTAAAAGTAGAAAGTTTGCAGCCATCCACTTCTTTATGTCTGAAACACAGGCTTCTAGCGAGGGCAATTTTGGGGCTTCACCATGTTTCATTGAAATGTACAGCTGTGTGTCGTCTGCATAGCAGTGAAATTTAACATTATGTTTTCGAATGACATCCCCAAGAGGTAAAATATATAGTGAAAACAATAGTGGTCCTAAAACGGAACCTTGAGGAACACCGAAATTTACAATTGATTTGTCAGAGGACAGACCATTCACAGAGACAAACTGATATCTTTCCGACAGATAAGATCTAAACCAGGCCAGAACTTGTCCATGTAGACCAATTTGGGTTTCCAATCTCTCCAAAAGAATGTGGTGATCGATGGTATCAAAAGCGGCACTAAGATCTAGGAGCATGAGGACAGATGCAGAGCCTCGGTCTGACGTCATTAAAAGGTCATTTACCACCTTCACAAGTGCAGTCTCAGTGCTATGATGGGGTCTAAAGCCAGACTGAAGCGTTTCGTATACATTGTTTGTCTTCAGGAAGGCAGTCAGTTGCTGTGCAACAGCTTTTTCTAAAATTTTGGAGAGGAATGGAAGATTCGATATAGGCCGATAGTTTTTTATAATTTCTGGATCAAGATTCGGCTTTTTCAAGAGAGGCTTTATTACTGCCACTTTTAGTGAGCTTGGTACACATCCGGTGGATAGAGAGCCGTTTATTATGTTCAACATAGGAGGGCCAAGCACAGGAAGCAGCTCTTTCAGTAGTTTAGTTGGAATAGGGTCCAGTATGCAGCTTGAGGGTTTGGAGGCCATGATTATTTTCATCATTGCGTCAAGAGATATAGTACTAAAACACTTTAGTATCTCCCTTGATCCTAGGTCCTGGCAGAGTTGTGCAGACTCAGGACAATGGAGCTTTGGAGGAATACCCAGATTTAAAGAGGAGTCTGTAATTTGCTTTCTAATGATCATGATCTTTTCCTCAAAGAAGTTCATAAATGTATTACTGCTGAAGTGAAAGCCATCCTCCATTTGCGAAGGCTGCTTTTTAGTTAGCTTTGCGACAGTATCAAAAAGAAATTTCGGATTGTTCTTATTTTCCTCAATTAAGTTGGAAAAATAGGATGATCGAGCAGCAGTAAGGGCTCTTCGATACTGCACGGTACTGTCTTTCCAAGCTAGTCGGAAGACTTCCAGTTTGGTGTGGCGCCATTTCCGTTCCAATTTTCTGGAAGCTTGCTTCAGAGCTCGTGTATTTTCTGTATACCAGGGAGCTAGTTTCTTATGACAGATGTTTTTAGTTTTTAGGGGTGCAACTGCATCTAGGGTATACTAACAGTAGACCACTACTATAGCTGAGGATACGGCTTGTTTACCTTGACTAACAGTAGACCACTAGTATAGCAGAGGATTCGGCTTGTTTACCTTGACTAACAGTAGACCACTAGAATAGCTGAGAATACGGCTTGTTTACCTTGACTAACAGTAGACCACTAGAATAGCTGAGAATACGGCTTGTTTACCTTGACTAACAGTAGACCACTAGAATAGCTGAGGATAGGGCTTGTTTACCTTGACTAACAGTAGACCACTAGAATAGCTGAGGATACGGCGTGTTTACCTTGAATAACAGTAGACCACTAGTATAGCTGAGGATACGGCTTGTTTACCTTGACTAACAGTAGACCACTAGTATAGCTGAGGTTGAGGATACGGCTTGTTTACCTGGACTAACAGTAGACCACTAGTATAGCTGAGGATATGACTTGTTGACCTTGACTAACAGTACACCACTAGTAGAGCTGAGGATACGGCTTGTTTACCTTGACTAACAGTAGACGACTAGTATAGCTGAGGATACGGCGTGTTTACCTTGACTAAATGTAGACCACTAGTATAGCTGAGGATACGGCTTGTTTACCTTGACTAACAGTAGACCACTAGTATAGCTGAGGATATGACTTGTTTACCTTGACTAACAGTAGACCACTAGTATAGCTGAGGTTGAGGATATGACTTGTTTACCTTGACTAAAAGTAGACCACTAGTATAGCTGAGGATACGGCTTGTTTACCTTGACTAACAGTAGACCACTAGTATAGCAGAGGATTCGGCTTGTTTACCTTGACTAACAGTAGACCACTAGAATAGCTGAGGATACGGCTTGTTTACCTTGACTAACAGTAGACCACTAGAATAGCTGAGGATACGGCGTGTTTATCTTGACTAACAGTAGACCACTAGTATAGCTGAGGATACGGCTTGTTTACCTTGACTAACAGTAGACCACTAGTATAGCTGAGGATATGGCGTGTTTACCTTGACAAACAGTAAACCACTAGTATAGCTGAGGTTGAGGATATGACTTGTTTACTTTGACTAACATTAGACCACTAGTATAGCTGAGGATACGGCTTGTTTACCTTGACTAACAGTAGACAACTAGTATAGCTGAGGATACGGCTTGTTTACCTTGACTAACAGTAGACCAATAGTATAGCTGAGGATACGGCTTGTTTACCTTGACTAACAGTAGACCACTAGAATAGCTGAGGATACGGCTTGTTTACCTGGACTAACAGTAGACCACTAGTATAGCTGAGGATACGGCGTGTTCACCTTGATTAACAGTAGACCACTAGTATAGCTGAGGATATGACTTGTTTACCTTGACTAACAGTAGACCACTAGTATAGCTGAGGATATGACTTGTTTACCTTGACTAACAGTAGACCACTAGTATAGCTGAGGATACGACTTGTTTACCTTGACTAACAGTAGACCACTAGTATAGCTGAGGATACGGCTTGTTTACCTTGACTAACAGTAGACCACTAGTATAGCTGAGGATACGGCTTGTTTACCTTGACTAACAGTAGACCACTAGTATAGCTGAGGATACGGCTTGTTTACCTTGACTAACAGTAGACCACTAGTATAGCTGAGGTTGAGGATATGACTTGTTTACCTTGACTAACAGGAGACAACTAGTATAGCTGAGATTGAGGATATTACTTATTTACCTTGACTAACAGTAGACCACTAGTATTGCTGAGGATATGATTTGTTTACCTTGACTAACAGTTGACCACTATTATAGCTGAGGATATGACTTGTTTACCTTGACTAACAGTAGACCACTACTATAGCTGAGGATACGGCTTGTTTACCTTGACTAACAGTAGACCACTAGTATAGCTGAGGTTGAGGATATGACTTGTTTACCTTGACTAACAGTAGACCACTAGTATAGCTGAGGTTATGACTTGTTTACCTGGACTAACAGTAGACCACTAGTATAACTGAGGATATGGCGTGTTCACCTTGACTAACAGTAGACCACTAGTATAGCTGAGGATACGGCTTGTTTACCTTGACTAACAGTAGACCACTAGTATAGCTGAGGATACGGCTCTTTTACCTTGACTAACAGTAGACCAATAGTATAGCTGAGGATACGGCTTGTTTACCTTGACTAACAGTAGACCACTAGTATAGCTGAGGATACGGCTTGTTTACCTTGACTAACAGTAGACAACTAGTATAGCTGAGGATATGATTTGTTTACCTTGACTAATAGTTGACCACTACTACAGATGAGGATATGACTTGTTTACCTTGACTAACAGTAGACCACTAGTATAGCTGAGGATACGGCTTGTTTACCTTGAATAACAGTAGACCACTAGTATAGCTGAGGTTGAGGATATGACTTGTTTACCTTGACTAACAGTAGACCACTAGTATAGCTGATGAGATGACTTGTTTACTTTGACTAACAGTAGACCACTAGAATAGCTGAGGATACGGCTTGTTTACCTTGACTAACAGTAGACCACTAGTATGGCTGAGGATATGACATGTTTACCTTGACTAACAGTAGACCACTAGTATAGCTGAGGATACGGTGTGTTTACCTTGACTAACAGTAGACCACTAGTATAGCTGAGGTTGAGGATACGGCGTGTTTACCTTGACTAACTGTAGACCACTAGTATCGCTGAGGAGATGACTTGTTTACCTTGTCTAAAAGTAGACCACTAGTATAGCTGAGGATACGGCTTGTTTACCTTGACTAACAGTAGACCACTAGTATAGCTGAGGATACGGCTTGTTTACCTTGACTAACAGTAGACCACTAGTATAGCTGAGGATACGGCTTGTTTTCCTTGACTAACAGTAGACCACTAGTATAGTTGAGGATATGACTTGTTTACCTTGACTAACAGTAGACAACTAGTATAGCTGAGATTGAGGATATTACTTATTTACCTTGACTAACAGTAGACCACTAGTATTGCTGAGGATATGATTTGTTTACCTTGACTAACAGTTGACCACTAGTATAGCTGAGGATATGACTTGTTTACCTTGACTAACAGTAGACCACTACTATAGCTGAGGATACGGCTTGTTTACCTTGACTAACAGTAGACCACTAGTATAGCAGAGGATTCGGCTTGTTTACCTTGACTAACAGTAGACCACTAGAATAGCTGAGAATACGGCTTGTTTACCTTGACTAACAGTAGACCACTAGAATAGCTGAGGATACGACTTGTTTACCTTGACTAACAGTAGACCACTAGTATAGGTGAGGATATGACTTGTTTACCTTGACTAACAGTAGACCACTAGTATAGCTGAGGATACGGCTTGTTTACCTTGACTAACAGTAGACCACTAGTATAGCTGAGGTTGAGGATACGGCTTGTTTACCTGGACTAACAGTAGACCACTAGTATAGCTGAGGATATGACTTGTTTACCTTGACTAACAGTAGACCACTAGTAGAGCTGAGGATACGGCTTGTTTACCTTGACTAACAGTAGACCACTAGTATAGCTGAGGATATGGCGTGTTTACCTTGACAAACAGTAGACCACTAGTATAGCTGAGGTTGAGGATATGACTTGTTTACTTTGACTAACAGTAGACCACTAGTATAGCTGAGGATACGGCTTGTTTACCTTGACTAACAGTAGACCACTAGTATAGCTGAGGATATGATTTGTTTACCTTGACTAACAGTTGACCACTAGTACAGATGAGGATATGACTTGTTTACCTTGACTAACAGTAGACCACTAGTATAGCTGAGGATACGGCTTGTTTACCTT
Source organism: Salmo salar (assembly GCF_965601325.2). Taxonomy (NCBI): domain Eukaryota; kingdom Metazoa; phylum Chordata; class Actinopteri; order Salmoniformes; family Salmonidae; genus Salmo; species Salmo salar. Next base: position 62,424,969 of record NC_138297.1, read on the forward strand.
GACTAACAGTAGACACTAGTATAGCTGAGGTTGAGGATATGACTTGTTTACCTTGACTAACAGTAGACCACTAGTATAGCTGATGAGATGACTTGTTTACCTTGACTAACAGTAGACCACTAGAATAGCTGAGGATACGGCTTGTTTACCTTGACTAACAGTAGACCACTAGTATGGCTGAGGATATGACATGTTTACCTTGACTAACAGTAGACCACTAGTATAACTGAGTTTACGGCGTGTTTACCTTGACTAACAGTAGACCACTAGTATAGCTGAGGTTGAGGATACGACTTGTTTACCTTGACTAACAGTAGACCACTAGTATAGCTGAGGTTGAGGATACGGCGTGTTTACCTTGACTAACTGTAGACCACTAGTATCGCTGAGGAGATGACTTGTTTACCTTGTCTAAAAGTAGACCACTAGTATAGCTGAGGATACGGCTTGTTTACCTTGACTAACAGTAGACCACTAGAATAGCTGAGGATACGGCTTGTTTACCTTGACTAACAGTAGACCACTAGTATAGCAGAGGATTCGGCATGTTTACCTTGACTAACAGTAGACCACTAGTATAGCTGAGGATACGGCTTGTTTACCTTGACTAACAGTAGACCACTAGTATAGCAGAGGATTCGTCATGTTTACCTTGACTAACAGTAGACCACTAGTATAGCTGAGGATATGACTTGTTTACTTTGACTAACAGTAGACCACTAGTATAGCTGAGGTTACGACTTGTTTACCTTGACTAGCAGTAGACCACTAGAATAGCTGAGGATACGGCTTGTTTACCTTGACTAACAGTAGACCACTAGAATAGCTGAGGATACGACTTGTTTACCTTGACTAACAGTAGACCACTAGTATAACTGAGGATATGACTTGTTTACCTTGACTAACAGTAGACCACTAGTATAGCTGAGGATACGGCTTGTTTACCTTGACTAACAGTAGACCACTAGTATAGCTGAGGTTGAGGATATGGCTTGTTTACTTTGACTAACAGTAGACCACTAGTATAGCTGAGGATACAGCTTGTTTACCTTGACTAACAGTAGACCACTAGTATAGTTGAGTATATGACTTGTTTACCTTGACTAACAGTAGACAACTAGTATAGCTGAGATTGAGGATATGACTTATTTACCTTGACTAACAGTAGACCACTAGTATAGCTGAGGATACGGCTCTTTTACCTTGACTAACAGTAGACCAATAGTATAGCTGAGGATACGGCTTGTTTACCTTGACTAACAGTAGACCACTAGCATAGCTGAGGATACGGCTTGTTTACCTTGACTAACAGTAGACAACTAGTATAGCTGAGGATATGATTTGTTTACCTTGACTAACAGTTGACCACTAGTACAGATGAGGATATGACTTGTTTACCTTGACTAACAGTAGACCACTAGTATAGCTGAGGATACGGCTTGTTTACCTTGACTAACAGTAGACCACTAGTATAGCTGAGGTTGAGGATATGACTTGTTTACCTTGACTAACAGTAGACCACTAGTATAGCTGATGAGATGACTTGTTTACCTTGACTAACAGTAGACCACTAGAATAGCTGAGGATACGGCTTGTTTACCTTGACTAACAGTAGACCACTAGTATGGCTGAGGATATGACATGTTTACCTTGACTAACAGTAGACCACTAGTATAGCTGAGGATACGGTGTGTTTACCTTGACTAACAGTAGACCACTAGTATAGCTGAGGTTGAGGATACGACTTGTTTACCTTGACTAACAGTAGACCACTAGTATAGCTGAGGTTGAGGATACGGCGTGTTTACCTTGACTAACTGTAGACCACTAGTATCGCTGAGGAGATGACTTGTTTACCTTGTCTAAAAGTAGACCACTAGTATAGCTGAGGATACGGCTTGTTTACCTTGACTAACAGTAGACCACTAGTATAGCTGAGGATACGTCTTGTTTACCTTGACTAACAGTAGACCACTAGTATAGCTGAGGATACGGCTTGTTTTCCTTGACTAACAGTAGACCACTAGTATAGTTGAGGATATGACTTGTTTACCTTGACTAACAGTAGACAACTAGTATAGCTGAGATTGAGGATATTACTTATTTACCTTGACTAACAGTAGACCACTAGTATTGCTGAGGATATGATTTGTTTACCTTGACTAACAGTTGACCACTAGTATAGCTGACGATATGACTTGTTTACCTTGACTAACAGTAGACCACTACTATAGCTGAGGATACGGCTTGTTTACCTTGACTAACAGTAGACCACTAGTATAGCAGAGGATTCTGCTTGTTTACCTTGACTAACAGTAGACCACTAGAATAGCTGAGGATACGGCTTGTTTACCTTGACTAACAGTAGACCACTAGTATTGCTGAGGATATGATTTGTTTACCTTGACTAAAAGTAGACCACTAGTATAGCTGAGGATACGGCTTGTTTACCTTGACTAACAGTAGACCACTAGTATAGCAGAGGATTCGGCTTGTTTACCTTGACTAACAGTAGACCACTAGAATAGCTGAGGATACGGCTTGTTTACCTTGACTAACAGTAGACCACTAGAATAGCTGAGGATACGGCGTGTTTATCTTGACTAACAGTAGACCACTAGTATAGCTGAGGATACGGCTTGTTTACCTTGACTAACGGTAGACCACTAGTATAGCTGAGGATATGGCGTGTTTACCTTGACAAACAGTAAACCACTAGTATAGCTGAGGTTGAGGATATGACTTGTTTACTTTGACTAACATTAGACCACTAGTATAGCTGAGGATACGGCTTGTTTACCTTGACTAACAGTAGACAACTAGTATAGCTGAGGATACGGCTTGTTTACCTTGACTAACAGTAGACCAATAGTATAGCTGAGGATACGGCTTGTTTACCTTGACTAACAGTAGACCACTAGAATAGCTGAGGATACGGCTTGTTTACCTGGACTAACAGTAGACCACTAGTATAGCTGAGGATACGGCGTGTTCACCTTGATTAACAGTAGACCACTAGTATAGCTGAGGATATGACTTGTTTACCTTGACTAACAGTAGACCACTAGTATAGCTGAGGATATGACTTGTTTACCTTGACTAACAGTAGACCACTAGTATAGCTGAGGATACGACTTGTTTACCTTGACTAACAGTAGACCACTAGTATAGCTGAGGATACGGCTTGTTTACCTTGACTAACAGTAGACCACTAGTATAGCTGAGGATACGGCTTGTTTACCTTGACTAACAGTAGACCACTAGTATAGCTGAGGATACGGCTTGTTTACCTTGACTAACAGTAGACCACTAGTATAGCTGAGGTTGAGGATATGACTTGTTTACCTTGACTAACAGGAGACAACTAGTATAGCTGAGATTGAGGATATTACTTATTTACCTTGACTAACAGTAGACCACTAGTATTGCTGAGGATATGATTTGTTTACCTTGACTAACAGTTGACCACTATTATAGCTGAGGATATGACTTGTTTACCTTGACTAACAGTAGACCACTACTATAGCTGAGGATACGGCTTGTTTACCTTGACTAACAGTAGACCACTAGTATAGCTGAGGTTGAGGATATGACTTGTTTACCTTGACTAACAGTAGACCACTAGTATAGCTGAGGTTATGACTTGTTTACCTGGACTAACAGTAGACCACTAGTATAACTGAGGATATGGCGTGTTCACCTTGACTAACAGTAGACCACTAGTATAGCTGAGGATACGGCTTGTTTACCTTGACTAACAGTAGACCACTAGTATAGCTGAGGATACGGCTCTTTTACCTTGACTAACAGTAGACCAATAGTATAGCTGAGGATACGGCTTGTTTACCTTGACTAACAGTAGACCACTAGTATAGCTGAGGATACGGCTTGTTTACCTTGACTAACAGTAGACAACTAGTATAGCTGAGGATATGATTTGTTTACCTTGACTAATAGTTGACCACTACTACAGATGAGGATATGACTTGTTTACCTTGACTAACAGTAGACCACTAGTATAGCTGAGGATACGGCTTGTTTACCTTGAATAACAGTAGACCACTAGTATAGCTGAGGTTGAGGATATGACTTGTTTACCTTGACTAACAGTAGACCACTAGTATAGCTGATGAGATGACTTGTTTACTTTGACTAACAGTAGACCACTAGAATAGCTGAGGATACGGCTTGTTTACCTTGACTAACAGTAGACCACTAGTATGGCTGAGGATATGACATGTTTACCTTGACTAACAGTAGACCACTAGTATAGCTGAGGATACGGTGTGTTTACCTTGACTAACAGTAGACCACTAGTATAGCTGAGGTTGAGGATACGGCGTGTTTACCTTGACTAACTGTAGACCACTAGTATCGCTGAGGAGATGACTTGTTTACCTTGTCTAAAAGTAGACCACTAGTATAGCTGAGGATACGGCTTGTTTACCTTGACTAACAGTAGACCACTAGTATAGCTGAGGATACGGCTTGTTTACCTTGACTAACAGTAGACCACTAGTATAGCTGAGGATACGGCTTGTTTTCCTTGACTAACAGTAGACCACTAGTATAGTTGAGGATATGACTTGTTTACCTTGACTAACAGTAGACAACTAGTATAGCTGAGATTGAGGATATTACTTATTTACCTTGACTAACAGTAGACCACTAGTATTGCTGAGGATATGATTTGTTTACCTTGACTAACAGTTGACCACTAGTATAGCTGAGGATATGACTTGTTTACCTTGACTAACAGTAGACCACTACTATAGCTGAGGATACGGCTTGTTTACCTTGACTAACAGTAGACCACTAGTATAGCAGAGGATTCGGCTTGTTTACCTTGACTAACAGTAGACCACTAGAATAGCTGAGAATACGGCTTGTTTACCTTGACTAACAGTAGACCACTAGAATAGCTGAGGATACGACTTGTTTACCTTGACTAACAGTAGACCACTAGTATAGGTGAGGATATGACTTGTTTACCTTGACTAACAGTAGACCACTAGTATAGCTGAGGATACGGCTTGTTTACCTTGACTAACAGTAGACCACTAGTATAGCTGAGGTTGAGGATACGGCTTGTTTACCTGGACTAACAGTAGACCACTAGTATAGCTGAGGATATGACTTGTTTACCTTGACTAACAGTAGACCACTAGTAGAGCTGAGGATACGGCTTGTTTACCTTGACTAACAGTAGACCACTAGTATAGCTGAGGATATGGCGTGTTTACCTTGACAAACAGTAGACCACTAGTATAGCTGAGGTTGAGGATATGACTTGTTTACTTTGACTAACAGTAGACCACTAGTATAGCTGAGGATACGGCTTGTTTACCTTGACTAACAGTAGACCACTAGTATAGCTGAGGATATGATTTGTTTACCTTGACTAACAGTTGACCACTAGTACAGATGAGGATATGACTTGTTTACCTTGACTAACAGTAGACCACTAGTATAGCTGAGGATACGGCTTGTTTACCTTGACTAACAGTAGACACTAGTATAGCTGAGGTTGAGGATATGACTTGTTTACCTTGACTAACAGTAGACCACTAGTATAGCTGATGAGATGACTTGTTTACCTTGACTAACAGTAGACCACTAGAATAGCTGAGGATACGGCTTGTTTACCTTGACTAACAGTAGACCACTAGTATGGCTGAGGATATGACATGTTTACCTTGACTAACAGTAGACCACTAGTATAACTGAGTTTACGGCGTGTTTACCTTGACTAACAGTAGACCACTAGTATAGCTGAGGTTGAGGATACGACTTGTTTACCTTGACTAACAGTAGACCACTAGTATAGCTGAGGTTGAGGATACGGCGTGTTTACCTTGACTAACTGTAGACCACTAGTATCGCTGAGGAGATGACTTGTTTACCTTGTCTAAAAGTAGACCACTAGTATAGCTGAGGATACGGCTTGTTTACCTTGACTAACAGTAGACCACTAGAATAGCTGAGGATACGGCTTGTTTACCTTGACTAACAGTAGACCACTAGTATAGCAGAGGATTCGGCATGTTTACCTTGACTAACAGTAGACCACTAGTATAGCTGAGGATACGGCTTGTTTACCTTGACTAACAGTAGACCACTAGTATAGCAGAGGATTCGTCATGTTTACCTTGACTAACAGTAGACCACTAGTATAGCTGAGGATATGACTTGTTTACTTTGACTAACAGTAGACCACTAGTATAGCTGAGGTTACGACTTGTTTACCTTGACTAGCAGTAGACCACTAGAATAGCTGAGGATACGGCTTGTTTACCTTGACTAACAGTAGACCACTAGAATAGCTGAGGATACGACTTGTTTACCTTGACTAACAGTAGACCACTAGTATAACTGAGGATATGACTTGTTTACCTTGACTAACAGTAGACCACTAGTATAGCTGAGGATACGGCTTGTTTACCTTGACTAACAGTAGACCACTAGTATAGCTGAGGTTGAGGATATGGCTTGTTTACTTTGACTAACAGTAGACCACTAGTATAGCTGAGGATACAGCTTGTTTACCTTGACTAACAGTAGACCACTAGTATAGTTGAGTATATGACTTGTTTACCTTGACTAACAGTAGACAACTAGTATAGCTGAGATTGAGGATATGACTTATTTACCTTGACTAACAGTAGACCACTAGTATAGCTGAGGATACGGCTCTTTTACCTTGACTAACAGTAGACCAATAGTATAGCTGAGGATACGGCTTGTTTACCTTGACTAACAGTAGACCACTAGCATAGCTGAGGATACGGCTTGTTTACCTTGACTAACAGTAGACAACTAGTATAGCTGAGGATATGATTTGTTTACCTTGACTAACAGTTGACCACTAGTACAGATGAGGATATGACTTGTTTACCTTGACTAACAGTAGACCACTAGTATAGCTGAGGATACGGCTTGTTTACCTTGACTAACAGTAGACCACTAGTATAGCTGAGGTTGAGGATATGACTTGTTTACCTTGACTAACAGTAGACCACTAGTATAGCTGATGAGATGACTTGTTTACCTTGACTAACAGTAGACCACTAGAATAGCTGAGGATACGGCTTGTTTACCTTGACTAACAGTAGACCACTAGTATGGCTGAGGATATGACATGTTTACCTTGACTAACAGTAGACCACTAGTATAGCTGAGGATACGGTGTGTTTACCTTGACTAACAGTAGACCACTAGTATAGCTGAGGTTGAGGATACGACTTGTTTACCTTGACTAACAGTAGACCACTAGTATAGCTGAGGTTGAGGATACGGCGTGTTTACCTTGACTAACTGTAGACCACTAGTATCGCTGAGGAGATGACTTGTTTACCTTGTCTAAAAGTAGACCACTAGTATAGCTGAGGATACGGCTTGTTTACCTTGACTAACAGTAGACCACTAGTATAGCTGAGGATACGTCTTGTTTACCTTGACTAACAGTAGACCACTAGTATAGCTGAGGATACGGCTTGTTTTCCTTGACTAACAGTAGACCACTAGTATAGTTGAGGATATGACTTGTTTACCTTGACTAACAGTAGACAACTAGTATAGCTGAGATTGAGGATATTACTTATTTACCTTGACTAACAGTAGACCACTAGTATTGCTGAGGATATGATTTGTTTACCTTGACTAACAGTTGACCACTAGTATATCTGACGATATGACTTGTTTACCTTGACTAACAGTAGACCACTACTATAGCTGAGGATACGGCTTGTTTACCTTGACTAACAGTAGACCACTAGTATAGCAGAGGATTCTGCTTGTTTACCTTGACTAACAGTAGACCACTAGCATAGCTGAGGATACGGCTTGTTTACCTTGACTAACAGTAGACAACTAGTATAGCTGAGGATATGATTTGTTTACCTTGACTAACAGTTGACCACTAGTACAGATGAGGATATGACTTGTTTACCTTGACTAACAGTAGACCACTAGTATAGCTGAGGATACGGCTTGTTTACCTTGACTAACAGTAGACCACTAGTATAGCTGAGGTTGAGGATATGACTTGTTTACCTTGACTAACAGTAGACCACTAGTATAGCTGATGAGATGACTTGTTTACCTTGACTAACAGTAGACCACTAGAATAGCTGAGGATACGGCTTGTTTACCTTGACTAACAGTAGACCACTAGTATGGCTGAGGATATGACATGTTTACCTTGACTAACAGTAGACCACTAGTATAGCTGAGGATACGGTGTGTTTACCTTGACTAACAGTAGACCACTAGTATAGCTGAGGTTGAGGATACGACTTGTTTACCTTGACTAACAGTAGACCACTAGTATAGCTGAGGTTGAGGATACGGCGTGTTTACCTTGACTAACTGTAGACCACTAGTATCGCTGAGGAGATGACTTGTTTACCTTGACTAACAGTAGACCACTAGTATAGCTGAGGATACGGCTTGTTTTCCTTGACTAACAGTAGACCACTAGTATAGTTGAGGATATGACTTGTTTACCTTGACTAACAGTAGACAACTAGTATAGCTGAGATTGAGGATATTACTTATTTACCTTGACTAACAGTAGACCACTAGTATTGCTGAGGATATGATTTGTTTACCTTGACTAACAGTTGACCACTAGTATAGCTGACGATATGACTTGTTTACCTTGACTAACAGTAGACCACTACTATAGCTGAGGATACGGCTTGTTTACCTTGACTAACAGTAGACCACTAGTATAGCAGAGGATTCTGCTTGTTTACCTTGACTAACAGTAGACCACTAGAATAGCTGAGGATACGGCTTGTTTACCTTGACTAACAGTAGACCACTAGAATAGCTGAGGATACGACTTGTTTACCTTGACTAACAGTTGACCACTAGTACAGATGAGGATATGACTTGTTTACCTTGACTAACAGTAGACCACTAGTATAGCTGAGGATACGGCTTGTTTACCTTGACTAACAGTAGACACTAGTATAGCTGAGGTTGAGGATATGACTTGTTTACCTTGACTAACAGTAGACCACTAGTATAGCTGATGAGATGACTTGTTTACCTTGACTAACAGTAGACCACTAGAATAGCTGAGGATACGGCTTGTTTACCTTGACTAACAGTAGACCACTAGTATGGCTGAGGATATGACATGTTTACCTTGACTAACAGTAGACCACTAGTATAACTGAGTTTACGGCGTGTTTACCTTGACTAACAGTAGACCACTAGTATAGCTGAGGTTGAGGATACGACTTGTTTACCTTGACTAACAGTAGACCACTAGTATAGCTGAGGTTGAGGATACGGCGTGTTTACCTTGACTAACTGTAGACCACTAGTATCGCTGAGGAGATGACTTGTTTACCTTGTCTAAAAGTAGACCACTAGTATAGCTGAGGATACGGCTTGTTTACCTTGACTAACAGTAGACCACTAGAATAGCTGAGGATACGGCTTGTTTACCTTGACTAACAGTAGACCACTAGTATAGCAGAGGATTCGGCATGTTTACCTTGACTAACAGTAGACCACTAGTATAGCTGAGGATACGGCTTGTTTACCTTGACTAACAGTAGACCACTAGTATAGCAGAGGATTCGTCATGTTTACCTTGACTAACAGTAGACCACTAGTATAGCTGAGGATATGACTTGTTTACTTTGACTAACAGTAGACCACTAGTATAGCTGAGGTTACGACTTGTTTACCTTGACTAGCAGTAGACCACTAGAATAGCTGAGGATACGGCTTGTTTACCTTGACTAACAGTAGACCACTAGAATAGCTGAGGATACGACTTGTTTACCTTGACTAACAGTAGACCACTAGTATAACTGAGGATATGACTTGTTTACCTTGACTAACAGTAGACCACTAGTATAGCTGAGGATACGGCTTGTTTACCTTGACTAACAGTAGACCACTAGTATAGCTGAGGTTGAGGATATGGCTTGTTTACTTTGACTAACAGTAGACCACTAGTATAGCTGAGGATACAGCTTGTTTACCTTGACTAACAGTAGACCACTAGTATAGTTGAGTATATGACTTGTTTACCTTGACTAACAGTAGACAACTAGTATAGCTGAGATTGAGGATATGACTTATTTACCTTGACTAACAGTAGACCACTAGTATAGCTGAGGATACGGCTCTTTTACCTTGACTAACAGTAGACCAATAGTATAGCTGAGGATACGGCTTGTTTACCTTGACTAACAGTAGACCACTAGCATAGCTGAGGATACGGCTTGTTTACCTTGACTAACAGTAGACAACTAGTATAGCTGAGGATATGATTTGTTTACCTTGACTAACAGTTGACCACTAGTACAGATGAGGATATGACTTGTTTACCTTGACTAACAGTAGACCACTAGTATAGCTGAGGATACGGCTTGTTTACCTTGACTAACAGTAGACCACTAGTATAGCTGAGGTTGAGGATATGACTTGTTTACCTTGACTAACAGTAGACCACTAGTATAGCTGATGAGATGACTTGTTTACCTTGACTAACAGTAGACCACTAGAATAGCTGAGGATACGGCTTGTTTACCTTGACTAACAGTAGACCACTAGTATGGCTGAGGATATGACATGTTTACCTTGACTAACAGTAGACCACTAGTATAGCTGAGGATACGGTGTGTTTACCTTGACTAACAGTAGACCACTAGTATAGCTGAGGTTGAGGATACGACTTGTTTACCTTGACTAACAGTAGACCACTAGTATAGCTGAGGTTGAGGATACGGCGTGTTTACCTTGACTAACTGTAGACCACTAGTATCGCTGAGGAGATGACTTGTTTACCTTGTCTAAAAGTAGACCACTAGTATAGCTGAGGATACGGCTTGTTTACCTTGACTAACAGTAGACCACTAGTATAGCTGAGGATACGTCTTGTTTACCTTGACTAACAGTAGACCACTAGTATAGCTGAGGATACGGCTTGTTTTCCTTGACTAACAGTAGACCACTAGTATAGTTGAGGATATGACTTGTTTACCTTGACTAACAGTAGACAACTAGTATAGCTGAGATTGAGGATATTACTTATTTACCTTGACTAACAGTAGACCACTAGTATTGCTGAGGATATGATTTGTTTACCTTGACTAACAGTTGACCACTAGTATAGCTGACGATATGACTTGTTTACCTTGACTAACAGTAGACCACTACTATAGCTGAGGATACGGCTTGTTTACCTTGACTAACAGTAGACCACTAGTATAGCAGAGGATTCTGCTTGTTTACCTTGACTAACAGTAGACCACTAGAATAGCTGAGGATACGGCTTGTTTACCTTGACTAACAGTAGACCACTAGAATAGCTGAGGATACGACTTGTTTACCTTGACTAACAGTAGACCACTAGTATAGTTGAGGATATGACTTGTTTACCTTGACTAACAGTAGACCACTAGTATAGCTGAGGATACGGCTTGTTTACCTTGACTAACAGTAGACCACTAGTATAGCTGAGGTTGAGGATACGGCTTGTTTACCTGGACTAACAGTAGACCACTAGTATAGCTGAGGATATGACTTGTTTACCTTGACTAACAGTAGACCACTAGTAGAGCTGAGGATACGGCTTGTTTACCTTGACTAACAGTAGACCACTAGTATAGCTGAGGATATGGCGTGTTTACCTTGACAAACAGTAGACCACTAGTATAGCTGAGGTTGAGGATATGACTTGTTTACTTTGACTAACAGTAGACCACTAGTATAGCTGAGGATACGGCTTGTTTACCTTGACTAACAGTAGACCACTAGTATAGCTGAGGATATGATTTGTTTACCTTGACTAACAGTTGACCACTAGTACAGATGAGGATATGACTTGTTTACCTTGACTAACAGTAGACCACTAGTATAGCTGAGGATACGGCTTGTTTACCTTGACTAACAGTAGACCACTAGTATAGCTGAGGTTGAGGATATGACTTGTTTACCTTGACTAACAGTAGACCACTAGTATAGCTGATGAGATGACTTGTTTACCTTGACTAACAGTAGACCACTAGAATAGCTGAGGATACGGCTTGTTTACCTTGACTAACAGTAGACCACTAGTATGGCTGAGGATATGACATGTTTACCTTGACTAACAGTAGACCACTAGTATAACTGAGGATACGGCGTGTTTACCTTGACTAACAGTAGACCACTAGTATAGCTGAGGTTGAGGATACGACTTGTTTACCTTGACTAACAGTAGACCACTAGTATAGCTGAGGTTGAGGATACGGCGTGTTTACCTTGACTAACTGTAGACCACTAGTATCGCTGAGGAGATGACTTGTTTACCTTGTCTAAAAGTAGACCACTAGTATAGCTGAGGATACGGCTTGTTTACCTTGACTAACAGTAGACCACTAGAATAGCTGAGGATACGGCTTGTTTACCTTGACTAACAGTAGACCACTAGTATAGCAGAGGATTCGGCATGTTTACCTTGACTAACAGTAGACCACTAGTATAGCTGAGGATACGGCTTGTTTACCTTGACTAACAGTAGACCACTAGTATAGCAGAGGATTCGGCATGTTTACCTTGACTAACAGTAGACCACTAGTATAGCTGAGGATATGACTTGTTTACTTTGACTAACAGTAGACCACTAGTATAGCTGAGGTTACGACTTGTTTACCTTGACTAACAGTAGACCACTAGAATAGCTGAGGATACGGCTTGTTTACCTTGACTAACAGTAGACCACTAGAATAGGTGAGGATACGACTTGTTTACCTTGACTAACAGTAGACCACTAGTATAACTGAGGATATGACTTGTTTACCTTGACTAACAGTAGACCACTAGTATAGCTGAGGATACGGCTTGTTTACCTTGACTAACAGTAGACCACTAGTATAGCTGAGGTTGAGGATACGGCTTGTTTACCTGGACTAACAGTAGACCACTAGTATAGCTGAGGATATGACTTGTTTAACTTGACTAACAGTAGACCACTAGTAGAGCTGAGGATACGGCTTGTTTACCTTGACTAACAGTAGACCACTAGTATAGCTGAGGGTACGGCTTGTTTACCTTGACTAACAGTAGACCACTAGTATAGCTGAGGTTGAGGATACGGCTTGTTTACCTGGACTAACAGTAGACCACTAGTATAGCTGAGGATATGACTTGTTTACCTTGACTAACAGTAGACCACTAGTAGAGCTGAGGATACGGCTTGTTTACCTTGACTAACAGTAGACCACTAGTATAGCTGAGGATATGGCGTGTTTACCTTGACAAACAGTAGACCACTAGTATAGCTGAGGTTGAGGATATGACTTGTTTACTTTGACTAACAGTAGACCACTAGTATAGCTGAGGATACGGCTTGTTTACCTTGACTAACAGTAGACCACTAGTATAGCTGAGGATACGGCTTGTTTACCTTGACTAAAAGTAGACCACTAGTATAGCTGAGGATACGGCTTGTTTACCTTGACTAACAGTAGACCACTAGTATCGCTGAGGATACGGCTTGTTTACCTTGACTAACAGTAGACCACTAGTATAGCTGAGGATACGGCTTGTTTACCTTGACTAACAGTAGACCACTAGTATAGCTGAGGATACGGCTTGTTTTCCTTGACTAACAGTAGACCACTAGTATAGTTGAGGATATGACTTGTTTACCTTGACTAACAGTAGACAACTAGTATAGCTGAGATTGAGGATATTACTTATTTACCTTGACTAACAGTAGACCACTAGTATTGCTGAGGATATGATTTGTTTACCTTGACTAACAGTTGACCACTAGTATAGCTGAGGATTCGGCATGTTTACCTTGACTAACAGTAGACCACTAGTATAGCTGAGGATATGACTTGTTTACTTTGACTAACAGTAGACCACTAGTATAGCTGAGGTTACGACTTGTTTATTGACTAACAGTAGACCACTAGAATAGCTGAGGATACGGCTTGTTTACCTTGACTAACAGTAGACCACTAGAATAGCTGAGGATACGACTTGTTTACCTTGACTAACAGTAGACCACTAGTATAACTGAGGATATGACTTGTTTACCTTGACTAACAGTAGACCACTAGTATAGCTGAGGTTGAGGATACGGCTTGTTTACCTGGACTAACAGTAGACCACTAGTATAGCTGAGGATATGACTTGTTTACCTTGACTAACAGTAGACCACTAGTAGAGCTGAGGATACGGCTTGTTTACCTTGACTAACAGTAGACCACTAGTATAGCTGAGGATATGGCGTGTTTACCTTGACAAACAGTAGACCACTAGTATAGCTGAGGTTGAGGATATGACTTGTTTACTTTGACTAACAGTAGACCACTAGTATAGCTGAGGATACGGCTTGTTTACCTTGACTAACAGTAGACCACTAGTATAGCTGAGGATATGATTTGTTTACCTTGACTAACAGTTGACCACTAGTACAGATGAGGATATGACTTGTTCACCTTGACTAACAGTAGACCACTAGTATAGCTGAGGATACGGCTTGTTTACCTTGACTAACAGTAGACCACTAGTATAGCTGAGGTTGAGGATATGACTTGTTTACCTTGACTAACAGTAGACCACTAGTATAGCTGATGAGATGACTTGTTTACCTTGACTAACAGTAGACCACTAGAATAGCTGAGGATACGGCTTGTTTACCTTGACTAACAGTAGACCACTAGTATGGCTGAGGATATGACATGTTTACCTTGACTAACAGTAGACCACTAGTATAACTGAGGATACGGCGTGTTTACCTTGACTAACAGTAGACTACTAGTATAGCTGAGGTTGAGGATACGACTTGTTTACCTTGACTAACAGTAGACCACTAGTATAGCTGAGGTTGAGGATACGGCGTGTTTACCTTGACTAACTGTAGACCACTAGTATCGCTGAGGAGATGACTTGTTTACCTTGTCTAAAAGTAGACCACTAGTATAGCTGAGGATACGGCTTGTTTACCTTGACTAACAGTAGACCACTAGAATAGCTGAGGATACGGCTTGTTTACCTTGACTAACAGTAGACCACTAGTATAGCAGAGGATTCGGCATGTTTACGTTGACTAACAGTAGACCACTAGTATAGCTGAGGATACGGCTTGTTTACCTTGACTAACAGTAGACCACTAGTATAGCAGAGGATTCGGCAAGTTTACCTTGACTAACAGTAGACCACTAGTATAGCTGAGGATATGGCGTGTTTACCTTGACAAACAGTAGACCACTAGTATAGCTGAGGTTGAGGATATGACTTGTTTACTTTGACTAACAGTAGACCACTAGTATAGCTGAGGATACGGCTTGTTTACCTTGACTAACAGTAGACCACTAGTATAGCTGAGGATACGGCTTGTTTACCTTGACTAAAAGTAGACCACTAGTATAGCTGAGGATACGGCTTGTTTACCTTGACTAACAGTAGACCACTAGTATCGCTGAGGATACGGCTTGTTTACCTTGACTAACAGTAGACCACTAGTATAGCTGAGGATACGGCTTGTTTACCTTGACTAACAGTAGACCACTAGTATAGCTGAGGATACGGCTTGTTTTCCTTGACTAACAGTAGACCACTAGTATAGTTGAGGATATGACTTGTTTACCTTGACTAACAGTAGACAACTAGTATAGCTGAGATTGAGGATATTACTTATTTACCTTGACTAACAGTTGACCACTAGTATAGCTGAGGATTCGGCATGTTTACCTTGACTAACAGTAGACCACTAGTATAGCTGAGGATATGACTTGTTTACTTTGACTAACAGTAGACCACTAGTATAGCTGAGGTTACGACTTGTTTATTGACTAACAGTAGACCACTAGAATAGCTGAGGATACGGTGTGTTTACCTTGACTAACAGTAGACCACTAGTATAGCTGAGGTTGAGGATACGACTTGTTTACCTTGACTAACAGTAGACCACTAGTATAGCTGAGGTTGAGGATACGGCGTGTTTACCTTGACTAACTGTAGACCACTAGTATCGCTGAGGAGATGACTTGTTTACCTTGTCTAAAAGTAGACCACTAGTATAGCTGAGGATACGGCTTGTTTACCTTGACTAACAGTAGACCACTAGTATAGCTGAGGATACGTCTTGTTTACCTTGACTAACAGTAGACCACTAGTATAGCTGAGGATACGGCTTGTTTTCCTTGACTAACAGTAGACCACTAGTATAGTTGAGGATATGACTTGTTTACCTTGACTAACAGTAGACAACTAGTATAGCTGAGATTGAGGATATTACTTATTTACCTTGACTAACAGTAGACCACTAGTATTGCTGAGGATATGATTTGTTTACCTTGACTAACAGTTGACCACTAGTATAGCTGACGATATGACTTGTTTACCTTGACTAACAGTAGACCACTACTATAGCTGAGGATACGGCTTGTTTACCTTGACTAACAGTAGACCACTAGTATAGCAGAGGATTCTGCTTGTTTACCTTGACTAACAGTAGACCACTAGAATAGCTGAGGATACGGCTTGTTTACCTTGACTAACAGTAGACCACTAGAATAGCTGAGGATACGACTTGTTTACCTTGACTAACAGTAGACCACTAGTATAGTTGAGGATATGACTTGTTTACCTTGACTAACAGTAGACCACTAGTATAGCTGAGGATACGGCTTGTTTACCTTGACTAACAGTAGACCACTAGTATAGCTGAGGTTGAGGATACGGCTTGTTTACCTGGACTAACAGTAGACCACTAGTATAGCTGAGGATATGACTTGTTTACCTTGACTAACAGTAGACCACTAGTAGAGCTGAGGATACGGCTTGTTTACCTTGACTAACAGTAGACCACTAGTATAGCTGAGGATATGGCGTGTTTACCTTGACAAACAGTAGACCACTAGTATAGCTGAGGTTGAGGATATGACTTGTTTACTTTGACTAACAGTAGACCACTAGTATAGCTGAGGATACGGCTTGTTTACCTTGACTAACAGTAGACCACTAGTATAGCTGAGGATATGATTTGTTTACCTTGACTAACAGTTGACCACTAGTACAGATGAGGATATGACTTGTTTACCTTGACTAACAGTAGACCACTAGTATAGCTGAGGATACGGCTTGTTTACCTTGACTAACAGTAGACCACTAGTATAGCTGAGGTTGAGGATATGACTTGTTTACCTTGACTAACAGTAGACCACTAGTATAGCTGATGAGATGACTTGTTTACCTTGACTAACAGTAGACCACTAGAATAGCTGAGGATACGGCTTGTTTACCTTGACTAACAGTAGACCACTAGTATGGCTGAGGATATGACATGTTTACCTTGACTAACAGTAGACCACTAGTATAACTGAGGATACGGCGTGTTTACCTTGACTAACAGTAGACCACTAGTATAGCTGAGGTTGAGGATACGACTTGTTTACCTTGACTAACAGTAGACCACTAGTATAGCTGAGGTTGAGGATACGGCGTGTTTACCTTGACTAACTGTAGACCACTAGTATCGCTGAGGAGATGACTTGTTTACCTTGTCTAAAAGTAGACCACTAGTATAGCTGAGGATACGGCTTGTTTACCTTGACTAACAGTAGACCACTAGAATAGCTGAGGATACGGCTTGTTTACCTTGACTAACAGTAGACCACTAGTATAGCAGAGGATTCGGCATGTTTACCTTGACTAACAGTAGACCACTAGTATAGCTGAGGATACGGCTTGTTTACCTTGACTAACAGTAGACCACTAGTATAGCAGAGGATTCGGCATGTTTACCTTGACTAACAGTAGACCACTAGTATAGCTGAGGATATGACTTGTTTACTTTGACTAACAGTAGACCACTAGTATAGCTGAGGTTACGACTTGTTTACCTTGACTAACAGTAGACCACTAGAATAGCTGAGGATACGGCTTGTTTACCTTGACTAACAGTAGACCACTAGAATAGCTGAGGATACGACTTGTTTACCTTGACTAACAGTAGACCACTAGTATAACTGAGGATATGACTTGTTTACCTTGACTAACAGTAGACCACTAGTATAGCTGAGGATACGGCTTGTTTACCTTGACTAACAGTAGACCACTAGTATAGCTGAGGTTGAGGATACGGCTTGTTTACCTGGACTAACAGTAGACCACTAGTATAGCTGAGGATATGACTTGTTTAACTTGACTAACAGTAGACCACTAGTAGAGCTGAGGATACGGCTTGTTTACCTTGACTAACAGTAGACCACTAGTATAGCTGAGGGTACGGCTTGTTTACCTTGACTAACAGTAGACCACTAGTATAGCTGAGGTTGAGGATACGGCTTGTTTACCTGGACTAACAGTAGACCACTAGTATAGCTGAGGATATGACTTGTTTACCTTGACTAACAGTAGACCACTAGTAGAGCTGAGGATACGGCTTGTTTACCTTGACTAACAGTAGACCACTAGTATAGCTGAGGATATGGCGTGTTTACCTTGACAAACAGTAGACCACTAGTATAGCTGAGGTTGAGGATATGACTTGTTTACTTTGACTAACAGTAGACCACTAGTATAGCTGAGGATACGGCTTGTTTACCTTGACTAACAGTAGACCACTAGTATAGCTGAGGATACGGCTTGTTTACCTTGACTAAAAGTAGACCACTAGTATAGCTGAGGATACGGCTTGTTTACCTTGACTAACAGTAGACCACTAGTATCGCTGAGGATACGGCTTGTTTACCTTGACTAACAGTAGACCACTAGTATAGCTGAGGATACGGCTTGTTTACCTTGACTAACAGTAGACCACTAGTATAGCTGAGGATACGGCTTGTTTTCCTTGACTAACAGTAGACCACTAGTATAGTTGAGGATATGACTTGTTTACCTTGACTAACAGTAGACAACTAGTATAGCTGAGATTGAGGTTATCACTTATTTACCTTGACTAACAGTAGACCACTAGTATTGCTGAGGATATGATTTGTTTACCTTGACTAACAGTTGACCACTAGTATAGCTGAGGATTCGGCATGTTTACCTTGACTAACAGTAGACCACTAGTATAGCTGAGGATATGACTTGTTTACTTTGACTAACAGTAGACCACTAGTATAGCTGAGGTTACGACTTGTTTATTGACTAACAGTAGACCACTAGAATAGCTGAGGATACGGCTTGTTTACCTTGACTAACAGTAGACCACTAGAATAGCTGAGGATACGACTTGTTTACCTTGACTAACAGTAGACCACTAGTATAACTGAGGATATGACTTGTTTACCTTGACTAACAGTAGACCACTAGTATAGCTGAGGTTGAGGATACGGCTTGTTTACCTGGACTAACAGTAGACCACTAGTATAGCTGAGGATATGACTTGTTTACCTTGACTAACAGTAGACCACTAGTAGAGCTGAGGATACGGCTTGTTTACCTTGACTAACAGTAGACCACTAGTATAGCTGAGGATATGGCGTGTTTACCTTGACAAACAGTAGACCACTAGTATAGCTGAGGTTGAGGATATGACTTGTTTACTTTGACTAACAGTAGACCACTAGTATAGCTGAGGATACGGCTTGTTTACCTTGACTAACAGTAGACCACTAGTATAGCTGAGGATATGATTTGTTTACCTTGACTAACAGTTGACCACTAGTACAGATGAGGATATGACTTGTTCACCTTGACTAACAGTAGACCACTAGTATAGCTGAGGATACGGCTTGTTTACCTTGACTAACAGTAGACCACTAGTATAGCTGAGGTTGAGGATATGACTTGTTTACCTTGACTAACAGTAGACCACTAGTATAGCTGATGAGATGACTTGTTTACCTTGACTAACAGTAGACCACTAGAATAGCTGAGGATACGGCTTGTTTACCTTGACTAACAGTAGACCACTAGTATGGCTGAGGATATGACATGTTTACCTTGACTAACAGTAGACCACTAGTATAACTGAGGATACGGCGTGTTTACCTTGACTAACAGTAGACTACTAGTATAGCTGAGGTTGAGGATACGACTTGTTTACCTTGACTAACAGTAGACCACTAGTATAGCTGAGGTTGAGGATACGGCGTGTTTACCTTGACTAACTGTAGACCACTAGTATCGCTGAGGAGATGACTTGTTTACCTTGTCTAAAAGTAGACCACTAGTATAGCTGAGGATACGGCTTGTTTACCTTGACTAACAGTAGACCACTAGAATAGCTGAGGATACGGCTTGTTTACCTTGACTAACAGTAGACCACTAGTATAGCAGAGGATTCGGCATGTTTACGTTGACTAACAGTAGACCACTAGTATAGCTGAGGATACGGCTTGTTTACCTTGACTAACAGTAGACCACTAGTATAGCAGAGGATTCGGCAAGTTTACCTTGACTAACAGTAGACCACTAGTATAGCTGAGGATATGGCGTGTTTACCTTGACAAACAGTAGACCACTAGTATAGCTGAGGTTGAGGATATGACTTGTTTACTTTGACTAACAGTAGACCACTAGTATAGCTGAGGATACGGCTTGTTTACCTTGACTAACAGTAGACCACTAGTATAGCTGAGGATACGGCTTGTTTACCTTGACTAAAAGTAGACCACTAGTATAGCTGAGGATACGGCTTGTTTACCTTGACTAACAGTAGACCACTAGTATCGCTGAGGATACGGCTTGTTTACCTTGACTAACAGTAGACCACTAGTATAGCTGAGGATACGGCTTGTTTACCTTGACTAACAGTAGACCACTAGTATAGCTGAGGATACGGCTTGTTTTCCTTGACTAACAGTAGACCACTAGTATAGTTGAGGATATGACTTGTTTACCTTGACTAACAGTAGACAACTAGTATAGCTGAGATTGAGGATATTACTTATTTACCTTGACTAACAGTTGACCACTAGTATAGCTGAGGATTCGGCATGTTTACCTTGACTAACAGTAGACCACTAGTATAGCTGAGGATATGACTTGTTTACTTTGACTAACAGTAGACCACTAGTATAGCTGAGGTTACGACTTGTTTATTGACTAACAGTAGACCACTAGAATAGCTGAGGATACGGTGTGTTTACCTTGACTAACAGTAGACCACTAGTATAGCTGAGGTTGAGGATACGACTTGTTTACCTTGACTAACAGTAGACCACTAGTATAGCTGAGGTTGAGGATACGGCGTGTTTACCTTGACTAACTGTAGACCACTAGTATCGCTGAGGAGATGACTTGTTTACCTTGTCTAAAAGTAGACCACTAGTATAGCTGAGGATACGGCTTGTTTACCTTGACTAACAGTAGACCACTAGTATAGCTGAGGATACGTCTTGTTTACCTTGACTAACAGTAGACCACTAGTATAGCTGAGGATACGGCTTGTTTTCCTTGACTAACAGTAGACCACTAGTATAGTTGAGGATATGACTTGTTTACCTTGACTAACAGTAGACAACTAGTATAGCTGAGATTGAGGATATTACTTATTTACCTTGACTAACAGTAGACCACTAGTATTGCTGAGGATATGATTTGTTTACCTTGACTAACAGTTGACCACTAGTATAGCTGACGATATGACTTGTTTACCTTGACTAACAGTAGACCACTACTATAGCTGAGGATACGGCTTGTTTACCTTGACTAACAGTAGACCACTAGTATAGCAGAGGATTCTGCTTGTTTACCTTGACTAACAGTAGACCACTAGAATAGCTGAGGATACGGCTTGTTTACCTTGACTAACAGTAGACCACTAGAATAGCTGAGGATACGACTTGTTTACCTTGACTAACAGTAGACCACTAGTATAGTTGAGGATATGACTTGTTTACCTTGACTAACAGTAGACCACTAGTATAGCTGAGGATACGGCTTGTTTACCTTGACTAACAGTAGACCACTAGTATAGCTGAGGTTGAGGATACGGCTTGTTTACCTGGACTAACAGTAGACCACTAGTATAGCTGAGGATATGACTTGTTTACCTTGACTAACAGTAGACCACTAGTAGAGCTGAGGATACGGCTTGTTTACCTTGACTAACAGTAGACCACTAGTATAGCTGAGGATATGGCGTGTTTACCTTGACAAACAGTAGACCACTAGTATAGCTGAGGTTGAGGATATGACTTGTTTACTTTGACTAACAGTAGACCACTAGTATAGCTGAGGATACGGCTTGTTTACCTTGACTAACAGTAGACCACTAGTATAGCTGAGGATATGATTTGTTTACCTTGACTAACAGTTGACCACTAGTACAGATGAGGATATGACTTGTTTACCTTGACTAACAGTAGACCACTAGTATAGCTGAGGATACGGCTTGTTTACCTTGACTAACAGTAGACCACTAGTATAGCTGAGGTTGAGGATATGACTTGTTTACCTTGACTAACAGTAGACCACTAGTATAGCTGATGAGATGACTTGTTTACCTTGACTAACAGTAGACCACTAGAATAGCTGAGGATACGGCTTGTTTACCTTGACTAACAGTAGACCACTAGTATGGCTGAGGATATGACATGTTTACCTTGACTAACAGTAGACCACTAGTATAACTGAGGATACGGCGTGTTTACCTTGACTAACAGTAGACCACTAGTATAGCTGAGGTTGAGGATACGACTTGTTTACCTTGACTAACAGTAGACCACTAGTATAGCTGAGGTTGAGGATACGGCGTGTTTACCTTGACTAACTGTAGACCACTAGTATCGCTGAGGAGATGACTTGTTTACCTTGTCTAAAAGTAGACCACTAGTATAGCTGAGGATACGGCTTGTTTACCTTGACTAACAGTAGACCACTAGAATAGCTGAGGATACGGCTTGTTTACCTTGACTAACAGTAGACCACTAGTATAGCAGAGGATTCGGCATGTTTACCTTGACTAACAGTAGACCACTAGTATAGCTGAGGATACGGCTTGTTTACCTTGACTAACAGTAGACCACTAGTATAGCAGAGGATTCGGCATGTTTACCTTGACTAACAGTAGACCACTAGTATAGCTGAGGATATGACTTGTTTACTTTGACTAACAGTAGACCACTAGTATAGCTGAGGTTACGACTTGTTTACCTTGACTAACAGTAGACCACTAGAATAGCTGAGGATACGGCTTGTTTACCTTGACTAACAGTAGACCACTAGAATAGCTGAGGATACGACTTGTTTACCTTGACTAACAGTAGACCACTAGTATAACTGAGGATATGACTTGTTTACCTTGACTAACAGTAGACCACTAGTATAGCTGAGGATACGGCTTGTTTACCTTGACTAACAGTATACCACTAGTATAGCTGAGGTTGAGGATACGGCTTGTTTACCTGGACTAACAGTAGACCACTAGTATAGCTGAGGATATGACTTGTTTAACTTGACTAACAGTAGACCACTAGTAGAGCTGAGGATACGGCTTGTTTACCTTGACTAACAGTAGACCACTAGTATAGCTGAGGGTACGGCTTGTTTACCTTGACTAACAGTAGACCACTAGTATAGCTGAGGTTGAGGATACGGCTTGTTTACCTGGACTAACAGTAGACCACTAGTATAGCTGAGGATATGACTTGTTTACCTTGACTAACAGTAGACCACTAGTAGAGCTGAGGATACGGCTTGTTTACCTTGACTAACAGTAGACCACTAGTATAGCTGAGGATATGGCGTGTTTACCTTGACAAACAGTAGACCACTAGTATAGCTGAGGTTGAGGATATGACTTGTTTACTTTGACTAACAGTAGACCACTAGTATAGCTGAGGATACGGCTTGTTTACCTTGACTAACAGTAGACCACTAGTATAGCTGAGGATACGGCTTGTTTACCTTGACTAAAAGTAGACCACTAGTATAGCTGAGGATACGGCTTGTTTACCTTGACTAACAGTAGACCACTAGTATCGCTGAGGATACGGCTTGTTTACCTTGACTAACAGTAGACCACTAGTATAGCTGAGGATACGGCTTGTTTACCTTGACTAACAGTAGACCACTAGTATAGCTGAGGATACGGCTTGTTTTCCTTGACTAACAGTAGACCACTAGTATAGTTGAGGATATGACTTGTTTACCTTGACTAACAGTAGACAACTAGTATAGCTGAGATTGAGGTTATCACTTATTTACCTTGACTAACAGTAGACCACTAGTATTGCTGAGGATATGATTTGTTTACCTTGACTAACAGTTGACCACTAGTATAGCTGAGGATTCGGCATGTTTACCTTGACTAACAGTAGACCACTAGTATAGCTGAGGATATGACTTGTTTACTTTGACTAACAGTAGACCACTAGTATAGCTGAGGTTACGACTTGTTTATTGACTAACAGTAGACCACTAGAATAGCTGAGGATACGGCTTGTTTACCTTGACTAACAGTAGACCACTAGAATAGCTGAGGATACGACTTGTTTACCTTGACTAACAGTAGACCACTAGTATAACTGAGGATATGACTTGTTTACCTTGACTAACAGTAGACCACTAGTATAGCTGAGGTTGAGGATACGGCTTGTTTACCTGGACTAACAGTAGACCACTAGTATAGCTGAGGATATGACTTGTTTACCTTGACTAACAGTAGACCACTAGTAGAGCTGAGGATACGGCTTGTTTACCTTGACTAACAGTAGACCACTAGTATAGCTGAGGATATGGCGTGTTTACCTTGACAAACAGTAGACCACTAGTATAGCTGAGGTTGAGGATATGACTTGTTTACTTTGACTAACAGTAGACCACTAGTATAGCTGAGGATACGGCTTGTTTACCTTGACTAACAGTAGACCACTAGTATAGCTGAGGATATGATTTGTTTACCTTGACTAACAGTTGACCACTAGTACAGATGAGGATATGACTTGTTTACCTTGACAAACAGTAGACCACTAGTATAGCTGAGGTTGAGGATATGACTTGTTTACTTTGACTAACAGTAGACCACTAGTATAGCTGAGGATACGGCTTGTTTACTTTGACTAACAGTAGACCACTAGTATAGCTGAGGATATGACTTGTTTACCTTGACTAACAGTAGACCACTAGTATAGCTGAGGATACGGCTTGTTTACCTTGATTAACAGTAGACCACTAGTATAGCTGAGGTTGAGGATATGACTTGTTTACCTTGACTAACAGTAGACCACTAGTATAGCTGAGGATACGACTTGTTTACCTTGACTAACAGTTGACCACTAGTATAGCTGAGGATACGGCTTGTTTACCTTGACTAACAGTAGACCACTAGTATAGCTTAGGATACGGCGTGTTTACCTTGACTAACAGTAGATCACTAGTATAGCTGAGGATATGACTTGTTTACCTTGACGAACAGTAGACCACTAGTACAGCTGAGGTTGAGGATACGGCTTGTTTACCTTGACTAACATTAGACCACTAGTACAGCTGAGGATACGGTCTGTTTACCTTGACTAACAGTAGACCACTAGTATAGCTGAGGATACGGATTGTTTACCTTGACTAACAGTAGACCACTAGTATAGCTGAGGATACGGCTTGTTTACCTTGACTAACAGTAGACCACTAGTATTGCTGAGGATACGGCTTGTTTACCTTGACTAACAGTAGACCACTAGTATAGCTGAGGATACGACTTGTTTACCTTGATTAACAGTAGACCACTAGTATAGCTGAGGATACGGCTTGTTTACCTTGACTAACTGTAGACCACTAGTATAGCTGAGGATATGACTTGTTTACCTTGACTAACAGTAGACCACTAGTATTGCTGAGGTTACGACTTGTTTGCCTTGACTAACAGTAGACCACTAGTACAGCTGAGGATACGACTTGTTTACCTTGACTAACAGTAGACCACTAGTATAGCTGAGGATACGACTTGTTTACCTTGACTAACAGTAGACCACTAGTATAGCTGAGGATATGACTTGTTTACCTTGACTAACAGTAGACCACTAGTATAGCTGAGGATACGGCTTGTTTACCTTGATTAACAGTAGACCACTAGTATAGCTGAGGTTGAGGATATGACTTGTTTACCTTGACTAACAGTAGACCACTAGTATAGCTGAGGATACGACTTGTTTACCTTGACTAACAGTTGACCACTAGTATAGCTGAGGATACGGCTTGTTTACCTTGACTAACAGTAGACCACTAGTATAGCTTAGGATACGGCGTGTTTACCTTGACTAACAGTAGATCACTAGTATAGCTGAGGATATGACTTGTTTACCTTGACGAACAGTAGACCACTAGTACAGCTGAGGTTGAGGATACGGCTTGTTTACCTTGACTAACAGTAGACCACTAGTATAGCTGAGGATACGACTTGTTTACCTTGATTAACAGTAGACCACTAGTATAGCTGAGGATACGGCTTGTTTACCTGGACTAACTGTAGACCACTAGTATAGCTGAGGACATGACTTGTTTACCTTGACTAACAGTAGACCACTAGTATTGCTGAGGTTACGACTTGTTTGCCTTGACTAACAGTAGACCACTAGTACAGCTGAGGATACGACTTGTTTACCTTGACTAACAGTAGACCACTAGTATAGCTGAGGATACGACTTGTTTACCTTGACTAACAGTAGACCACTAGTATAGCTGAGGTTGAGGATACGGCTTGTTTACCTTGACTAACAGTAGACAACTAGTATAGCTGAGGATACGACTTGTTTACCTTGACTAACAGTAGACCACTAGTATAGCTGAGGTTGAGGATACGGCTTGTTTACCTTGACTAACAGTAGACCACTAGTATAGCTGAGGATACGGCTTGTTTACCTTGACTAACAGTAGACCACTAGTATAGCTGAGGATACGGCTTGTTTACTTTGACTAACAGTAGACCACAAGTATAGCTGAGGATATGACTTGTTTACCTTGACTAACAGTAGACCACTAGTATAGCTGAGGATACGGCTTGTTTACCTTGACTAACAGTAGACCAGTAGTATAGCTGAGGATATGACTTGTTTACCTTGACTAACAGTAGACCACTAGTATAGCTGAGGTTGAGGATATTACTTGTTTACCTTGACTAACATTAGACCACTAGTATAGCTGAGGTTTAGGATATGACTTGTTTACCTTGACTAACAGTAGACCACTAGTATAGCTGAGGATACGACTTGTTTACCTTGACTAACAGTAGACCACTAGTATAGCTGAGGATACGACTTGTTTACCTTGACTAACAGTAGACCACTAGTATAGTTGAGGATATGACTTGTTTACCTTGACTAACAGTAGATCACTAGTATAGCTGAGGATATGACTTGTTTACCTTGACGAACAGTAGACCACTAGTACAGCTGAGGTTGAGGATACGGCTTGTTTACCTTGACTAACATTAGACCACTAGTATAGCTGAGGTTGAGGATACGGCTTGTTTACCTTGACTAACAGTAGACCACTAGTACAGCTGAGGATACGGTCTGTTTACCTTGACTAACAGTAGACCACTAGTATAGCTGAGGATATGACTTGTTTACCTTGACTAACAGTAGACCACTAGTATTGCTGAGGTTACGACTTGTTTACCTTGACTAACAGTAGACCACTAGTATAGCTGAGGTTGAGGATACGGCTTGTTTACCTTGACTAACAGTAGACCACTAGTATAGCTGAGGATACGGCTTGTTTACCTTGACTAACAGTAGACCACTAGTATAGCTGAGGATACGGCTTGTTTACCTTGATTAACAGTAGACCACTAGTATAGCTGAGGTTGAGGATATGACTTGTTTACCTTGACTAACAGTAGACCACTAGTATAGCTGAGGATACGGCTTGTTTACCTTGACTAACAGTAGACCACTAGTATAGCTGAGGATACGGCTTGTTTACCTTGATTAACAGTAGACCACTAGTATAGCTGAGGTTGAGGATATTACTTGTTTACCTTGACTAACATTAGACCACTAGTATAGCTGAGGTTTAGGATATGACTTGTTTACCTTGACTAACAGTAGACCACTAGTATAGCTGAGGATACGACTTGTTTACCTTGACTAACAGTAGACCACTAGTAGAGCTGAGGATACGGCTTGTTTACCTTGACTAACAGTAGACCACTAGTATAGCTGAGGATATGGCTTGTTTACCTTGACAAACAGTAGAGCACTAGTATAGCTGAGGTTGAGGATATGACTTGTTTACTTTGACTAACAGTAGACCACTAGTATAGCTGAGGATACGGCTTGTTTACCTTGACTAACAGTAGACCACTAGTATAGCTGAGGATACAGCTTGTTTACCTTGACAAACAGTAGACCACTAGTATAGCTGAGGATACGGCTTGTTTACCTTGATTAACAGTAGACCACTAGTATAGCTGAGGTTGAGGATATGACTTGTTTACCTTGACTAACAGTAGACCACTAGTATAGCTGAGGATACGGCTTGTTTACCTTGATTAACAGTAGACCACTAGTATAGCTGAGGTTGAGGATATGACTTGTTTACCTTGACTAACAGTAGACCACTAGTATAGCTGAGGATACGGCTTGTTTACCTTGATTAACAGTAGACCACTAGTATAGCTGAGGTTGAGGATATGACTTGTTTACCTTGACTAACAGTAGACCACTAGTATAGTTGAGGATATGACTTGTTTACCTTGACTAACAGTAGACCACTAGTATAGCTGAGGTTGAGGATACGGCTTGTTTACCTTGACTAACAGTAGACCACTAGTATAGCTGAGGTTTAGGATATGACTTGTTTACCTTGACTAACAGTAGACCACTAGTATAGCTGAGGTTGAGGATACGGCTTGTTTACCTTGACTAACATTAGACCACTAGTATAGCTGAGGTTTAGGATATGACTTGTTTACCTTGACTAACAGTAGACCACTAGTATAGCTTAGGATACGGCTTGTTAACCTTGACTAACAGTAGACCACTACTATAGCTGAGGATATGACTTCTTTACCTTGACTAACAGTAGACCACTAGTATTGCTGAGGATACGGCTTGTTTACCTTGACTAACAGTAGACCACAAGTATAGTTGAGGATATGACTTGTTTACCTTGACTAACAGTAGACCACTAGTATAGCTGAGGTTGAGGATATGACTTGTTGACCTTGACTAACAGTAGACCACTAGTATAGCTGAGGTTGAGGATATGACTTGTTTACCTTGACTAACAGTTGACCACTAGTATATTGCTATGGAGATGACTTGTTTACCTTGACTAAAAGTAGACCACTAGTATGGCTGAGGATACGGCTTGTTTACCTTGACTAACAGTAGACCACTAGTATAGCAGAGGATTCGGCTTGTACTATTATAGGATGGTGGGGGTGGGGGGGTGGGGTGTTGGTACTATTATAGGATGGTGAGGTGGGGGGGTGGGGTGTTGGTACTATTATAGGATGGTGTGGTGGGGGTGGGGGGAGGGTGTTGGTACTGTTATAGGATGGTGAGGTGGGGGGGTGGGGTGTTGGTACTATTATAGGATGGTGAGGTGGGGGGGTGGGGTGTTGGTACTATTATAGGATGGTGAGGTGGGGGGGTGGGGTGTTGGTACTATTATAGGATGGTGAGGTGGGGGGGTGGGGTGTTGGTACTATTATAGGATGGTGAGGTGGGGGTGGGGGGGGGTGTTGGTACTATTATAGTATGGTGAGGTGGGGGGTGGGGGGGTGGGGTGTTGGTACTATTATAGGATGGTGTGGTGGGGGTGGGGGTGGGGTGTTGGTACTATTATAGGATGGTGAGGTGGGGGGGTGGGGTGTTGGTACTATTATAGGATGGTGAGGTGGGGGGTGGGGGGGTGGGGTGTTGGTACTATTATAGGATGGTGAGGTGGGGGGTGGGGGGGTGGGGTGTTGGTACTATTATAGGATGGTGGGGGGTGGGGGGGTGGGGTGTTGGTACTATTATAGGATGGTGAGGTGGGGGGGTGGGGTTTTGGTACATTTAGAGGATGGTGAGGTGGGGTGTGGGGTGTTGGTACTATTACCGGATGGTGAGGTGGGGGGGTGGGGTGTTTGTACTATTAAAGGATGGTGAGGTGGGGGGTTGGGGTGTTCGTACTATTATAGGATGGTGAGGTGGGGGGTGGGGTGTTGATACTATTACCGGATGGTGAGGTGGGGGGGTGGGGTGTTTGTACTATTAAAGGATGGTGAGGTGGGGGGTTGGGGTGTTCGTACTATTATAGGATGGTGAGGTGGGGGGTGGGGTGTTGGTACTATTATAGGATGGTGAGGTGGGGTGGGGTGTTGGTACTATTATAGGATGGTGAGGTGGGGTGTTGGTACTATTATAGGATGGTGAGGTGGGGGGGTGGGGTGTTGGTACTAGTATAGGATGGTGAGGTGGGGGGTGGGGTGTTGGTACTGTTATAGGATGGTGAGGTGGGGGGTGGGGGGGTGGGGTGTTGGTACTATTATAGGATGGTGAGGTGGGGGGGTGGGGTGTTGGTACTATTATAGGATGGTGTGGTGGGGGTGGGGTGTTGGTACTATTATAGGATGGTGGGGGGTGGGGGGGTGGGGTGTTGGTACTATTATAGGATGGTGTGGTGGGGGTGGGGGGTGGATACTAATATAGGATGGTGTGGTGGGGGTGGGGGTGGGGTGTTGGTACTATTATAGGATGGTGAGGTGGGGGGTGGGGGGGGGGTGTTGGTACTATTATAGGATGGTGAGGTGGGGGGTGGGGGGGTGGGGTGTTGGTACTATTATAGGATGGTGGGGGGTGGGGGGGTGGGGTGTTGGTAGTATTATAGGATGGTGAGGTGGGGGGGTGGGGTGTTGGTACTATTATAGGATGGTGAGGTGGGGGGTGGGGGGGTGGGGTGTTGGTACTATTATAGGATGGTGAGGTGGGGGGTGGGGGGGTGGGGTGTTGGTACTATTATAGGATGGTGTGGTGGGAGGGTGGGGGGGTGGGGTGTTGGTACTATTATAGGATGGTGAGGTGGAGGGTGGGGTGTTGGTACTATTATAGGATGGTGAGGTGGGGGGGTGGGGGGTGGGGTGTTGGTACTATTATAGGATGGTGTGGTGGGGGGGAGGGTGTTGGTACTATTATAGGATGGTGGGGGGGTGGGGTGTTGGTACTATTATAGGATGGTGAGGTGGAGGGGTGGGGTGTTGGTACTATTATAGGATGGTGAGGTGGGGGGTGGGGTGTTGGTACTAGTATAGGATGGTGAGGTGGGGGGTGGGGTGTTGGTACTATTATAGGATGGTGAGGTGGGGGTGGGGGGGTGGGGTGTTGGTACTATTATAGGATGGTGGGGGGTGGGGGGGGTCGGGTGTTGGTACTATTATAGGATGGTGTGGTGGGGGTGGGGGGGTTGGGTGTTGGTACTATTATAGGATGGTGTGGTGGGGGTGGGGTGTTGATACTATTATAGGATGGTGTTGTGGGGGTTGGGGGAGGGTGTTGGTACTGTTATAGGATGGTGGGGGGTGGGGGGGTGGGGTGTAGTACTATTATAGGATGGTGTGGTGGGGGGGTGGGGGGGTGGGGTGTTGGTACTATTATAGGATGGTGGGGGGTGGGGGGGTGGGGTGTAGTACTATTATAGGATGGTGTGGTGGGGGGGTGGGGGGGTGGGGTGTTGGTACTATTACCGGATGGTGAGGTGGGGGAGTGGGGTGTTTGTACTATTACCGGATGGTGAGGTGGGGGGGTGGGGTGTTTGTACTATTAAAGGATGGTGAGGTGGGGGGTTGGGGTGTTGGTACTATTATAGGATGGTGAGGTGGGGGGTGGGGTGTTGGTACTATTATAGGATTGTGGGGTGGGGGTGGGGGGGTGGGGTGTTGGTACTATTATAGGATGGTGAGGTGGGGGGTGGGCTGTTGGTACTATTATAGGATGGTGAGGTGGTGTGGTGGATGGTGGGGTGTTGATACTATTATAGGATGGTGTGGTGGGGGGGTGGGGTGTTGGTACTATTTTAGGATGGTGAGGTGGGGGGGTGGGGTGGGGGGTGGGGTGTTGGTATTATTATAGGATGGTGTGGTGGGGGGGTGGGGGGAGGGGGTGTTGGTACTATTATAGGATGGTGAGTTGGGGGGAGGGTGTTGGTACTATTTTAGGATGGTGTGGTGGGGGGGTGGGGGGGTGGGGTGTTGGTACTATTACCGGATGGTGAGGTGGGGGGGTGGGGTGTTTGTACTATTAAAGGATGGTGAGGTGGGGGGTTGGGGTGTTGGTACTATTATAGGATGGTGAGTTGGGGGGTGGGGTGTTGGTACTATTATAGGATGGTGAGGGGGTGGGGTGGGGTGTTGGTACTATTATAGGATGGTGAGGTGGGGGGTGGGGTGTTGGTACTATTATAGTATGGTGAGGTGGGGGGTGGGGTTTGGTACTATTATAGGATGGTGAGGTGGGGGGGTGGGGTGTTGGTACTATTATAGGATGGTGAGGTGGGGGGGTGGGGTGTTGGTACTATTATAGTATGGTGAGGTGGGGGGTGGGGTGTTGGTACTATTATAGGATGGAAGGTGGGGGGTGGGGGGGTGGGGTGTTTGTACTATTATAGGATGGTGAGGTGGGGGGGTGGGGTGTTGGTACTATTATAGGATGGTGAGGTGGGGGGTGGGGGGGGGGTGTTGGTACTATTATAGGATGGTGGGGGTGGGGGGGTGGGGTGTTGGTACTATTTTAGGATGGTGTGGTGGGGGGGTGGGGGGGTGGGGTGTTGGTGCTATTATAGGATGGTGAGGTGGGGGGGAGGGTGTTGGTACTATTATAGGATGGTGAGGTGGGGGGTGGGGTTTTGGTACATTTAGAGGATGGTGAGGTGGGGTGTGGGGTGTTGGTACTATTACCGGATGGTGAGGTGGGGGGGTGGGGTGTTTGTACTATTAAAGGATGGTGAGGTGGGGGGTTGGGGTGTTCGTACTATTATAGGATGGTGAGGTGGGGGGTGGGGTGTTGGTACTATTACCGGATGGTGAGGTGGGGGGGTGGGGTGTTTGTACTATTAAAGGATGGTGAGGTGGGGGGTTGGGGTGTTCGTACTATTATAGGATGGTGAGGTGGGGGGTGGGGTGTTGGTACTATTATAGGATGGTGAGGTGGGGTGGGGTGTTGGTACTATTATAGGATGGTGAGGTGGGGTGTTGGTACTATTATAGGATGGTGAGGTGGGGGGGTGGGGTGTTGGTACTAGTATAGGATGGTGAGGTGGGGGGTGGGGTGTTGGTACTGTTATAGGATGGTGAGGTGGGGGGTGGGGGGGTGGGGTGTTGGTACTATTATAGGATGGTGAGGTGGGGGGGTGGGGTGTTGGTACTATTATAGGATGGTGTGGTGGGGGTGGGGTGTTGGTACTATTATAGGATGGTGGGGGGTGGGGGGGTGGGGTGTTGGTACTATTATAGGATGGTGTGGTGGGGGTGGGGGGTGGATACTAATATAGGATGGTGTGGTGGGGGTGGGGGTGGGGTGTTGGTACTATTATAGGATGGTGAGGTGGGGGGTGGGGGGGGGGTGTTGGTACTATTATAGGATGGTGAGGTGGGGGGTGGGGGGGTGGGGTGTTGGTACTATTATAGGATGGTGGGGGGTGGGGGGGTGGGGTGTTGGTAGTATTATAGGATGGTGAGGTGGGGGGGTGGGGTGTTGGTACTATTATAGGATGGTGAGGTGGGGGGTGGGGGGGTGGGGTGTTGGTACTATTATAGGATGGTGAGGTGGGGGGTGGGGGGGTGGGGTGTTGGTACTATTATAGGATGGTGTGGTGGGAGGGTGGGGGGGTGGGGTGTTGGTACTATTATAGGATGGTGAGGTGGAGGGTGGGGTGTTGGTACTATTATAGGATGGTGAGGTGGGGGGATGGGGGGTGGGGTGTTGGTACTATTATAGGATGGTGTGGTGGGGGGGAGGGTGTTGGTACTATTATAGGATGGTGGGGGGGTGGGGTGTTGGTACTATTATAGGATGGTGAGGTGGAGGGGTGGGGTGTTGGTACTATTATAGGATGGTGAGGTGGGGGGTGGGGTGTTGGTACTAGTATAGGATGGTGAGGTGGGGGGTGGGGTGTTGGTACTATTATAGGATGGTGAGGTGGGGGTGGGGGGGTGGGGTGTTGGTACTATTATAGGATGGTGGGGGGTGGGGGGGGTCGGGTGTTGGTACTATTATAGGATGGTGTGGTGGGGGTGGGGGGGTTGGGTGTTGGTACTATTATAGGATGGTGTGGTGGGGGTGGGGTGTTGATACTATTATAGGATGGTGTTGTGGGGGTTGGGGGAGGGTGTTGGTACTGTTATAGGATGGTGGGGGGTGGGGGGGTGGGGTGTAGTACTATTATAGGATGGTGTGGTGGGGGGGTGGGGGGGTGGGGTGTTGGTACTATTATAGGATGGTGGGGGGTGGGGGGGTGGGGTGTAGTACTATTATAGGATGGTGTGGTGGGGGGGTGGGGGGGTGGGGTGTTGGTACTATTACCGGATGGTGAGGTGGGGGAGTGGGGTGTTTGTACTATTACCGGATGGTGAGGTGGGGGGGTGGGGTGTTTGTACTATTAAAGGATGGTGAGGTGGGGGGTTGGGGTGTTGGTACTATTATAGGATGGTGAGGTGGGGGGTGGGGTGTTGGTACTATTATAGGATTGTGGGGTGGGGGTGGGGGGGTGGGGTGTTGGTACTATTATAGGATGGTGAGGTGGGGGGTGGGCTGTTGGTACTATTATAGGATGGTGAGGTGGTGTGGTGGATGGTGGGGTGTTGATACTATTATAGGATGGTGTGGTGGGGGGGTGGGGTGTTGGTACTATTTTAGGATGGTGAGGTGGGGGGGTGGGGTGGGGGGTGGGGTGTTGGTATTATTATAGGATGGTGTGGTGGGGGGGTGGGGGGAGGGGGTGTTGGTACTATTATAGGATGGTGAGTTGGGGGGAGGGTGTTGGTACTATTTTAGGATGGTGTGGTGGGGGGGTGGGGGGGTGGGGTGTTGGTACTATTACCGGATGGTGAGGTGGGGGGGTGGGGTGTTTGTACTATTAAAGGATGGTGAGGTGGGGGGTTGGGGTGTTGGTACTATTATAGGATGGTGAGTTGGGGGGTGGGGTGTTGGTACTATTATAGGATGGTGAGGGGGTGGGGTGGGGTGTTGGTACTATTATAGGATGGTGAGGTGGGGGGTGGGGTGTTGGTACTATTATAGTATGGTGAGGTGGGGGGTGGGGTTTGGTACTATTATAGGATGGTGAGGTGGGGGGGTGGGGTGTTGGTACTATTATAGGATGGTGAGGTGGGGGGGTGGGGTGTTGGTACTATTATAGTATGGTGAGGTGGGGGGTGGGGTGTTGGTACTATTATAGGATGGAAGGTGGGGGGTGGGGGGGTGGGGTGTTTGTACTATTATAGGATGGTGAGGTGGGGGGGTGGGGTGTTGGTACTATTATAGGATGGTGAGGTGGGGGGTGGGGGGGGGGTGTTGGTACTATTATAGGATGGTGGGGGTGGGGGGGTGGGGTGTTGGTACTATTTTAGGATGGTGTGGTGGGGGGGTGGGGGGGTGGGGTGTTGGTGCTATTATAGGATGGTGAGGTGGGGGGGAGGGTGTTGGTACTATTATAGGATGGTGAGGTGGGGGGTGGGGTGTTGGTACTATTATAGGATGGTGAGGTGGGGGGTGGGGTGTTGGTACTATTACCGGATGGTGAGGTGGGGGGGTGGGGTGTTTGTACTATTAAAGGATGGTGAGGTGGGGGGTTGGGGTGTTGGTACTATTATAGGATGGTGAGGTGGGGGGTGGGGTGTTGGTACTATTATAGGATGGTGAGGGGGTGGGGTGGGGTGTTGGTACTATTATAGGATGGTGAGGTGGGGGGTGGGGTGTTGGTACTATTATAGTATGGTGAGGTGGGGGGTGGGGTTTGGTACTATTATAGGATGGTGAGGTGGGGGGGTGGGGTGTTGGTACTATTATAGGATGGTGAGGTGGGGGGGTGGGGTGTTGGTACTATTATAGTATGGTGAGGTGGGGGGTGGGGTGTTGGTACT
Source organism: Salmo salar (assembly GCF_965601325.2). Classification (NCBI taxonomy): domain Eukaryota; kingdom Metazoa; phylum Chordata; class Actinopteri; order Salmoniformes; family Salmonidae; genus Salmo; species Salmo salar. The sequence goes on from NC_138297.1 coordinate 62,460,949, forward strand.
ATTATAGGATGGAAGGTGGGGGGTGGGGTGTTTGTACTATTATAGGATGGTGAGGTGGGGGGGTGGGGTGTTGGTACTATTATAGGATGGTGAGGTGGGGGGTGGGGGGGGGGGGGTGTTGGTACTATTATAGGATGGTGGGGGTGGGGGGGTGGGGTGTTGGTACTATTTTAGGATGGTGTGGTGGGGGGGTGGGGGGGTGGGGTGTTGGTGCTATTATAGGATGGTGAGGTGGGGGGGAGGGTGTTGGTACTATTATAGGATGGTGAGGTGGGGGGGTGGGGGGGTGGGGTGTTGGTGCTATTATAGGATGGTGAGGTGGGGGGGAGGGTGTTGGTACTATTATAGGATGGTGAGGTGGGGGTGGGGTGTTGGTACTATTATAGGATGGTGAGGTGGGGGGTGGGGTGTTGGTACTATTACCGGATGGTGAGGTGGGGGGGTGGGGTGTTTGTACTATTAAAGGATGGTGAGGTGGGGGGTTGGGGTGTTGGTACTATTATAGGATGGTGAGGTGGGGGGTGGGGTGTTGGTACTATTATAGGATTGTGGGGTGGGGGTGGGGGGGTGGGGTGTTGGTACTATTATAGGATGGTGAGGTGGGGGGTGGGGTGTTGGTACTATTATAGGATGGTGAGGTGGGGGGGTGGGGTGTTGGTACTATTTTAGGATGGTGAGGTGGGGGGAGGGTGTTGGTACTATTATAGGATGGTGAGGTGGGGGGTGGGGTGTTGGTACAATTACCGGATGGTGAGGTGGTGGGGTGGTGTGTTTGTACTATTAAAGGATGGTGAGGTTGGGGCGTTGGTACTATTATAGGATGGTGAGGTGGGGGGTGGGGGGGTGGGGTGTTGGTACTATTATAGGATGGTGAGGTGGGGGGTTGGGGGTGGGGTGTTGATACTATTATAGGATGGTGTGGTGGGGGGGTGGGGGTGGGGTGTTGATACTATTATAGGATGGTGTGGTGGGGGGGTGGGGTGTTGGTACTATTTTAGGATGGTGAGGTGGGGGGGTGGGGTGGGGGGTGGGGTGTTGGTATTATTATAGGATGGTGAGGTGGGGGGTGGGGGGGGTGGGGTGTTGGTACTATTATAGGATGGTGTGGTGGGGGGTGGGGGGGTGGGGTGTTGGTACTATTATAGGATGGTGGGGGGTGGGGGGGTGGGGTGTTGGTAGTATTATAGGATGGTGAGGTGGGGGGGTGGGGTGTTGGTACTATTATAGGATGGTGAGGTGGGGGGTGGGGGGGTGGGGTGTTGGTACTATTATAGGATGGTGAGGTGGGGGGTGGGGGGGTGGGGTGTTGGTACTATTATAGGATGGTGTGGTGGGAGGGTGGGGGGGTGGGGTGTTGGTACTATTATAGGATGGTGAGGTGGGGGGTGGGGTGTTGGTACTATTATAGGATGGTGAGGTGGGGGGGTGGGGGGTGGGGTGTTGGTACTATTATAGGATGGTGTGGTGGGGGGGAGGGTGTTGGTACTATTATAGGATGGTGGGGGGGTGGGGTGTTGGTACTATTATAGGATGGTGAGGTGGAGGGGTGGGGTGTTGGTACTATTATAGGATGGTGAGGTGGGGGGTGGGGTGTTGGTACTAGTATAGGATGGTGAGGTGGGGGGTGGGGTGTTGGTACTATTATAGGATGGTGAGGTGGGGGGTGGGGGGGTGGGGTGTTGGTACTATTATAGGATGGTGGGGGGTGGGGGGGTCGGGTGTTGGTACTATTATAGGATGGTGTGGTGGGGGTGGGGGGGTTGGGTGTTGGTACTATTATAGGATGGTGTGGTGGGGGTGGGGTGTTGATACTATTATAGGATGGTGTTGTGGGGGTTGGGGGAGGGTGTTGGTACTGTTATAGGATGGTGGGGGGTGGGGGGTGGGGTGTAGTACTATTATAGGATGGTGTGGTGGGGGGGTGGGGGGGTGGGGTGTTGGTACTATTATAGGATGGTGGGGGGTGGGGGGGTGGGGTGTAGTACTATTATAGGATGGTGTGGTGGGGGGGTGGGGGGGTGGGGTGTTGGTACTATTATAGGATGGTGAGGTGGGGGGGAGGGTGTTGGTACTATTATAGGATGGTGAGGTGGGGGGTGAGGTTTTGGTACATTTAGAGGATGGTGAGGTGGGGTGTGGGGTGTTGGTACTATTACCGGATGGTGAGGTGGGGGGGTGGGGTGTTTGTACTATTAAAGGATGGTGAGGTGGGGGGTTGGGGTGTTCGTACTATTATAGGATGGTGAGGGTGGGGTGTTGGTACTATTACCGGATGGTGAGGTGGGGGGGTGGGGTGTTTGTACTATTAAAGGATGGTGAGGTGGGGGGTTGGGGTGTTCGTACTATTATAGGATGGTGAGGTGGGGGGTGGGGTGTTGGTACTATTATAGGATGGTGAGGTGGGGTGGGGTGTTGGTACTATTATAGGATGGTGAGGTGGGGTGTTGGTACTATTATAGGATGGTGAGGTGGGGGGGTGGGGTGTTGGTACTAGTATAGGATGGTGAGGTGGGGGGTGGGGTGTTGGTACTGTTATAGGATGGTGAGGTGGGGGGTGGGGGGGTGGGGTGTTGGTACTATTATAGGATGGTGAGGTGGGGGGGTGGGGTGTTGGTACTATTATAGGATGGTGTGGTGGGGGTGGGGTGTTGGTACTATTATAGGATGGTGGGGGGTGGGGGGGTGGGGTGTTGGTACTATTATAGGATGGTGTGGTGGGGGTGGGGGGTGGATACTAATATAGGATGGTGTGGTGGGGGTGGGGGTGGGGTGTTGGTACTATTATAGGATGGTGAGGTGGGGGGTGGGGGGGGGGTGTTGGTACTATTATAGGATGGTGAGGTGGGGGGTGGGGGGGTGGGGTGTTGGTACTATTATAGGATGGTGGGGGGTGGGGGGGTGGGGTGTTGGTAGTATTATAGGATGGTGAGGTGGGGGGGTGGGGTGTTGGTACTATTATAGGATGGTGAGGTGGGGGGTGGGGGGGTGGGGTGTTGGTACTATTATAGGATGGTGAGGTGGGGGGTGGGGGGGTGGGGTGTTGGTACTATTATAGGATGGTGTGGTGGGAGGGTGGGGGGGTGGGGTGTTGGTACTATTATAGGATGGTGAGGTGGAGGGTGGGGTGTTGGTACTATTATAGGATGGTGAGGTGGGGGGGTGGGGGGTGGGGTGTTGGTACTATTATAGGATGGTGTGGTGGGGGGGAGGGTGTTGGTACTATTATAGGATGGTGGGGGGGTGGGGTGTTGGTACTATTATAGGATGGTGAGGTGGAGGGGTGGGGTGTTGGTACTATTATAGGATGGTGAGGTGGGGGGTGGGGTGTTGGTACTAGTATAGGATGGTGAGGTGGGGGGTGGGGTGTTGGTACTATTATAGGATGGTGAGGTGGGGGTGGGGGGGTGGGGTGTTGGTACTATTATAGGATGGTGGGGGGTGGGGGGGGTCGGGTGTTGGTACTATTATAGGATGGTGTGGTGGGGGTGGGGGGGTTGGGTGTTGGTACTATTATAGGATGGTGTGGTGGGGGTGGGGTGTTGATACTATTATAGGATGGTGTTGTGGGGGTTGGGGGAGGGTGTTGGTACTGTTATAGGATGGTGGGGGGTGGGGGGGTGGGGTGTAGTACTATTATAGGATGGTGTGGTGGGGGGGTGGGGGGGTGGGGTGTTGGTACTATTATAGGATGGTGGGGGGTGGGGGGGTGGGGTGTAGTACTATTATAGGATGGTGTGGTGGGGGGGTGGGGGGGTGGGGTGTTGGTACTATTACCGGATGGTGAGGTGGGGGAGTGGGGTGTTTGTACTATTACCGGATGGTGAGGTGGGGGGGTGGGGTGTTTGTACTATTAAAGGATGGTGAGGTGGGGGGTTGGGGTGTTGGTACTATTATAGGATGGTGAGGTGGGGGGTGGGGTGTTGGTACTATTATAGGATTGTGGGGTGGGGGTGGGGGGGTGGGGTGTTGGTACTATTATAGGATGGTGAGGTGGGGGGTGGGCTGTTGGTACTATTATAGGATGGTGAGGTGGTGTGGTGGATGGTGGGGTGTTGATACTATTATAGGATGGTGTGGTGGGGGGGTGGGGTGTTGGTACTATTTTAGGATGGTGAGGTGGGGGGGTGGGGTGGGGGGTGGGGTGTTGGTATTATTATAGGATGGTGTGGTGGGGGGGTGGGGGGAGGGGGTGTTGGTACTATTATAGGATGGTGAGTTGGGGGGAGGGTGTTGGTACTATTTTAGGATGGTGTGGTGGGGGGGTGGGGGGGTGGGGTGTTGGTACTATTACCGGATGGTGAGGTGGGGGGGTGGGGTGTTTGTACTATTAAAGGATGGTGAGGTGGGGGGTTGGGGTGTTGGTACTATTATAGGATGGTGAGTTGGGGGGTGGGGTGTTGGTACTATTATAGGATGGTGAGGGGGTGGGGTGGGGTGTTGGTACTATTATAGGATGGTGAGGTGGGGGGTGGGGTGTTGGTACTATTATAGTATGGTGAGGTGGGGGGTGGGGTTTGGTACTATTATAGGATGGTGAGGTGGGGGGGTGGGGTGTTGGTACTATTATAGGATGGTGAGGTGGGGGGGTGGGGTGTTGGTACTATTATAGTATGGTGAGGTGGGGGGTGGGGTGTTGGTACTATTATAGGATGGAAGGTGGGGGGTGGGGGGGTGGGGTGTTTGTACTATTATAGGATGGTGAGGTGGGGGGGTGGGGTGTTGGTACTATTATAGGATGGTGAGGTGGGGGGTGGGGGGGGGGTGTTGGTACTATTATAGGATGGTGGGGGTGGGGGGGTGGGGTGTTGGTACTATTTTAGGATGGTGTGGTGGGGGGGTGGGGGGGTGGGGTGTTGGTGCTATTATAGGATGGTGAGGTGGGGGGGAGGGTGTTGGTACTATTATAGGATGGTGAGGTGGGGGGTGGGGTGTTGGTACTATTATAGGATGGTGAGGTGGGGGGTGGGGTGTTGGTACTATTACCGGATGGTGAGGTGGGGGGGTGGGGTGTTGGTACTATTATAGGATGGTGAGGTGGGGGGGTGGGGTGTTGGTACTATTATAGGATGGTGAGGTGGGGGGGTGGGGTGTTGGTACTATTATAGGATGGTGGGAGGTGGGGGGGTGGGGTGTTGGTACTATTATAGGATGGTGTGGTGGGGGGGTGGGGGGAGGGTGTTGGTACTATTATAGGATGGTGAGATTGGGGGTGGGGTGTTGGTACTATTATAGTATGGTGAGGTGAGGTGGTGGGGTGGGGGGTGGGGTGTTGGTACTATTATAAGATGGTGAGGTGGGGGGGTGGGGGGAGGGTGTTGGTACTATTATAGGATGGTGAGATTGGGGGTGGGGTGTTGGTACTATTATAGTATGGTGAGGTGAGGTGGTGGGGTGGGGGGTGGGGTGTTGGTACTATTATAGGATGGTGAGGTGTGGGGTGTTGGTACTATTATAGGATGGTGAGGGGGTGGGGTGGGGTGTTGGTACTATTATAGGATGGTGAGGTGGGGGGGTGGGGTGTTGGTACTATTATAGTATGGTGAGGTGGGGGGTGGGGTGTTGGTACTATTATAGGATGGTGAGGTGGGGGGGGGTGTTGGTACTATTATAAGATGGTGAGGTTTGGGGTAGCGGGTGGGGTTCTTAAAGGCCCAATGCAGCCGTTTTTATCTCAATATCAAATCATTTATGTGTAGCAATTAGGACCTTACTGTAATAGATTTCCGTTTAAACTGACAAAAGTAAATTGTTAGCAAAAAAATATTTCTCAAGCAAGAATTTTACTAGGACAGTCTGGGAGTGGTCTGAGAAGGGAGTGGAAAACTGAAAACCAGCTGTTATTGGCAGAGAGGTTTGGAACTTTCTTTCTTATTGGTCTATTAAGAAATTTACAGTTGAATTGCTGCTCATCAAGTTCACAAAACCGAAAACGGTGACAAACAACATTTCTGAAGAAAGAGAAGAGAAAACAGTTTGCCACTGCATTGAATGTCATTACATGTATTTCCTGGCTCTAAGGATCAGATGCTATAAAAGAAGAACACGGGCCTCATCAGAACACCACCAACTGTCTGTTTCACCATAAATGCAGAACATGTACAGGACACAATGCAACACAGACAGACCATTTCACCCAGTGGTGGTTCGAGCTTGTATGGCTCCCTGGGCGAGCCCCCCCCCCCCCCCCCCCCCCCCTTTTAATCAATTTCTGTTGATTTGTCACTCGAGCATCAATACATTACCCATCCCCCAACACTATCAACCAAGAGTCAAGACTAAACCAATTCACCTTGGTGGTGTGCAGACTGGTTTTATATTAATCTTAACCATTTCACACAAACCAGAAAAACAAACAACAATATGTCTGTGAAACTATATATTCACAGTATTATGAATGAATTGGGGTTTATTTGGTAATGTTTCATAGTGTGACTGATTTTACTAATTGCATTAGTACTGTACACAGTTAGAGATGCGCTATTTGATAGATTCCCCCATCCGCCTACCTCTGTCTTCCAGTGGGGAGACCTGAGCTCAACCTACCCCCATCCCCCTACCTCTGTCTTCCAGTGGGGAGACCTGACGTCAACATGCCCCCGTCCCACTACCTCTGTCTTCCAGTGGGGAGACCTGAGGTCAACCTACCCCCGTCCCCCTACCTCTGTCTTCCAGTGGGGAGACCTGAGGTCAACCTACCCCCGTCCCCTACCTCTGTCTTCCAGTGGGGAGACCTGAGGTCAACCTACCCCCGTCCCCTACCTCTGTCTTCCAGTGGGGAGACCTGAGGTCAACCTACCCCCGCCTTCTCCCCATCTCGTACTTCTGAGTGGGAGACCTTCCCAGTAGCCTGCCTAGCTCACAAACTAGAATCAGGGCGCCCACTCCGACAAGGTTAATTGACCCACAGTCCCACATGGTGACATGATATCGTTGACGTGGCGTGAAAATGAGCGATAGAAAAACGATTGCGCAAATGTCACCTTTCCAAATAGATTGGTGCGGATGCCCCGTGAGGTCCCCGGCAAGATGCTGCCCTGGGCGGCTGCCCATGTCCCCTGTACCTAATCCGCCACTGATTTCCCCGTAATAGGCAGAAAAACGGTCACCAGAAGTTCATCCGGTTTCCTTGGAAATATTAACATCCAACAACATGTTTGAACAGAATATGACCTTTCTGCACTTCCCCTTATCTCACTGAGTAACGTTAAATACACAAACCTCCTACTCACCAGAAGTTCATCCTGTTCCCAAGAAAGTCATGTTTTATGAAAGAGAATTTACATAATTGTGACACTGAAGTGATGAATGCATACTTAATTAAGTCAACGCATATAACCTCAAGATCGAAGAAGTTTCCATTTGTACTAGCCTTTGCATTTTGATGTGACTGCTTGTACCCCAGAGCACTCTGCATAAAGCTGTTACCTCGACCTCGACCACAGACTCAATTCTTCTCCGTTACAGAGTCAACTTGTTTCTGAAGGTCTCTATCTAAAACAGTCATGGAAGCCACCCTGACAGCCAGTGAGTGCCAGGTAGAGGAACAGAAAGACCTACTGCTATCACTGAGAGCCACAGTGGAGAAACAGAGTTCTGCACTCCAAGAGCTGAGAGCCACCGTGGAGGAACTGAAGAGAGAGAACAGAGAGAGACCGAAGGTAGCCTTCTCAGCTTCACTGTCTGAAACCAAAGGACCATACAATACTGACATCACCCTGGTCTACAAGCATGTCTTCACCAACACTGGCAATGCTTACAGTCCGGTGACTGGCATCTTTAAGGCGCCGGTGAGTGGAATCTACTACTTCAGGTACACTGCCTTTGGATTCACCTCCAAACATAGAAGAGTGTCCCTGTACAAAGGAGGACAACTTATGGTGACTGTGACTGACCATAGCACACCACATGATGGAGAAGACAGTGGATCCAATGGTGTCACCCTGCAGCTGAAGGAAGGTGAAGAGGTCTACACACGTCTTAAAGCAGAACATCAGGTCTATGATGACGGGGCTCACCATACCACCTTCACCGGCTTTCTGATCTGCGCTTAGGAAGCAGAGTAACAATTGTTAGCAAAAATTAGCATTTGATTACAAAGTCAAAATTCAGCTTTTTTATTCAGTAAAATTGTTAATGAATAGATGTTAACAGTTCCAGTGATTTACATTCTCTAAAGTAAAATAGAAAAACATTGTAGGTTTTGATAACAATGTGACAATCCTTTATAAAGGTTTTGATTTGCTACTGAAATATATCGACTGTGGTGTTTTCTGCGATGCTTAAGACATTGAGTTGTATGTATCTTTGATTTAAAAATAAAATATGATTAATAAGATACACATTGAATTGTCTGTTTGTAAAAAATATTGAGAGATGTACAGTATGCATGAATGTTCTCCAACGATCAGTTTTTCGATCAGTTTCTGTGTTCATGTTCATGAATTTTGACATGTTTATTTACACATTTTTGCCAATCTGGGATCTTTGACAATGTTCCATGAAATTCATCATTGTATACAATCAAATCCTTTCCTAGCATGATTGACAAGGTGCTATGGAAAATATGACTGCCATAACAATGAGTGTGTTTTGGACGCAGGTAATCAGAAAGGAGTGAATGAATTGTTTGGCTTTCCATTTCATTTGATGCCAGCACCCTGTATGTTATTTAAAGACAATCTGGAAAATCTGGACATGCTCTAGTAGGAGTCTACACGATGTCAGGCATACAATATAATTCTGAACAACATATATTAATCAATATCGGACCGTCATTCTGGACAACATATATTAATCAATATCAGACTGTCATTCTGAACAACATATATTAATCAATATCGGACCGTCATTCTGGATAACATATATTAATCAATATCAGACCGTCATTCAGGACAACATAAATTAATCAATATCAGACCGTCATTCAGGACAACATATATTAATCAATATCGGACCGTCATTCAGGACAACATATATTAATCAATATCGGACCGTCATTCTGGACAACATATATTAATCAATATCGGACCGTCATTCTGGACAACAGGAATTGAAAACATCAACATCCCTCTTTCTGAAACATTTTTGGTCATGCATACTGAAAATACATGCTGTGGCGTACAGCAGGGCAGCCACCAGGGGGGAGACTCGTCGAGGCCTGGTAACAGATGGAGTATACATCACGAGCCGGTGGCTCTATCTGCTGGACGTGTCAGGTCTCGACGGGCTCTCCAGGACTAATTGTGGCTGATTGGGAGCTGGTGAGTAATCAAGGGCGGATTGCTCACCAGCTGTGGAAGGCCCATAAAGCTGCCAGAAGGGCAACAAACAAGGGAGGACAGGGGGAAGTAAGGTGACTTCCGTGTAGTTAGAGACGGTGCCCACGCTAAGACGAGGGAGTTGAATTTTTGTGCCCGACAGGATACAGCAAGACCCGGAGCCCAGTATACGGTATCCTGGAGAGGGTCTCATGGGGAGCCCTATCCTTTTCTTTTGATTATTTTATTAATAAACACCCTTGAAACCGAGCTAATCATACTCTGTCCGTGTCTGATCTGTGTAAACGTCTTGACCAAACCCCCTGGTCTGCCACAATGCATATTTAGGTTCTCCAAAATATGTTGTCGCGGCTCACAGACAGGTGGTTTGCATCACTGATACAGTATGAGTGTGAATGGACAAGAGGAGTGCTGTATGTGGAATGACAGCAGCCTTGCACTGAGCACTGTTTGACCCTGGTTGAGTTGTTGCCTATCTTTTACATTCTGTAATTCCCTCAACTCTCAGGTGGTTCAGTGGTTGACATCATGCATGTATAGAGAGGGAGAAGTTATCCACACACGCACCATACATGGCTTTATATGGAACACACTGAGGTGCAAGGTCATTGGATGTCAGGGAGAGATGGAGGATGGAGGTAGAGAAGGATGGAGAGTTGAAGGGAGGTAGAGAAGGATGGAGAGTTGAAGGGAGGTAGAGAAGGATAGAGAGCTGGAGGGAGGTGGAGAAGGATGGAGAGTTGGAGGGAGGTAGAGAAGGAGGGAGAGAGACAAACACACAGAGGGACAGAAATGTAGTGTTACAAGGTTGTGAGAGCAGACCATTACCAAGGCCCCACATCTCTCCTCTAGTACATACCAACCCAATTAGATTTCATAACAATCAATCAGAAATATAAAATGTGCTCTGGTCACAACCACATGTGTGTGTAGTGTAATATCATTGCTAAACTGGAACATCTTTTAAAGAATACCTCTAAGGTGATATAATTTATTCAGAAGACGCTTCAGCTAAACAATAGCAGATGTGGAAATAGAATTGAGCACACACTGTCAACATAGCTCACGTAAACATGCACAGCTCCCATCCCAAATGGCACCCTATTCCCTACATAGTGCACTAAAACATATGAGGCGTTGGTCACAAGTAGTGCACTATGTAAGGAATAGGGTGCCATTTGGGACACAAATAGATGGTTCGGAAGGTTATGTAAGATGAGATCACAATGTTCTTTTTAGAATATCAAACCAAAACTCCTTCACCATGGCGAAATCGGAGGAAACATTTGCCCTAAGAAATGTGGGTTTTATGAAAACAGGATATCCCCTACATAAACAATAACACAAACAACAACTGTTTCTATTCCAAACAGGTGAAGAGAATTATGTGATTTAATCTGGTGCCTTTATGGGTGAATGCTGACACCCACATATCTGTGCCAGGCCAATAAAACTACACCCTGTCTGCTAGTACCTGCGTCTGATAAAATCAAATGTTATTTTGATGAAATGAAATGCTTACTTACAAGCCCTTAACCAATAATGCAGTTCAAGAAATAGAGTTAAGAAAATATTTACTAAATAAACTAAAGTAAAACACAGAATAAAGTAACACAATAAAATAACAACAATACAAGGTCTGGTGATTTTCATGATTATTTTCTCTTCAATGGGCCTAAACATGCCCTTTTCTACTGTCCTGTAGGTAATATGAAGGTAGTACTGTATTTAGAGGGGCAACAGTTATTAACCTTGGGGCTCCCGAGTGGCACAGCAGTCTAAGGCACTGGTTGCTACTGTCCCTGGTTCGAATCCAGGCTGTGTCACATGCAGCCATGATTGGGAGACCCATATGGCGGCGCGCAATTGGCCCAGCGTTGTCTGGGTTTGGCCGGGGTAGGCCGTCATTGTAAATAAGAATTTGTTCTAAGCTGACTTGCCTTTTTAAATAAAAAAAATAAACAATTCTAAATACCTCCGACACCAATAGGAGACAGTGACTCCTGTGTTTATTAACAGTTATGGTTGCTTCTTTCATCGGAGCATTGGCAACATTACAAGTGGTTAATTTCCTGTTGTCTTCCAGCCTGTGTCATTCATTCATTCTGAGGGTTAATGGGGTCTGGCCACCTGTAGTCATAACAATGAGTGGTCCTGGGGTCTGGCCACCTGCAGTCATAACACTGAGTGGTCCTGGGGTCTGACCACCTGCAGTCATAACACTGAGTGGTCCTGGGGTCTGGTCCCCTACAGTCATAACACTGAGTGGTCCTGGGCTCTGGTCCCCTGCAGTCATAACACTGAGTGGTCCTGGGGTCTGGTCCCCTACAGTCATAACACTGAATGGTCCTGTGGTCTGGCCACCTGCAGTCATAACACTGAGTGGTCCTGGGGTCTGTTCTGGTCACCTGCAGTCATAACACTGAGTGGTCCTGGGGTCTGGTCACCTCTAGTCATAACACTGAGTGCATTAGGCATCTAAGGGCTCTATTCAATAAATTCCGTGCAGCCTTGTTAACCAGTTGAAACACTGGAATGAGAAATGTAATGTACAGTGCCTTGCAAAAGTATTCATCCCCCTTGGTGTTTTTCCTATTTTGTTGCATTACAAACTGTAATTTAAATTGATTTTTATTTGGATTTCATGTAATGGACATACACAAAATAGTCCAAATTGGTGAAGTGAAATGAAATAAATTACTTGTTTCAAAAAATTCAAAAAAGAAAAAAACGGAAAAGTGGATATGTATTCACCCCCTTTGCTATGAAGCCCCTAAATAAGATCTGGTGCAACCAATTACCTTCAGAAGTCACATAATTAGTTAAATAAATTCCACCTGTGTGCAATCTAAGTGTCACATGATCTCAGTATATATAGACCTGTTCTGAAAGGCCCCAGAGTCTGCAACACAGCTAAGCAAGCGGCACCATGAAGACCAAGATGCTCTCCAAACAGGTCAGGGACAAAGTTGTGGAGAAGTACAGATCAGAGCTGTGTTATAGAAAAATATCCAAAACTTTGAACATCCCACAGAGCGCCATTAAATTCTGCAAAGCTCCACAGCGGAGATTGGAGTATCTGTCCATAGGACCACTTTAAGCCATACACTACACAGAGCTGGGCTTTACTGAAGAGTTGCCAGAAAAAAGCCATTGCTTAAATAAAAAAATAAGCAAACACGTTTGGTGTTCACCAAAAGGCATGTGGGAGACTCACCAAACGTATGGAAGAAGGTACTCTGGTCAGATGAGACTAAAATTGAGCTTTTTGGCCATCAAGGAAAACGCTATGTTTGGCACAATCCCAACACCTCTCATCACCCCGAGAGCATCATCCCCACAGTGAAGCATGGTGGTGGCAGCATCATGCTGTGGGGATGTTTTTCATCGGCAGGAACTTTGAAACTGGACAGAATTGAAAGAATTATAAATACAGGGAAATTCTTGAGGGAAACCTGTTTCAGTCTTCCTGAGATTTGAGACTGGGACGGAGGTTCACCTTCCAGCAGGACAATGACCCTAAGCACACTGCTAAAGCAACACTCGAGTGGTTTAAAGGGAAACATTTAAATGTCTTGGAATGGCCTAGTCAAAGCCAAGACCTCAATCCAATTGAGAATCTGTGGTATGACTTAAAGATTGTGTACACCAGCGGAACCCATTCAACTTGAAGGAGCTGGAGCAGTTTTGCCTTGAAGAATGGCCAAAAATCCCAGTGGCAAGATGTGCCAAGCTTATAGAGACATACCCCAAGAGACTTACAGCTGTAATTGCTGTAAAAGGTGGCTCTACAAAGTATTGACTTTGGGGGGGTGAATAGTTATGCACGCTCAAGTTTTCAGTTTTTTGTCTTATTTCTTGTTTGTTTCACATTTTGTGTAAATCAAATGATACAACCCCCCCCACGCAATTTTTAAAAAATATATTTCAATTCCAGGTTGTAAGTCAACAAATTAGTAAAAATGCCAAGGGGGGTAAATACTTTTGCAAGCCACTGTACACCTCCATTAGGCTGATAGAAATCTTCCTGATTTAGTTTAATGATTAGGCTGATCATTAGTTCTTTATAGCCTACACTTGATTTTCTAACGTGAGTGGGGTGGGTGTGGCTTTGTGACAATGATCAAGAGCAGCTGCTCACCAATCAGACAGCAGTTCCACCTCCAACACCTGTCAAAATAATTTCTAGATTCTCAAGGTTCCAAATGAACTTCAATTAAACTACTCAGTCTGTAACTCAGAGTTTGTAAAGTTCTGGTTGAATGAAAAAGACTGAGTCCCAATCTACAAGAATAAAAAAGTTTATTCATGAGGGCTCTGCCTAAAAATGAGGACACAGTCTTTTTATATGCACACACACACACACACACACACACACACACACACACACACACACACACACACACACACACACACACACACACACACACACACACACACACACACACACACACACACACACACACACACACACACACACACACACACACACACACACTTATCTTCAGGCTACTCCCTGTTCAAACAAACAGTATCTTCCACTGACCTCACATTCCAGGTTTTCACATATATCATCTAATCTTCTACAAGCCCACCAGTTTCTCCCCCACCTAGGTTGGGGCCTATTTTATTACAAGTCAGCCCAGTTGGTCTAGAATGTCTCAACTTTACCCAGACCATCTTGCAAAATAGTAACACAAAGGCCTAGTCACACACCTTTATAGAATTATGACTCTAACACATTATTATAGCCTTATAATCCTAATACATTTCACAAAGTTATATGGTTTTAGAGTGGAATACTTTAGTCATTAAATCTGAACATACAAATTCTTCTATCAACACCACCAAAACATCAGCTATGAGGGCGTCGGCTATCATCGGTTAAAGCTTGACCTGATTGAATCTAGGCCAAAGCCCTCTGGAGGCAGAGGGCTTTGCATAGCAGAAACTCCCATCTACCCCTTCAGCCTGCCTCTCTACACTATCAGCCCAGTCTCTGTGAGTGAAGAGGAGAGAGATGTCAGCACATGTCAACTCCTTAGAATGCTCAAATAGTCACTATTGCCATGGGAACAAAGTACTGTCAATGGAGGAATTATCTATTTTCTACACTTACAGGTTAAAGGTTAATCATCAGTCACTCATCAACCCACCTACCCTCCTGCCTGCATAGCATAGATAGATATATAGATTCTGATTAGTGAAGCCGAATCTCATCTCTCACAAGTCAATGCCCTGGAATGTGATACCTACCTCTATTCTCATTCACCAGTTTTTTCTGTCTTCATATTTCAGGTTATATTACATGTATCTAAGATGGTGAAGGACAAACACACATTCCAGTGGTCTGATGCTATGACACTGTCGGACTGGATCCAAGAAGTTAGTAAATTCCTGAACATCAGCCCCTAGATCTGGGTCTACTATTAGAAGATGTAGCCTTGTTCAAGACAGAATGTGTTATCTCCACTACTGCAGAAATACTGTAGCCTAAAATATCATGTATGTTTGCCTTCACCCTATTGCACCAACTATCTGTGTCATAAGTCAAGTCACTACAGCTTGAATCAGAGTCCTGGAATACAACACTGTCTACAATACTACTGTGCAGATCCTTGTAAGAAAAGAAAAATGTGAATACACCAATAAAAATATACTGTATGGTATAGCAAGCTCTTTGAAAACATCATGGGCAGACCTGGCATAGCACAGAACATGCATGAGTGATGTGGTAATGATTATGGTGCCGGCCAGAAGGGGACTGTTGTCATGTGTGAGCTTTACAATGAGAGCGTGATGAGAGCTTTGCAGAGACGTGAAAGCCTTATCCAGCTAGACAGATTACCAGGGTTTACACACACACACACACACACACACACACACACACACACACACACACACACACACACACACACACACACACACACACACACACACACACACACACACACACACACACACACACACACACTACATACACACATACATACATACATACATACATACACACCTCCATGCCTCTCCTAGCTGTCTATAGCTCCTTATTTTTACTGATAAGAGTGGTTGGCCTCGTGACAGCAGTATGCAGTGTCACAATTATGTAAATTCTCTTTCATAAAACACGAGTTTCTTGGGAACAGGATGAACTTCTGGTGAGTAGGAGGTTTGGGGAAGTGCAGAAAGGGGAAGTGCAGAAAGGTCATAAGAGGAAGTGCAGAAAGGTCATATTCTGTTCAAACATGTTGTTGGATGTTAATATTTCCAAGGAAACCGGATGAACTTCTGGTGACCGTTTTTCTGCCTATTACGGGGAAATCAGTGGCGGATTAGGTACAGGGGACATGGGCAGCCGCCCAGGGCAGCATCTTGCCGGGGACCTCACGGGGCATCCGCACCAATTTATTTGGAAAGGTGACATTTGCGCAATCGTTTTTCTATCGCTCATTTTCACGCCACGTCAACGATATCATGTCACCATGTGGGACTGTGGGTCAATTAACCTTGTCGGAGTGGGCGCCCTGATTCTAGTTTGTGAGCTAGGCAGGCTACTGGGAAGGTCTCCCACTCAGAAGTACGAGATGGGGAGGGGGAGCGGGGGTAGGTTGACCTCAGGTCTCCCCACTGGAAGACAGAGGTAGGGGGACGGGGGTAGGTTGACCTCAGGTCTCCCCACTGGAAGACAGAGGTAGGGGACGGGGGTAGGTTGACCTCAGGTCTCCCCACTGGAAGACAGAGGTAGGGGGACGGGGGTAGGTTGACCTCAGGTCTCCCCACTGGAAGACAGAGGTAGGGGGACGGGGGCATGTTGACGTCAGGTCTCCCCACTGGAAGACAGAGGTAGGGGGATGGGGGTAGGTTGAGCTCAGGTCTCCCCACTGGAAGACAGAGGTAGGCGGATGGGGGAATCTATCAAATAGCGCATCTCTAACTGTGTACAGTACTAATGCAATTAGTAAAATCAGTCACACTATGAAACATTACCAAATAAACCCCAATTCATTCATAATACTGTGAATATATAGTTTCACAGACATATTGTTGTTTGTTTTTCTGGTTTGTGTGAAATGGTTAAGATTAATATAAAACCAGTCTGCACACCACCAAGGTGAATTGGTTTAGTCTTGACTCTTGGTTGATAGTGTTGGGGGATGGGTAGTGTATTGATGCTCGAGTGACAAATCAACAGAAATTGATTAAAAGGGGGGGGGGGGGGGCATACAAGCTCGAACCACCACTGGGTGAAATGGTCTGTCTGTGTTGCATTGTGTCCTGTACATGTTCTGCATTTATGGAGAAACAGACAGTTGGTGGTGTTCTGATGAGGCCCGTGTTCTTCTTTTAAATCATCTGATCCTTAGAGCCAGGAAATACATGTAATGACATTCAATGCAGTGGCAAACTGTTTTCTCTTCTCTTTCTTCAGAAATGTTGTTTGTCACCGTTTTCGGTTTTGTGAACTTGATGAGCAGCAATTCAACTGTAAATTTCTTAATAGACCAATAAGAAAGAAAGTTCCAAACCTCTCTGCCAATAACAGCTGGTTTTCAGTTTTCCACTCCCTTCTCAGACCACTCCCAGACTGTCCTAGTAAAATTCTTGCTTGAGAAATATTTTTTTGCTAACAATTTACTTTTGTCAGTTTAAACGGAAATCTATTACAGTAAGGTCCTAATTGCTACACATAAATGATTTGATATTGAGATAAAAACGGCTGCATTGGGCCTTTAAGAACCCCACCCGCTACCCCAAACCTCACCATCTTATAATAGTACCAACACCCCCCCCACCTCACCATCCTATAATAGTACCAACACCCCACCCCCCACCTCACCATACTATAATAGTACCAACACCCCACCCCCCCACCTCACCATCCTATAATAGTACCAACACCCCACCCCACCCCCTCACCATCCTATAATAGTACCAACACCCCACCCCACCCCCTCACCATCCTATAATAGTACCAACACCCCACCCCACACCCTCTAAGTCCCAGGTCATGGTAACATGGTAGCAGGTATAACAGCTATGTCCCAGGTCATGGTTCCATGGTAACAGGTATAACAGCTAAGTCCCAGGTCATGGTTCCATGGTAACAGGTATAACAGGGTAGATGTGTGTGTGAATAATGGGTGAGGATGCTTTAGGTCAAACCAAATCTAACAGTGTAGATGGTGCAGGATGACCAGAATGACTTCTTCTGTTCCTCTACGCATGTGGTGAACGGGTCACCTCTCCCCCTCAGTGGAGGGGTTTTCAAGGGGTCTCCAGGAGGTCTCTAAGGGGGCCACATTGAAAGAACACCTCTGTTCGTAGGAAAGAAGGATTACCAGCTGATACTGAGTAACTATCCTGAGAGCTCAGACAGACGAACAACACCCCACAGACACATAGAATCAGGCATGGACACGTACACACACACACACACACACACGTACACACACACACGTACACACACACACACACACACACACACACACACACACACACACACACACACACACACACACACACACACACACACACACACACACACACACACACACACACACACACACACACACACACACACACACACACACACACACACACACACACACACACACACACACACACACACACACCTCCATGCCTCTCCTAGCTGTCTATAGCTCCTTATTTTTACTGATAAGAGTGGTTGGCCTCGTGACAGCAGTATGCAGTGTCACAATTATGTAAATTCTCTTTCATAAAACACGAGTTTCTTGGGAACAGGATGAACTTCTGGTGAGTAGGAGGTTTGGGGAAGTGCAGAAAGGTCATAAGAGGAAGTGCAGAAAGGTCATATTCTGTTCAAACATGTTGTTGGATGTTAATATTTCCAAGGAAACCGGATGAACTTCTGGTGACCGTTTTTCTGCCTATTACGGGGAAATCAGTGGCGGATTAGGTACAGGGGACATGGGCAGCCGCCCAGGGCAGCATCTTGCCGGGGACCTCACGGGGCATCCGCACCAATTTATTTGGAAAGGTGACATTTGCGCAATCGTTTTTCTATCGCTCATTTTCACGCCACGTCAACGATATCATGTCACCATGTGGGACTGTGGGTCAATTAACCTTGTCGGAGTGGGCGCCCTGATTCTAGTTTGTGAGCTAGGCAGGCTACTGGGAAGGTCTCCCACTCAGAAGTACGAGATGGGGAGGGGGAGCGGGGGTAGGTTGACCTCAGGTCTCCCCACTGGAAGACAGAGGTAGGGGGACGGGGGTAGGTTGACCTCAGGTCTCCCCACTGGAAGACAGAGGTAGGGGACGGGGGTAGGTTGACCTCAGGTCTCCCCACTGGAAGACAGAGGTAGGGGGACGGGGGTAGGTTGACCTCAGGTCTCCCCACTGGAAGACAGAGGTAGGGGGACGGGGGCATGTTGACGTCAGGTCTCCCCACTGGAAGACAGAGGTAGGGGGATGGGGGTAGGTTGAGCTCAGGTCTCCCCACTGGAAGACAGAGGTAGGCGGATGGGGGAATCTATCAAATAGCGCATCTCTAACTGTGTACAGTACTAATGCAATTAGTAAAATCAGTCACACTATGAAACATTACCAAATAAACCCCAATTCATTCATAATACTGTGAATATATAGTTTCACAGACATATTGTTGTTTGTTTTTCTGGTTTGTGTGAAATGGTTAAGATTAATATAAAACCAGTCTGCACACCACCAAGGTGAATTGGTTTAGTCTTGACTCTTGGTTGATAGTGTTGGGGGATGGGTAGTGTATTGATGCTCGAGTGACAAATCAACAGAAATTGATTAAAAGGGGGGGGGGGGGGCATACAAGCTCGAACCACCACTGGGTGAAATGGTCTGTCTGTGTTGCATTGTGTCCTGTACATGTTCTGCATTTATGGAGAAACAGACAGTTGGTGGTGTTCTGATGAGGCCCGTGTTCTTCTTTTAAATCATCTGATCCTTAGAGCCAGGAAATACATGTAATGACATTCAATGCAGTGGCAAACTGTTTTCTCTTCTCTTTCTTCAGAAATGTTGTTTGTCACCGTTTTCGGTTTTGTGAACTTGATGAGCAGCAATTCAACTGTAAATTTCTTAATAGACCAATAAGAAAGAAAGTTCCAAACCTCTCTGCCAATAACAGCTGGTTTTCAGTTTTCCACTCCCTTCTCAGACCACTCCCAGACTGTCCTAGTAAAATTCTTGCTTGAGAAATATTTTTTTGCTAACAATTTACTTTTGTCAGTTTAAACGGAAATCTATTACAGTAAGGTCCTAATTGCTACACATAAATGATTTGATATTGAGATAAAAACGGCTGCATTGGGCCTTTAAGAACCCCACCCGCTACCCCAAACCTCACCATCTTATAATAGTACCAACACCCCCCCACCTCACCATCCTATAACTAGTACCAACACCCCACCCCCCACCTCACCATACTATAATAGTACCAACACCCACCCCCCCACCCCCTCACCATTCCTATAATAGTACCAACACCCCACCCCACCCCACTCACCATCCTATAAAAGTACCAACACACCCACCCCACCCCCTCACCATCCTATAATAGTACCAACACCCCACCCCCCCCCCTCACCATCCTATAATAGTACCAACACCCCACCCCCCCACCTCACCATACTATAATAGTACCAACACCCCACCCCCCCACCTCACCATCCTATAATAGTACCAACACCCCCTCCCCACCCCCTCACCATACTATAATAGTACCAACACCCCCCCCCACCTCACCATCCTATAATAGTACCAAAACCCCCCCCCCCACCTCACCATCCTATAATAGTACCAACACCCCACCCCCCACCTCACCATACTATAAATAGTACCAACACCCCACCCCCCCACCTCACCATCCTATAATAGTACCAACACCCCACACCTCACCATCCTATAACAGTACCAACACCCCACCCCCCACCCCACCACCTCACCTCACCATACTATAATAGTACCAACACCCCACCCCCAATCTCACCATCCTATAATAGTACCAACACCCTCCCCCCACCCCCCCACCACACCATCCTATAATAGTACCAACACCCCCACCCCCCCACCTCCCACCATCCTATAATAGTACCAACACCCCACCCCCCCACCTCACCATCCTATAATAGTACCAACACCCCACCTCACCATCCAATAATAGTACCAACACCCCACCCCCCCACCCCCCACCTCACCATCCTATAGCTAGGTACCAACACCCCACCCCCCCAACACACCATCCTATAATAGTACCAACACCCCACCCCCCACCCCCCACCACTCACCATCCTATAATAATACCAACACCCCACCCCCCACCCCACCACCCCCACCTCACCATCCTATAATAGTACCAACACCCCACCCCCCCCACCTCACCATCCTATAATATTACCAACACCCCACCCCCCCACCCCCCACCTCACCATCCTATACTAGTACCAACACCCCACCCCCCCAACACACCAATCCTATAATAGTACCAACACCCCACCCCCCACCTCACCATCCTATAATAATACCAACACCCCACCCCCCACCCCACCCCACCCCCCCACCTCACCATCCTAAAATAGTACCAACACCCCACCCCCCCACAACCCAATCCTAAAATAGTATCAACACCCCACCCCCACCACACCATCCTATAATAGTACCAACACCCTCCCCCCACCCCCCCACCTCACCATCCTATAACAGTACCAAAACCCCCCACCCCCCCACCACACCATCCTATAATAGTACCAACACCCTCCCCCCACCCCCCCCAGCCTCACAATCCTATAATAGTACCAACACCCCACCCCCCCACCTCACCATCCTACAATAGTACCAACACCCCACCCCCCACCTCACCATCCTATACTAGTACCAACACCCCACCCCAACACACCATCCTATAATAGTACCAACACCCCCCACCTCCCACCCCCCCCACCTCCCACCCCCCCCACCTAACCATCCTATAATAGTACCAACACCCCACCCCCCCCACCCCACCCCCCCACCTCACCATCCTAAAATAGTACCAACACCCCACCCCCCCACCACACCATCCTATAATAGTATCAACACCCCACCCCCAACCCCCCACCTCACCATCCTATAATAGTACCAACACCCCACCCCCCCCACCCCCCACCTCACCATCCTATAATAATACCAACACCCCACCCCCCACCCCACCCCCCCACCTCACCATCCTAAAATAGTACCAACACCCCCACCCCCCCACCACACCATCCTATAAAAGTATCAACACCCCACCCTCCACCACACCATCTTATAATAGTACCACCCCCCCACCCCCCACCTCACCATCCTAAAATAGTACCAACACCCCACCCCTCCACCACACCATCCTATAATAGTATCAACACCCCAATCCCCCACCCCCCCACCTCACCATCCTATAATAGTACCAACACCCCACCCCCCACCCCACAATCCTATAATAGTACCAACACCCCACCCCCCACCGTCACCATCCTATAATAGTACCAACGCCCCAACCTCACCATCCTTTAATAGTACAAACCACACCACCCCCCCACCTCACCATCCGGTAATTGTACCAACACCCCACCCCCCCACCTCACCATCCTATAATAGTAGAAACACCCTCCCCCCACCTCACCATCCTATCCTAGTCCCAGGTCATGATAACAAGTATAACAGCTAAGTCCCAGGTCATGATAAGAGGTTATAACAGCTAAGTCACAGGTCATGGTACCATGGTAACAGGTATAACAGCTAAGTCACAGGTCATGGTACCATGGTAACAGGTTATAACAGCTAAGTCACAGGTCATGGTACCATGGTAACAGGTATAACAGCTAAGTCCCAGGTCATGGTACCATGGTAACAGGTATAACAGCTAAGTCCCAGGTCATGGTTCCATGGTAACAGGTATAACAGCTAAGTCCCAGGTCATGGTTCCATGGTAACAGGTATAACAGCTAAGTCCCAGGTTATGGTTCCATGGTAACAGGTATAACAGCTAAGTCCCAGGTCATGGTTCCATGGTAACAGGTATAACAGCTAAGTCCCAGGTCATGGTACCATGGTAACAGGTATAACAGCTAAGTCCCAGGTCATGGTTCCATGGTAACAGGTTATAACAGCTAAGTCCCAGGTCATGGTTCCATGGTAACAGGTATAACAGCTAAGTCCCAGGTTATGGTTCCATGGTAACAGGTATAACAGCTAAGTCCCAGGTCATGGTTCCATGGTAACAGGTATAACAGCTATGTCCCAGGTCATGATAACAGGTATAACAGCTAAGTCCCAGGTCATGGTTCCATGGTAACAGGTATAACAGGGTAGAATGTGTGTGTGAATAATGGGTGAGGATGCTTTAGGTCAAACCAAATCTAACAGTGTAGATGGTGCAGGATGACCAGAATGACTTCTTCTGTTCCTCTACGCATGTGGTGAACGGGTCACCTCTCCCCCTCAGTGGAGGGGTTTTTCAAGGGGTCTCCAGGAGGTCTCTAAGGGGGCCACATTGAAAGAAACACCTCTGTTCGTAGGAAAGAAGGATTACCAGCTGATACTGAGTAACTATCCTGAGAGCTCAGACAGACGAACAACACCCCACAGACACATAGAATCAGGCATGGACACGTACACACACACACACACACACACACACACACACACACACACACACACACACACACACACACACACACACACACACACACACACACACACACACACACACACACACACACACACACACACACACACACACACACACACACACACACACACACACACACACACACACACACACACACACACTGTGACGTAGAAGTCCGTCACTGGCCGCGGGCAGCATTTGGTACTTTAACGCACGCACACATTCATCACTCCTCCCTGCTCCGTTATCAGATAAGTTAACAATGTGGGTCGACACACAAGTTAACGTCTCTATCTTAGTACATACATTTCACACTTACTTCAGTAACCAGTTAGGGTATAAAGAAATAAAGACAGGTGTTCATATTTAATATAAGCAATATTTAGTATACTTATCGATGTTATGGATGAGCACGGTTGTTTGTTCTGTTCCTCTCTCTCTCCATCTCTGTAGCTTCCAGGTATGCTGGATAAGGACCCGAGCTAAGGGAATTGGGCTTACTTTGTAGTGCCTGTCCGGAATGGCTCATTAATGTAAACGGGCATATTGGAAGACACTGTCAGTAGTGATGTAATTTTGTAAATGTGATATTGTGATGTTGTTTCATAAACGTGTTGCAATGTATATATTTTGGTATGTTTAGATAAATGGAAACTGTATGTTGAATAGGTAATTGCTTAATTAATTAGTGTTAATTGTTCTGAGGGGAGGGGCTACCCCTACAAAAGGAGCCTCTCTTTCAGTTCAAGGAGAGGCATTTTGGATTGAGCTGTGGGTGGGGCAGCTTTGTTTTTAAGCTGTCTCATAAGGTATACGTTTGATGGCAGTACTGTTGTTTTGTTCCGGAATCACTATGTAAATAAACACCGTTGCACAGAAGAACTTTTGCGGCTCCGCCATCTTTTTATTTTTTTATAGAGGTTAGGTTTTCCAGTTTAGCCTTCTGGCCTACTCTACGTGACACACACACACACACACACACACACACACACACACACACACACACACACACACACACACACACACACACACACACACACACACACACACACACACACACACACACACACACACACACACACACACACACACACACACACACACACACACACACACACACACCTCTCTCTCTCTGCCCAACACTCACATGGCCCATGGTCCATACCTTCATACGTCAGCCCCTGTCTTGGTTGCTGATTGGCCAGTTAGAGTGAACAACCAAACAGTCTATTGATTCCTGTCAGAACGTTTGGAATGTTAGATGGCTATCAGAGTTCCTGAATATCTGAGGTCAGTTCTCCTGTAACCTGGGGCAACTTAGGAACTCTTGGAATTTCCATTCCTTAGTGACGAGGCTAGGTCAGGAACCCAATGTCCTCCTTAACCTGGATATGTTCCAAATGGCACCCTATTCCCTCCATAGAGTCTACTTTTTGAATCCAATGGGCCAAAAGTAGTCCAAAAGTAGTGCACCCTATAGGGAACAGGATGCAGTTTTGGACACCCCTGTTGTTCGTTGGTGACTGCTGAGATTCCATATATGGACAGGTTGAACCTGGATGTAATATGAATAGGGTCAATTTCTAACTCATGTCAGTGACAGAGAATGTGTGTGGTTGTTGACTTTGGCAGGACCTTTGTGGATGTATGCATCAGCTATTTATGTACAGTATCAGCCAAGCTGTGTATGAAGTAGGGCAAAGACTGACAGTCAGACAGCACCAGCGTCTCATTACTGATCTGTAGTCAATTTTGGGTTCAACACCATATTTCACTAACTACTCCCATTCTGAGTGGTATCACCCTCCTCCCTTCAAAAACACTATGCTCAAGATTAGTGTGTCTCTCTCTCTCTCTCCTCCTCTTCTCCCCCTCTCTCTCTCGCTCTCCTCTTCTCTCCCCTCTCTCTCTCTCTCCCTCCTCTCTTTCCTCTCGTCTTCTCTCCCTCTCTCTCTCTCTCCTCTCCCCTTCTCCCCCCTCGCTCTCCTCTCCCTCCTCTCTCCTCTCCTCTCCTCTCCTCTCCTCTCCTCTCCTCTCCTCTCCTCTCCTCTCCTCTCCTCTCCTCTCCTCTCCTCTCCTCTCCTCTCCTCTCCTCTCTCTCTCTCTCTCTCCCCTCTTCTCTCCCACCCCTCTCTCTCTCCTCTTCTCTCCCCCCTCTCTCTCTCCTCTTCTCTCCCCCTCTCTCTTCTTTCTCTCTCTCTCTCTCTCTCTCTCTCTCTCTCTCTCTCTCTCTCTCTCTTTCTCTCTCTCTCTCCTCTTCTCCCCCCTCTCTCTCCCTCCCCCCACCCCCCTCTGTAGTGGTTCTTGATCGTATGCCAGAGACATTCCTAATTGTGTAGTAGTCCAGACAACCGGAGACAACCCATTCAGCCAGTCAGAACCAAATACCTCAATTCCCGAACATCGCCAGCATAGAAGCAGCTAAAAATAGAAAGATCACCACGGAAACGTGTTTGACGTTCATAGAGAAATGCTTAATGGTGTGGTCACTGGTTCCAGGGTTTAGGGGTTAGCTTGGGTTGGGCTGGGTTGCAGGAGGGGTGATAAATTGAGCTCCAGATTCCTTCCCTGCTACTAGATTGAGAGCTCTACAGAAGCCTGGGCCCACATCTGTTTGTGCTGTGTTGCCAGCTCTTATGGTCATTGCGGTGTTTGCTGTATATGACAATAGGAGTTGGCTATACAGCACAAACAGACCGGGGACCAGGCTATCTCTACAGAACTCAGTCAGTGGTAGAAAGAGACCAGTCTTCTCAGAGACGTTTGAAGAAACCCACCCATGCTAAAGCTTTAAACCAGCCCTTTAAACCAGCCCATTAAACCAGCCCTTTAAACCGGCCCTCTAAAACGACCACTGTCACACACATACCTACACACCTACACACACACTTACACACTCCACTGTACTGTTACTACTGGCCCTGGGCCTGCTTGGGTTCCTGGTGTGTGTGTGTGTTCCTGTGATTATTTTACTTTCTCTGTTTTCAACCTCAGACCCACCAGACCCAGCCCTGCATGTGGAATGTCCTGCTAGCCCACAGTGCCTGTTTCTCTAGACAGGAGCATGTCCTGCTAGCGTACAGTATCTGTTTCTCTAGACAGGAGCATGTCCTGCTAGCCTACAGTATCTGTTTCTCTAGACAGGAGCATGTCCTGCTAGCCTACAGTACCTGTTTCTCTAGACAGGAGCATGTCCTGCTAGTCTACAGTACCTGTTTCTCTAGACAGGAGCATGTCCTGCTAGCCTACAGTATCTGTTTCTTTAGACAGGAGCATGTCCTGCTAGCCTACAGTACCTGTTTCTCTAGACAGGAGCATGTCCTGCTAGCCTACAGTATCTGTTTCTCTAGACAGGAGCATGTCCTGCTAGCCTACAGTACCTGTTTCTCTAGACAGGAGCATGTCCTGCTAGCCTACAGTGCCTGTTTCTCCAGACAGGAGCATGTCCTGCTAGCCTACAGTGACTGTTTCTCTAGACAGGAGCATGTCCTGCTAGCCTACAGTGATTGTTTCTCTAGACAGGAGCATGTCCTGCTAGCCTACAGTGCCTGTATCTCTAGACAGGAGCATGTCCTGCTAGCCTACAGTACCTGTTTCTCCAGACGGGAGCATGTCCTGCTAGCCTACAGTGATTGTTTCTCTAGACAGGAGCATGTCCTGCTAGCCTACATTGTCTGTTTCTCCAGACGGGAGCATGTCCTGCTAGCCTACAGTGCCTGTTTCTCCAGACGGGAGCATGTCCTGCTAGCCTACAGTACCTGTTTCTCTAGACAGGAGCATGTCCTGCTAGCCTACAGTGATTGTTTCTCTAGACGGGAGCATGTCCTGCTAGCCTACAGTGATTGTTTCTCTAGACGGGAGCATGTCCTGCTAGCCTACAGTGACTGTTTCTCCAGACGGGAGCATGTCCTGCTAGCCTACAGTGTCTGTTTCTCTAGACGGGAGCATGTCCTGCTAGCCTACAGTGACTGTTTCTCCAGACGGGTGCATGTCCTGCTAGCCTACAGTGATTGTTTCTCTAGACGGGAGCATGTCCTGCTAGCCTACAGTGATTGTTTCTCCAGACGGGAGCATGTCCTGCTAGCCTACAGTGCCTGTTTCTGCAGACGGGAGCATGTCCTGCTAGCCTACAGTGACTGTTTCTCCAGACGGGTGCATGTCCTGCTAGCCTACAGTGATTGTTTCTCTAGACGGGAGCATGTCCTGCTAGCCTACAGTGATTGTTTCTCCAGACGGGAGCATGTCCTGCTAGCCTACAGTGCCTGTTTCTGCAGACGGGAGCATGTCCTGCTAGCCTACAGTGATTGTTTCTCTAGACGGGAGCATGTCCTGCTAGCCTACAGTGTCTGTTTCTCCAGACGGGAGCATGTCCTGCTAGCCTACAGTATCTGTTTCTCTAGACAGGAGCATGTCCTGCTAGCCTACAGTGATTGTTTCTCTAGACGGGAGCATGTCCTGCTAGCCTACAGTGTCTGTTTCTCCAGACGGGAGCATGTCCTGCTAGCCTACAGTGTCTGTTTCTCCAGACTGGAGCATGTCCTGCTAGTCTACAGTGTCTGTTTCTCCAGACGGGAGCATGTCCTGCTAGCCTACAGTGTCTGTTTCTCCAGACGGGAGCATGTCCTGCTAGCCTACAGTGTCTGTTTCTCCAGACAGGAGCATGTCCTGCTAGCCTACAGTGACTGTTTCTCCAGACAGGAGCATGTCCTGCTAGCCTACAGTGTCTGTTTCTCCAGACAGGAGCATGTCCTGCTAGCCTACAGTGTCTGTTTCTCCAGACGGGAGCATGTCCTGCTAGCCTACAGTGACTGTTTCTCCAGACAGGAGCATGTCCTGCTAGCATACAGTACCTGTTTCTCCAGACAGGAGCATGAGTGACTACCTTCAGACTTGGCCCTTTTCAATCCTCTGTTGGTGTTCACTCCAGGGGAAAACACTAGTCCACTAGAGTTTATACAAGTTCCCACTCTGTCTTAATGTGCATCCCAAATGACACTCTATTCCCGATGTAGTGCACTACAGAGCTCTGGTCAAAACTGGTCCAAAGTAGTGCTCCCAAGCGGCTCCCGAGTGGCGCAGCGGTCTAAGGCACTGCATCTCAGTGCTAGAGGCGTCACCCTGGTTCAATGCCAGGCCGTATCACAACTGGCCATGGTTGGGAGTCCCATAGGGCAGCTCGCAATTGGCCCAGCGTTGTCCGGGTTTGGCCGGTGTAGGCCGTCATTGTAAATAAGAATCTGTTCTTATAAACTTGCCTGGTTAAATAAAACAAATAAAATATATATATAGAGAGAATAGGGTGCATTTTTGGGACGCCCCTCTGTCTTGTATTGTAGTTCACTAAGTCCTCATAACAGAACATGTCCATTCTCTCTCTTCTCCTGTTACGTACTGAAGCCTACACCTATCCCCCTGTGTTAAATTACATACTGTAGTCTACACCTATCCCCCCTGTGTTAAATTACATACTGTAGTCTACACCTATCCCTCCCGTGTTAAATTACATACTGTAGTCTACACCTATCCCCTTCTGTGTTAAATTACATACTGTAGTCTACACCTATCCCCCCTGTGTTAAATTACATACTGTAGTCTACACCTATCCCCCCTGTGTTAAATTACATACTGTAGTCTACACCTATCCCCCTGTGTTAAATTACATACTGTAGCCCACACCTATCCCCCCTGTGTTAAATTACATACGGTAGTCTACACCTATCCCCCTGTGTTAAATTACATACTGTAGTCTACACCTATCCCCCTGTGTTACATTACATGCTGTAGTCTACACCTATCCCCCCTGTGTTAAATTACCTACTGTAGTCTACACCTATCCCCCCTGTGTTACATTACATACTGTAGTCTACACCTATCCCCCGTGTTAAATTACATACTGTAGTCTACACCTATCCCCTCCTGTGTTAAATTACATACTGTAGTCTACACCTATCCCCCTGTTTTAAATTACATACTGTAGTCTACACCTATCCCCCCTGTGTTAAATTACATACTGTAGTCTACACCTATCCCCTTCTGTGTTAAATTACATACTGTAGTCTACACCTATTCTCTCCTGTGTTAAATTACATACTGTAGTCTACACCTATCCCCCCTGTGTTAAATTACATACTGTAGTCTACACCTATCCCCCTGTGTTAAATTACATACTGTAGTCTACACCTATCCCCTCCTGTGTTAAATTACATACTGTAGTCTACACCTATCCCCTCCTGTGTTAAATTACATACTGTAGTCTACACCTATTCCCTCCTGTGTTAAATTACATACTGTAGTCTACACCTATCCCCCCTGTGTTAAATTACATACTGTAGTCTACACCTATTCCCTCCTGTGTTAAATTACATACTGTAGTCTACACCTATTCTCTCCTGTGTTAAATTACATACTGTAGTCTACACCTATTCCCTCCTGTGTTAAATTACATACTGTAGTCTACACCTAGCCCCTCCTGTGTTAAATACCTGTGTTAAATACCCCTCCTTCTGCTTTGTCTTCTCAACAACCTTTGGAAAAATTGTTGGAGCAAAAGAATGCCATTACTCAGTGCGAAATATGGACTGGCCTGGTCTGTGAAATGTCTTCTTCCTGCTGGCTATCAGAGAAAACAAAGCTAGCAGCCATAATAAAGTTGTTTTGACAACTAGGTAGTGTAAGAGGAACATGGTGGGTGTGTAGATGTAGGAACATGGAGAACAAGGGACATGGAGTACTTATTTTCCTTTGCTGAGGGAGACTTTTACTAGAGTCAGCATGGGAAGACTTTAATAGACGCACGCAAGAACACACACCAGAGAAGACAAGAGACTTCACTTTTAAATGGAGCTGTTTATTTGAGATGATGCAGAAAGAAGATATTGTGAGAATCTGTGGTTTCCTCACTCTCCTGACTACAAACATGATTTCCACTGCAATACGCAGTAGAGAACAATGCTATTACACAATCTGAAACAGTTTTTATAAAAACCAGAACAGCACATCTGTGATGGTAACAAACAAAAGCATGATCCAGGTTGAACCATCTATAACAAGATAGTAACTACAGTACAGTAATAACTTCACTATCAATAGACAGCAGCAAAATAAAGCTTAAATAACATTATAATACTTTATCATAAGATAATATCTAGTCAAGTTTTCCTAT
This sequence comes from Salmo salar, assembly GCF_965601325.2. Lineage (NCBI taxonomy): Eukaryota > Metazoa > Chordata > Actinopteri > Salmoniformes > Salmonidae > Salmo > Salmo salar. The sequence continues at coordinate 62,491,049 of NC_138297.1, forward strand.
AGTTATATGACATATTTTAACAAACAGATGTAGGCTAACATCTGTTTTGTCTAGTTAGGCAGAGGGCAGCTTGGGGGCTCTTAGACCTGTTGAGACTTGATGGCACCCCTTTCTTTTCCATTACAGTCTACGTAGCTGTGTGTGTGTGTGTGTGTGTGTGTGTGTGTGTGTGCCTGCGTGCGTGCGTGCATGCATGTGTGCGTGTTTTCAATCTTACGACTCCCAGAGAATCACTTGTGTGTTTACGATCTGTTCCTTACTGTTGTTGAACTTTAACCTCTTCAGTCCCTTATACACACACACATACCGCTAACCCTGTTTTCATAGGAGGCAGGACCCCTTCCAGTTATTAAAGCAGACCTGGTACACATCCTCTGCCCATAAAATAAAACCATTCAATGTTTCTATATTTTGGAAAAATCAAAAACAGAAGCATGATAAAAAACAAATCCTTTCAAAAATACTAACATAGTATCATTTTTCAGCACTGTAAAATCCAGTTAAAAAATACACTTTCAGTCCATACAATACAAAAAGGCTAAACAATACTTAACAAGACTGTGGGTTGTTATGGTAACACCCTGGGCCCTGAGCCATAAAGACCCCTGACCTTTCAGAAGCATTCATTGGCTGATTTAGATTTATTTTGATGAGCTAGCCGTTGGCATATGTGACATTTCCACAGTGGGGCTCCATTGATTTCTCAACACTAATATGTTTCAGTGTGTTTGGGTTTCTCGGACACCACTCGGTTGTTTAAATGTCTGGGTCTGTGTCCCAAATGGCAATCTATTCCCTATGTAGTGCACTCCTTTTCACAAAGGGCCCATAGAGCTGCGTTTAACAGACAGAGAGAGAGAGGAGACAAACAGAGAGAGAAGAGACAGCTACAGAGAGAGAGAGGGACAGCTACAAAAAGAGAGAGGAGACAGCTACAGAGAGAGAGAGGAAACAGCTACAGAGAGCGAGAGGAGACAGCTACAGAGAGAGAGGGGAGACAGCTACAGAGAGAGAGAGGAAGCTACAGAGAGAGTGAGAGGAAGCTACAGAGAGAGTGAGAGGAGACAGCTACAGAGAGAGAGGAGACAGCTACAGAGAGAGAGAGAAAGAGAGAGAGAGACAGCTACAGAGAGAGAGAGAGAGAGAGAGACAGCTACAGGGAGAGAGAGAGAGAGAGAGGAGACAGCTACAGAGAGAGAGAGGAGACAGCTACAGAGAGAGAGAGAGAGAGAGGAGACAGCTACAGAGAGAGAGAGAGGAGACAGCTACAGAGAGAGAGAGGAGACAGCTACAGAGAGAGTGAGAGGAAGCTACAGAGAGAGAGAGGAGACAGCTACAGAGAGAGAGAGGAGACAGCTACAGAGAGAGAAAGAAAGAGGGGACAGCAACATAGTTAAACTAGTACCTGAGGACTGTGTAGGTTCCCTGTACTCTCCATTGGTGATTTGGCGGATTAGTTTATTGTGGTCTTCCCCATCGAAGGGCATGGTCCCATAGACTAGGGTGTAGAGAAGCACTCCAAGGGCCCAACTGTCTACCTGGAAACACAACACACTGGTAGTTACAATACTGTCTACCTGGAAACACAACACACTGGTAGTTACAATACTGTCTACCTGGAAACACAACACACTGGTAGTTACAATACTGTCTACCTGGAAACACAACACACTGGTAGTTACAATACTGTCTACCTGGAAACACAACACACTGGTAGTTACAATACTGTCTACCTGGAAACACAACACACTGGTAGTTACAATACTGTCTACCTGGAATCACAACACACTGGTAGTTACAATACTGTCTACCTGGAAACACAACACACTGGTAGTTACAATACTGTCTACCTGGAAACACAACACACTGGTAGTTACAATACTGTCTACCTGGAAACACAACACACTGGTAGTTACAATACTGTCTACCTGGAATCACAACACACTGGTAGTTACAATACTGTCTACCTGGAAACACAACACACTGGTAGTTACAATACTGTCTACCTGGAATCACAACACACTGGTAGTTACAATACTGTCTACCTGGAAACATTACTGTCTACCTGGAAACACATCACACTGGTAGTTACAATACTGTCTACCTGGAATCACAACACACTGGTAGTTACAATACAACACCTTTGTGATAGGTAGACAACACATAGTTTCTCCAAAGCGTTCTTGTATGGTGGCCTCAGTAGCACACATTCCCCAAGGCTGCTGATTTACTACTGTTGGTTTGTCATTGGTTCACTTCCTACTGTTTTCACACCCGTCTGCTGGCTAAGATAATGGCCCTTTAATGTGTTTCAACAGAAACAATAACAAGATGCTGTATCTTCTCCAAACACTCCGTTCTTTACACACTGATTGCTGTCGTAAAAGCCATGTCAAGGTCTGTGACTTAAGTGATTGGGTTCTGTTCTGATGAGGTTGCCTTTGGCTCTGAGGTATAAACCTTAGGCTTCGGGCCCAAATGACAGCCTATTCCCTATGTAGTGACCAGGGCTCATAGAGAGTATGGTTTAATTTGGGACACAAGCTGTATTCTCTGATTAGCTGAGATTATCTCCAGGAATCACAGCTAGCTGGGAAACAATGGATGATTAGTCTATGGGAAGTCTACTCCCCTGACTCCATAACCTCAGAATGTGTGTGTGTGTGTGTGTGTGTGTGTGTGTGTGTGTGTGTGTGTGTGTGTGTGTGTGTGTGTGTGTGTGTGTGTGTGTGTGTGTGTGTGTGTGTGTGTGTGTGTGTGTGTGTGTGTGTGTGTCTAGAGCTGTGATTGTTGGCTGGGACTCTGTCGGTCTCGGCCTCTTTGACAGGCTGTGTCAAACCGAGGAAGGGCTTTTCTCAGGAAGCTAAAGGAGATGGGAGTAGGGGAGCGGTGACACAGGGTCAGGAAGCTAAAGGAGATGGGAGTAGGGGAGGGGTGACACAGGGTCAAGAAGCTAAAGGAGATGGGAGTAGGGGAGCGGTGACACAGGGTCAGGAAGCTAAAGGAGATGGGAGTAGGGGAGGAAGCTAAAGGAGATGGGAGTAGGGGAGCGGTGACACAGGGTCAGGAAGCTAAAGGAGATGGGAGTAGGGGAGGGGTGACACAGGGTCAGGAAGCTAAAGGAGATGGGAGTAGGGGAGGGGAGACACAGGGTCAGGAAGCTAAAGGAGATGGGAGTAGGGGAGGGGTGACACAGGGTCAGGAAGCTAAAGGAGATGGGAGTAGGGGAGGGGTGACACAGGGTCAGGAAGCTAAAGGAGATGGGAGTAGGGGAGGGGTGACACAGGGTCAGGAAGCTAAAGGAGATGGGAGTAGGGGAGGGGTGACACAGGGTCAGGAAGCTAAAGGAGATGGGAGTAGGGGAGGGGTGACACAGGGTCAGGAAGCTAAAGGAGATGGGAGTAGGGGAGGGGTGACACAGGGTCAGGAAGCTAAAGGAGATGGGAGTAGGGGAGGGGTGACACAGGGTCAGGAAGCTAAAGGAGATGGGAGTAGGGGAGGGGTGACACAGGGTCAGGAAGCTAAAGGAGATGGGAGTAGGGGAGGGAGACACAGGGTCAGGAAGCTAAAGGAGATGGGAGTAGGGGAGGGGTGACACAGGGTCAGGAAGCTAAAGGAGATGGGAGTAGGGGAGCGGTGACACAGGGTCAGGAAGCTAAAGGAGATGGGAGTAGGGGAGGGGAGACACAGGGTCAGGAAGCTAAAGGAGATGGGAGTAGGGGAGGGGTGACACAGGGTCAGGAAGCTAAAGGAGATGGGAGTAGGGGAGAGGTGACACAGGGTCAGGAAGCTAAAGGAGATGGGAGTAGGGGAGGGGTGACACAGGGTCAGGTGGTGTAGGGGTCATTATGTAATATTTACTGTAGGGTGGGAGAGGGGCGGCTCCTAATGTCTCATGAAATGATGGGACTCAGTGAAATCCTGGAGTCACAGTCATTCTGGGTCTATGTTTGGTAACAGATGAGTGAGCTTGCCTGGGCTGGCTGTTGGGGAAGTGGCTGTGAAGCCTGGCTGGTTGGGCCTGACAGGATGTGTGTGTGTGTGTGTGTGTGTGTGTGTGTGTGTGTGTGTGTGTGTGTGTGTGTGTGTGTGTGTGTGTGTGTGTGTGTGTGTGTGTGTGTGTGTGTGTGTGTGTGTGTGTGTGTGTTTGTGTGCTTGTGCGGGCGGGCGGGCGTGCGTGCGTGTGAAAGTGTCATGGTGGGAGAAGTGTGTGTGTGTGTGTGGGAGAAATGTGTGTGTGTGTGGGAGAAATGTGTGTGTGAGTAAACTTCCTCCAAGACAGGAACGGGTGTTCACTACCTTCACTTGTCAGCTTAAGGACAAACCCAGAAGGCCCAGGGAGCAAGAGTACTTTTTGGGATGGGGGTTCCCTTCAGTGTTTCCCTTATCCAATTGTAAGGGGGAATTTGATCTGGGGATTTTCCACTGGTGAGAACCACTGGTGTGTGTGTGTGTGTGTGTACCTCTGGACCATGGTAGGGCCTGCCGTTGACGATCTCTGGTGAGGCGTACAGAGGGCTGCCACAGAACGTCTGAAGGAGCTCGTCTTTGTGGTAAAGGTTGGACAGACCAAAGTCAGCAATCTGGAGGAGAGAAGAGCATGACAATCAACGTTAAATTACCCTTGGATAAGACTCGCAGATCCCTGATTGCACCTGTAAAGAGACTGTCCCTATCCCTAAGATGCTGTGTTGAAGTACAGCATATGAAAGACAAGAGATTGACATCTCTACGAAGTCAAAGATCTTACCTTGATATTACAGTTTTCATCCAGCAGCACGTTTTCCAGTTTTAAATCCCTGTGCACCACTCCGTTCTACAAAGACAAAACAGGACAAGTCTAATTAAACTGTGACCCATTTACACACACACACGCCCGCGTACACGCACACGCACACCTGCGCACACACACACACACACCTGCATACACACACACGCCCGCGTACACACACACATGCACACCTGCGCACACACACACACCTGCATACACACACACACGCCCGCTTACACACACACACACACACATGCGCACCTTTCTTTTGTCTACCATGTTTGGTGAGCTCATCCGCAATGGTTCTTTTCAAGTGGCACATGTTCTATATAAATCTAGCATCTTTAATTCATTTCAATGATAAAATGTATTCTCATAAACATCTCTCGTGTTGTTGGGTGACACACTAAACATTTACATAAACAGCCATTAAACATGTGGGACACAGGATCCACATCTCAAATGCCACCCTATTCCCTACATAGTGCACTACTTTGGGCCAGATGACTGCAGTAGTCAGTGCAGCATGTAGGGATCAGGGTGCCATTTGGAGTTCAGCCAGTGACAGGAAGTGTGGTCATGGTTCGACATGAACCAGAGGAACCACATGAACAGTTTGACCATGCACTGTGTGTTGATAATTCACTTAACCATGGAAGGCAGATGTGGTTGACCTCTCTCTCTCGCCATTTCTCTGTGTGTCTCTCTAACTCTCTCTCTAACTCTCTCTCTAACTCTCTCTCTAACTCTCACACACTCCCTCCCTCCCTCCCTCCCTCCCTCCCTCCCTGTCTCTCTATCTGTAGGGAGGAAGCAGGGGAAGTCTATACTCTGCCACACTTCCTTCAGTCTGTCACTGCAGCTCTGCCCTGTCCTAACCTACTGTATCTCTATGTCCGGCTCCTCCCTCCTCACCATGTGGATGGTGAGGATGGTGAGGTGGGGGGGTGGGGTGTTGGTACTATTATAGGATGGTGAGGTGGGGGGTGGGGGGGTGGGGTGTTGGTACTATTATAGGATGGTGAGGTGGGGGGTGGGGGGGTGGGGTGTTGGTACTATTATAGGATGGTGGGGGGTGGGGTGTTGGTACTATTATAGGATGGTGAGGTGGGGGGGTGGGGTGTTTGTACTATTAAAGGATGGTGAGGTGGGGGGTTGGGGTGTTGGTACTATTATAGGATGGTGAGGTGGGGGGTGGGGTGTTGGTACTATTATAGGATTGTGGGGTGGGGGTGGGGGGGTGGGGTGTTGGTACTATTATAGGATGGTGAGGTGGGGGGTGGGGTGTTGGTACTATTATAGGATGGTGAGGTGGGGGGTGGGGGATTGGGGTGTTGATACTATTATAGGATGGTGTAGTGGAGGGGTGGGGTGTTGGTACTATTTTAGGATGGTGAGGTGGGGGGTGGGGGGGTGGTACTATTATAAGATGGTGTGGTGGAGGGTGGGGTGTTGATACTTTTATAGGATGGTGTGGTGGGGGGGTGGGGTGTTGGTACTATTTTAGGATGGTGAGGTGGGGGGGTGGGGTGGGGGGTGGGGTGTTGGTATTATTATAGGATGGTGAGGTGGGGGGTTGGGGGTGGGGTGTTGATACTATTATAGGATGGTGTGGTGGGGGGGTGGGGTGTTGGTACTATTTTAGGATGGTGAGGTGGGGGGGTGGGGTGGGGGGTGCGGTGTTGGTATTATTATAGGATGGTGAGGTGGGGGGTGGGGGGGGTGGGGTGTTGGTACTATTATAGGATGGTGAGGTGGGGGGGTGGGGGGTGGGGTGTTGGTACTATTATAGGATGGTGTGTTGGGGGGGTGGGGTGTTGGTACTAGTATAGGATGGTGAGGTGGGGGGTGGGGGGTGGGGTGTTGGTACTATTGTAGGATGGTGAGGTGGGGGGGTGGGGTGTTGGTACTATTATAGGATGGTGAGGTGGGGGGTGGGGGGGGGGTGGGGTGTTGGTACTGTTATAGGATGGTGAGGTGGGGGGGTGGGGGGAGGGTGTTGGTACTATTATAGGATGGTGTGGTGGGGGTGGGGTGTTGATACTATTATAGGATGGTGAGGTGGGGGGTGGGGGGGTGGGGTGTTGGTACTATTATAGGATGGTGAGGTGGGGGGGTGGGGTGTTGGTACTATTATAGGATGGTGAGGTGGGGGGGTGGGGTGTGGGGTGTTGGTATTATTATAGGATGGTGAGGTGGGGGGTGGGGGGTGGGGTGTTTGTACTATTATAGGATGGTGTGTTGGGGGGGTGGGGTGTTGGTACTAGTATAGGATGGTGAGGTGGGGGGTGGGGGGGTGGGGTGTTGGTACTATTATAGGATGGTGAGGTGGGGGGGTGGGGTGTTGGTACTATTATAGGATGGTGAGGTGGGGGGGTGGGGTGTTGGTACTATTATAGGATGGTGGGTGGTGGGGTGTTGGTACTATTATAGGATGGTGTGGTGGGGGGGTGGGGGGAGGGTGTTGGTACTATTATAGGATGGTGAGATTGGGGGTGGGGTGTTGGTACTATTATAGTATGGTGAGGTGAGGTGGTGGGGGTGGGGGGTGGGGTGTTGGTACTATTATAAGATGGTGAGGTGGGGGGGTGGGGGGGAGGGTGTTGGTACTATTATAGGATGGTGAGGGGGTGGGGTGGGGTGTTGGTACTATTATAGGATGGTGAGGTGGGGGGGTGGGGTGTTGGTACTATTATAGTATGGTGAGGTGGGGGGTGGGGTGTTGGTACTATTATAGGATGGTGAGGTGGGGGGGGGTGTTGGTACTATTATAAGATGGTGAGGTTTGGGGTAGCGGGTGGGGTTCTTAAAGGCCCAATGCAGCCGTTTTTATCTCAATATCAAATCATTTATGTGTAGCAATTAGGACCTTACTGTAATAGATTTCCGTTTAAACTGACAAAAGTAAATTGTTAGCAAAAAAATATTTCTCAAGCAAGAATTTTACTAGGACAGTCTGGGAGTGGTCTGAGAAGGGAGTGGAAAACTGAAAACCAGCTGTTATTGGCAGAGAGGTTTGGAACTTTCTTTCTTATTGGTCTATTAAGAAATTTACAGTTGAATTGCTGCTCATCAAGTTCACAAACCGAAAACGGTGACAAACAACATTTCTGAAGAAAGAGAAGAGAAAACAGTTTGCCACTGCATTGAATGTCATTACATGTATTTCCTGGCTCTAAGGATCAGATGATTTAAAAGAAGAACACGGGCCTCATCAGAACACCACCAACTGTCTGTTTCTCCATAAATGCAGAACATGTACAGGACACAATGCAACACAGACAGACCATTTCACCCAGTGGTGGTTCGAGCTTGTATGCCCCCCCCCCCCCCCCCCCCCCCCTTTTAATCAATTTCTGTTGATTTGTCACTCGAGCATCAATACATTACCCATCCCCCAACACTATCAACCAAGAGTCAAGACTAAACCAATTCACCTTGGTGGTGTGCAGACTGGTTTTATATTAATCTTAACCATTTCACACAAACCAGAAAAACAAACAACAATATGTCTGTGAAACTATATATTCACAGTATTATGAATGAATTGGGGTTTATTTGGTAATGTTTCATAGTGTGACTGATTTTACTAATTGCATTAGTACTGTACACAGTTAGAGATGCGCTATTTGATAGATTCCCCCATCCGCCTACCTCTGTCTTCCAGTGGGGAGACCTGAGCTCAACCTACCCCCATCCCCCTACCTCTGTCTTCCAGTGGGGAGACCTGAGGTCAACCTACCCCCGTCCCCCTACCTCTGTCTTCCAGTGGGGAGACCTGAGCTCAACCTACCCCCATCCCCCTACCTCTGTCTTCCAGTGGGGAGACCTGACGTCAACATGCCCCCGTCCCCCTACCTCTGTCTTCCAGTGGGGAGACCTGAGGTCAACCTACCCCCGTCCCCCTACCTCTGTCTTCCAGTGGGGAGACCTGAGGTCAACCTACCCCCGTCCCCTACCTCTGTCTTCCAGTGGGGAGACCTGAGGTCAACCTACCCCCGTCCCCCTACCTCTGTCTTCCAGTGGGGAGACCTGAGGTCAACCTACCTCCGCTCCCCCTCCCCATCTCGTACTTCTGAGTGGGAGACCTTCCCAGTAGCCTGCCTAGCTCACAAACTAGAATCAGGGCGCCCACTCCGACAAGGTTAATTGACCCACAGTCCCACATGGTGACATGATATCGTTGACGTGGCGTGAAAATGAGCGATAGAAAAACGATTGCGCAAATGTCACCTTTCCAAATAAATTGGTGCGGATGCCCCGTGAGGTCCCCGGCAAGATGCTGCCCTGGGCGGCTGCCCATGTCCCCTGTACCTAATCCGCCACTGATTTCCCCGTAATAGGCAGAAAAACGGTCACCAGAAGTTCATCCGGTTTCCTTGGAAATATTAACATCCAACAACATGTTTGAACAGAATATGACCTTTCTGCACTTCCCCTTATCTCACTGAGTAACGTTAAATACACAAACCTCCTACTCACCAGAAGTTCATCCTGTTCCCAAGAAACTCATGTTTTATGAAAGAGAATTTACATAATTGTGACACTGAAGTGATGAATGCATACTTAATTAAGTCAACGCATATAACCTCAAGATCGAAGAAGTTTCCATTTGTACTAGCCTTTGCATTTTGATGTGACTGCTTGTACCCCAGAGCACTCTGCATAAAGCTGTTACCTCGACCTCGACCACAGACTCAATTCTTCTCCGTTACAGAGTCAACTTGTTTCTGAAGGTCTCTATCTAAAACAGTCATGGAAGCCACCCTGACAGCCAGTGAGTGCCAGGTAGAGGAACAGAAAGACCTACTGCTATCACTGAGAGCCACAGTGGAGAAACAGAGTTCTGCACTCCAAGAGCTGAGAGCCACCGTGGAGGAACTGAAGAGAGAGAACAGAGAGAGACCGAAGGTAGCCTTCTCAGCTTCACTGTCTGAAACCAAAGGACCATACAATACTGACATCACCCTGGTCTACAAGCATGTCTTCACCAACACTGGCAATGCTTACAGTCCGGTGACTGGCATCTTTAAGGCGCCGGTGAGTGGAATCTACTACTTCAGGTACACTGCCTTTGGATTCACCTCCAAACATAGAAGAGTGTCCCTGTACAAAGGAGGACAACTTATGGTGACTGTGACTGACCATAGCACACCACATGATGGAGAAGACAGTGGATCCAATGGTGTCACCCTGCAGCTGAAGGAAGGTGAAGAGGTCTACACACGTCTTAAAGCAGAACATCAGGTCTATGATGACGGGGCTCACCATACCACCTTCACCGGCTTTCTGATCTGCGCTTAGGAAGCAGAGTAACAATTGTTATCAAAAATTAGCATTTGATTACAAAGTCAAAATTCAGCTTTTTTATTCAGTAAAATTGTTAATGAATAGATGTTAACAGTTCCAGTGATTTACATTCTCTAAAGTAAAATAGAAAAACATTGTATGTTTTGATAACAATGTGACAATCCTTTATAAAGGTTTTGATTTGCTACTGAAATATATCGACTGTGGTGTTTTCTGCGATGCTTAAGACATTGAGTTGTATGTATCTTTGATTTAAAAATAAAATATGATTAATAAGATACACATTGAATTGTCTGTTTGTAAAAAATATTGAGAGATGTACAGTATGCATGAATGTTCTCCAACGATCAGTTTTTCGATCAGTTTCTGTGTTCATGTTCATGAATTTTGACATGTTTATTTACACATTTTTGCCAATCTGGGATCTTTGACAATGTTCCATGAAATTCATCATTGTATACAATCAAATCCTTTCCTAGCATGATTGACAAGGTGCTATGGAAAATATGACTGCCATAACAATGAGTGTGTTTTGGACGCAGGTAATCAGAAAGGAGTGAATGAATTGTTTGGCTTTCCATTTCATTTGGTGCCAGCACCCTGTATGTTATTTAAAGACAATCTGGAAAATCTGGACATGCTCTAGTAGGAGTCTACACGATGTCAGGCATACAATATAATTCTGAACAACATATATTAATCAATATCGGACCGTCATTCTGGACAACATATATTAATCAATATCAGACTGTCATTCTGAACAACATATATTAATCAATATCGGACCGTCATTCTGGATAACATATATTAATCAATATCAGACCGTCATTCAGGACAACATATATTAATCAATATCAGACCGTCATTCAGGACAACATATATTAATCAATATCAGACCGTCATTCAGGACAACATATATTAATCAATATCGGACCGTCATTCTGGACAACATATATTAATCAATATCGGACCGTCATTCTGGACAACAGGAATTGAAAACATCAACATCCCTCTTTCTGAAACATTTTTGGTCATGCATACTGAAAATACATGCTGTGGCGTACAGCAGGGCAGCCACCAGGGGGGAGACTCGTCGAGGCCTGGTAACAGATGGAGTATACATCACGAGCCGGTGGCTCTATCTGCTGGACGTGCCAGGTCTCGACGGGCTCTCCAGGACTAATTGTGGCTGATTGGGAGCTGGTGAGTAATCAAGGGCGGATTGCTCACCAGCTGTGGAAGGCCCATAAAGCTGCCAGAAGGGCAACAAACAAGGGAGGACAGGGGGAAGTAAGGTGACTTCCGTGTAGTTAGAGACGGTGCCCACGCTAAGACGAGGGAGTTGAATTTTTGTGCCCGACAGGATACAGCAAGACCCAGAGCCCAGTATACGGTATCCTGGAGAGGGTCTCATGGGGAGCCCTATCCTTTTCTTTTGATTATTTTATTAATAAACACCCTTGAAACCGAGCTAATCATACTCTGTCCGTGTCTGATCTGTGTAAACGTCTTGACCAAACCCCCTGGTCTGCCACAATGCATATTTAGGTTCTCCAAAATATGTTGTCGCGGCTCACAGACAGGTGGTTTGCATCACTGATACAGTATGAGTGTGAATGGACAAGAGGAGTGCTGTAGGTGGAATGACAGCAGCCTTGCACTGAGCACTGTTTGACCCTGGTTGAGTTGTTGCCTATCTTTTACATTCTGTAATTCCCTCAACTCTCAGGTGGTTCAGTGGTTGACATCATGCATGTATAGAGAGGGAGAAGTTATCCACACACGCACCATACATGGCTTTATATGGAACACACTGAGGTGCAAGGTCATTGGATGTCAGGGAGAGATGGAGGATGGAGGTAGAGAAGGATGGAGAGTTGAAGGGAGGTAGAGAAGGATGGAGAGTTGAAGGGAGGTAGAGAAGGATAGAGAGCTGGAGGGAGGTGGAGAAGGATGGAGAGTTGGAGGGAGGTAGAGAAGGAGGGAGAGAGACAAACACACAGAGGGACAGAAATGTAGTGTTACAAGGTTGTGAGAGCAGACCATTACCAAGGCCCCACATCTCTCCTCTAGTACATACCAACCCAATTAGATTTCATAACAATCAATCAGAAATATAAAATGTGCTCTGGTCACAACCACATGTGTGTGTAGTGTAATATCATTGCTAAACTGGAACATCTTTTAAAGAATACCTCTAAGGTGATATAATTTATTCAGAAGACGCTTCAGCTAAACAATAGCAGATGTGGAAATAGAATTGAGCACACACTGTCAACATAGCTCACGTAAACATGCACAGCTCCCATCCCAAATGGCACCCTATTCCCTACATAGTGCACTAAAACATATGAGGCGTTGGTCACAAGTAGTGCACTATGTAAGGAATAGGGTGCCATTTGGGACACAAATAGATGGTTCGGAAGGTTATGTAAGATGAGATCACAATGTTCTTTTTAGAATATCAAACCAAAACTCCTTCACCATGGCGAAATCGGAGGAAACATTTGCCCTAAGAAATGTGGGTTTTATGAAAACAGGATATCCCCTACATAAACAATAACACAAACAACAACTGTTTCTATTCCAAACAGGTGAAGAGAATTATGTGATTTAATCTGGTGCCTTTATGGGTGAATGCTGACACCCACATATCTGTGCCAGGCCAATAAAACTACATCCTGTCTGCTAGTACCTGCGTCTGATAAAATGAAATGTTATTTTGATGAAATGAAATGCTTACTTACAAGCCCTTAACCAATAATGCAGTTCAAGAAATAGAGTTAAGAAAATATTTACTAAATAAACTAAAGTAAAACACAGAATAAAGTAACACAATAAAATAACAACAATACAAGGTCTGGTGATTTTCATGATTATTTTCTCTTCAATGGGCCTAAACATGCCCTTTTCTACTGTCCTGTAGGTAATATGAAGGTAGTACTGTATTTAGAGGGGCAACAGTTATTAACCTTGGGGCTCCCGAGTGGCACAGCAGTCTAAGGCACTGGTTGCTACTGTCCCTGGTTCGAATCCAGGCTGTGTCACATGCAGCCATGATTGGGAGACCCATATGGCGGCGCGCAATTGGCCCAGCGTTGTCTGGGTTTGGCCGGGGTAGGCCGTCATTGTAAATAAGAATTTGTTCTAAGCTGACTTGCCTTTTTAAATAAAAAAAATAAACAATTCTAAATACCTCCGACACCAATAGGAGACAGTGACTCCTGTGTTTATTAACAGTTATGGTTGCTTCTTTCATCGGAGCATTGGCAACATTACAAGTGGTTAATTTCCTGTTGTCTTCCAGCCTGTGTCATTCATTCATTCTGAGTGTTAATGGGGTCTGGCCACCTGTAGTCATAACAATGAGTGGTCCTGGGGTCTGGCCACCTGCAGTCATAACACTGAGTGGTCCTGGGGTCTGACCACCTGCAGTCATAACACTGAGTGGTCCTGGGGTCTGGTCCCCTACAGTCATAACACTGAGTGGTCCTGGGCTCTGGTCCCCTGCAGTCATAACACTGAGTGGTCCTGGGGTCTGGTCCCCTACAGTCATAACACTGAATGGTCCTGTGGTCTGGCCACCTGCAGTCATAACACTGAGTGGTCCTGGGGTCTGTTCTGGTCACCTGCAGTCATAACACTGAGTGGTCCTGGGGTCTGGTCACCTCTAGTCATAACACTGAGTGCATTAGGCATCTAAGGGCTCTATTCAATAAATTCCGTGCAGCCTTGTTAACCAGTTGAAACACTGGAATGAGAAATGTAATGTACAGTGCCTTGCAAAAGTATTCATCCCCCTTGGTGTTTTTCCTATTTTGTTGCATTACAAACTGTAATTTAAATTGATTTTTATTTGGATTTCATGTAATGGACATACACAAAATAGTCCAAATTGGTGAAGTGAAATGAAATAAATTACTTGTTTCAAAAAATTCAAAAAAGAAAAAAACGGAAAAGTGGATATGTATTCACCCCCTTTGCTATGAAGCCCCTAAATAAGATCTGGTGCAACCAATTACCTTCAGAAGTCACATAATTAGTTAAATAAATTCCACCTGTGTGCAATCTAAGTGTCACATGATCTCAGTATATATAGACCTGTTCTGAAAGGCCCCAGAGTCTGCAACACAGCTAAGCAAGCGGCACCATGAAGACCAAGATGCTCTCCAAACAGGTCAGGGACAAAGTTGTGGAGAAGTACAGATCAGAGCTGTGTTATAGAAAAATATCCAAAACTTTGAACATCCCACAGAGCGCCATTAAATTCTGCAAAGCTCCACAGCGGAGATTGGAGTATCTGTCCATAGGACCACTTTAAGCCATACACTACACAGAGCTGGGCTTTACTGAAGAGTTGCCAGAAAAAAGCCATTGCTTAAATAAAAAAATAAGCAAACACGTTTGGTGTTCACCAAAAGGCATGTGGGAGACTCACCAAACGTATGGAAGAAGGTACTCTGGTCAGATGAGACTAAAATTGAGCTTTTTGGCCATCAAGGAAAACGCTATGTTTGGCACAATCCCAACACCTCTCATCACCCCGAGAGCATCATCCCCACAGTGAAGCATGGTGGTGGCAGCATCATGCTGTGGGGATGTTTTTCATCGGCAGGAACTTTGAAACTGGACAGAATTGAAAGAATTATAAATACAGGGAAATTCTTGAGGGAAACCTGTTTCAGTCTTCCTGAGATTTGAGACTGGGACGGAGGTTCACCTTCCAGCAGGACAATGACCCTAAGCACACTGCTAAAGCAACACTCGAGTGGTTTAAAGGGAAACATTTAAATGTCTTGGAATGGCCTAGTCAAAGCCAAGACCTCAATCCAATTGAGAATCTGTGGTATGACTTAAAGATTGTGTACACCAGCGGAACCCATTCAACTTGAAGGAGCTGGAGCAGTTTTGCCTTGAAGAATGGCCAAAAATCCCAGTGGCAAGATGTGCCAAGCTTATAGAGACATACCCCAAGAGACTTACAGCTGTAATTGCTGTAAAAGGTGGCTCTACAAAGTATTGACTTTGGGGGGGTGAATAGTTATGCACGCTCAAGTTTTCAGTTTTTTGTCTTATTTCTTGTTTGTTTCACATTTTGTGTAAATCAAATGATACAACCCCCCCCACGCAATTTTTAAAAAATATATTTCAATTCCAGGTTGTAAGTCAACAAATTAGTAAAAATGCCAAGGGGGGTAAATACTTTTGCAAGCCACTGTACACCTCCATTAGGCTGATAGAAATCTTCCTGATTTAGTTTAATGATTAGGCTGATCATTAGTTCTTTATAGCCTACACTTGATTTTCTAACGTGAGTGGGGTGGGTGTGGCTTTGTGACAATGATCAAGAGCAGCTGCTCACCAATCAGACAGCAGTTCCACCTCCAACACCTGTCAAAATAATTTCTAGATTCTCAAGGTTCCAAATGAACTTCAATTAAACTACTCAGTCTGTAACTCAGAGTTTGTAAAGTTCTGGTTGAATGAAAAAGACTGAGTCCCAATCTACAAGAATAAAAAAGTTTATTCATGAGGGCTCTGCCTAAAAATGAGGACACAGTCTTTTTATATGCACACACACACACACACACACACACACACACACACACACACACACACACACACACACACACACACACACACACACACACACACACACACACACACACACACACCACACACACACACACACACACACACACACACACACACACACACACACACACACTTATCTTCAGGCTACTCCCTGTTCAAACAAACAGTATCTTCCACTGACCTCACATTCCAGGTTTTCACATATATCATCTAATCTTCTACAAGCCCACCAGTTTCTCCCCCACCTAGGTTGGGGCCTATTTTATTACAAGTCAGCCCAGTTGGTCTAGAATGTCTCAACTTTACCCAGACCATCTTGCAAAATAGTAACACAAAGGCCTAGTCACACACCTTTATAGAATTATGACTCTAACACATTATTATAGCCTTATAATCCTAATACATTTCACAAAGTTATATGGTTTTAGAGTGGAATACTTTAGTCATTAAATCTGAACATACAAATTCTTCTATCAACACCACCAAAACATCAGCTATGAGGGCGTCGGCTATCATCGGTTAAAGCTTGACCTGATTGAATCTAGGCCAAAGCCCTCTGGAGGCAGAGGGCTTTGCATAGCAGAAACTCCCATCTACCCCTTCAGCCTGCCTCTCTACACTATCAGCCCAGTCTCTGTGAGTGAAGAGGAGAGAGATGTCAGCACATGTCAACTCCTTAGAATGCTCAAATAGTCACTATTGCCATGGGAACAAAGTACTGTCAATGGAGGAATTATCTATTTTCTACACTTACAGGTTAAAGGTTAATCATCAGTCACTCATCAACCCACCTACCCTCCTGCCTGCATAGCATAGATAGATATATAGATTCTGATTAGTGAAGCCGAATCTCATCTCTCACAAGTCAATGCCCTGGAATGTGATACCTACCTCTATTCTCATTCACCAGTTTTTTCTGTCTTCATATTTCAGGTTATATTACATGTATCTAAGATGGTGAAGGACAAACACACATTCCAGTGGTCTGATGCTATGACACTGTCGGACTGGGTCCAAGAAGTTAGTAAATTCCTGAACATCAGCCCCTAGATCTGGGTCTACTATTAGAAGATGTAGCCTTGTTCAAGACAGAATGTGTTATCTCCACTACTGCAGAAATACTGAAGCCTAAAATATCATGTATGTTTGCCTTCACCCTATTGCACCAACTATCTGTGTCATAAGTCAAGTCACTACAGCTTGAATCAGAGTCCTGGAATACAACACTGTCTACAATACTACTGTGCAGATCCTTGTAAGAAAAGAAAAATGTGAATACACCAATAAAAATATACTGTATGGTATAGCAAGCTCTTTGAAAACATCATGGGCAGACCTGGCATAGCACAGAACATGCATGAGTGATGTGGTAATGATTATGGTGCCGGCCAGAAGGGGACTGTTGTCATGTGTGAGCTTTACAATGAGAGCGTGATGAGAGCTTTGCAGAGACGTGAAAGCCTTATCCAGCTAGACAGATTACCAGGGTTTACACACACACACACACACACACACACACACACACACACACACACACACACACACACACACACACACACACACACACACACACACACACACACACACACACACACACACACACACACACACACACACACACACACACATACACATACATACATACATACACACCTCCATGCCTCTCCTAGCTGTCTATAGCTCCTTATTTTACTGATAAGAGTGGTTGGCCTCGTGACAGCAGTATGCAGGCATGTCAGAGTGATGGGGAGGAATGTAGGACCAGCACTTGGTCAGTAAGAAGAGAGAGAAGGGTTGGTATGCAGTGGTGTAAAATACTTAAGTAAAAATACTTTAAAGTACAGTAACACTTAAGTCGTTTTTTGGGGTGTCTGTACTTTACTTTACTATTTATATTTTTGACAACTTTTACTTTTACTTCACTACATTCCTAAAGAAAATAATGTACTTTTTACTCCATTCATTTTCACTGACGCCCAAAAGTACTCGTTACATTTTGAATGGTTAGCAGGATAAGAAAACTGTCCATTTCACGCACTTCTCTAGAGAACATCCCTGGTCATCCCTACTGTCTCTGATCTGGCAGACTCACTAAACACAAATGCTTTGTTTGTAAATTATGTATGAGTGTTGGAGTGTGCCCCTAACTAAAACAGGGAAATTGTGCCTTCTGGTTTGCTTAATATTGTCACGCCCTGACCATAGTAAGAGGTTATTTTCTATGGTGGAGTAGGTCAGGGCGTGACAAGGGGTGTTTTGTGTTTTTCTATGTTTTCTGTTTCTATGTTTGTGTTCTAGGTTTTCTATTTCTATGTTGTTGTTTTTTGGGTTGATCTCCAATTGGAGGCAGCTGGTCCTCGTTGCCTCTGATTGGAGATCATATTTAAGTAGGGGTTTTTCTTCCTGGGTTTTTGTGGGTACTTGTTTTCCGTTTTGTGGTTGTTACATGACGGAACTTTTTGCTGTCGTTTTTGTTCCTTTGTAAAGTGTTTCATTTTTTCATTAAAATATAATCATGAGCACTCATCACGCCGCGCCTTGGTCCCCTCTATACGACCCGCGTTACAAATATGTCATTTGAAATGATTTATGCTTTAACTTTTATTTTTGATACTTAAGTATATATTTTTTAGCAAATACATTTACTTTTGATACTTAAATATATTTAAAACAAAATACTTTTAGACTTTTACTGAAGTAGTATTTTACTGGGTGACATTCAGTTTTACTTCAGTCATTTTCTATTAAGGTATCTTTACTTTTACTCAAGTATGACAATTGGATACTTTTCCCACCACTTTACTCTTAAGAACAGAGAGAGAAGGGTTGCTATGTCAGGTCGGTGACTCCTGCTCTTCAGGAGTCACAGCAGAATATTTGTGGAAATACTTCATACATTAATGTTAAGTGATTAAACTCTCTAAATGTAATATTTTATAAAAACAAAAATAATCCAAAGACGTTGTCACGCCCTGACCTTAGAGAGCCTTTTTATTCTCTATTTTGGTTAGGTCAGGGTGTGACTAGGGTGGGTACTCTAGTTTTTGTATTTCTATGTTGGCCTGGTATGGTTCCCAATCAGAGACAGCTGTCTATCGTTGTCTCTGATTGGGGATCATATTTAGGCAGCCTTTTCCCACCTGTTTGTTGTGGGATCTTGTCTATGTATTGTTGCCTGCGAGCACCACATTGGCGTCACGTTTCGTTTTGCTCTTTATTGTTTTCTGTGCGTTTCACTCAAATAAAGATGATGAAACCATTCCACGCTGCACCTTGGTCCGATCATTACTACAACGTTCGTGACAGACGTGCACATACCTCAGCTAAATTCCAGGTCATGATAACACATCTCAGCTAAATCCCAGGTCATGGTAACACATAACCCAGCTAAGTCCCAGGTCATGATAACACACACCTCAGCTAAGTCCCAGGTCATGGTAACACATACCCCAGCTAAGTCCCAGGTCATGATAACACACACCTCAGCTAAGTCCCAGGTCATGGTAAAACATACATCAGCTAAGTCCCAGGTCATGATAACAGGTAAGTCCCAGGTCATGATAACAGGTATAAAAGCTAAGTCCCAGGTCATGATAACAGGTATAACAGCTAAGTCCCAGGTCATGATAAGACGTATAACAGCTAAGTCCCAGGTCATGGTAACATGGTAACAGGTATAACAGCTAAGTCCCAGGTCATGGTAACATAGTAGCAGGTATAACAGCTAAGTCCCAGGACATGGTAACATTGTAGCAGGTATAACAGCTAAGTCCCAGGTCATGGTAACATAGTAGCAGGTATAAAAGCTAAGTCCCAGGTCATGGTAACATTGTAGCATGTATAACAGCTAAGTCCCAGGTCATGATAAGAGGTATAACAGCTAAGTCCCAGGTCATGGTACCATGGTAACAGGTATAACAGCTAAGTCCCAGGTCATGGTAACATAGTAACAGGTATAACAGCTAAGTCCCAGGTCATGGTACCATGGTAACAGGTATAACAGCTAAGTCCCAGGTCATGATAAGAGGTATAACAGCTAAGTCCCAGGTCATGGTAACATGGTAACATAGTAACAGGTATAACAGCTAAGTCCCAGGTCATGGTAACAGGTATAACAGCTAAGTCCCAGGTCATGATAAATGGTATAACAGCTAAGTCCCAGGTCATGATAAGAGGTATAACAGCTAAGTCCCAGGTCATGGTAACATGGTAACAGGTATAACAGCTAAGTCCCAGGTCATGGTAACATAGTAGCAGGTATAACAGCTAAGTCCCAGGTCATGGTTCCATGGTAACAGGTATAACAGCTAAGTCCCAGGTCATGGTTCCATGGTAACAGGTATAACAGCTATGTCCCAGGTCATGATAACAGGTATAACAGCTAAGTCCCAGGTCATGGTACCATGGTAACAGGTATAACAGCTAAGTCCCAGGTCATGGTACCATGGTAACAGGTATAACAGCTAAGTCCCAGGTCATGGTACCATGGTAACAGGTATAACAGCTAAGTCCCAGGTCATGGTACCATGGTAACAGGTATAACAGCTAAGTCCCAGGTCATGGTACCATGGTAACAGGTATAACAGCTAAGTCCCAGGTCATGGTTCCATGGTAACAGGTATAACAGCTATGTCCCAGGTCATGATAACAGGTATAACAGCTAAGTCCCAGGTCATGGTTCCATGGTAACAGGTATAACAGGGTAGATGTGTGTGTGAATAATGGGTGAGGATGCTTTAGGTCAAACCAAATCTAACAGTGTAGATGGTGCAGGATGACCAGAATGACTTCTTCTGTTCCTCTACGCATGTGGTGAACGGGTCACCTCTCCCCCTCAGTGGAGGGGTTTTCAAGGGGTCTCCAGGAGGTCTCTAAGGGGGCCACATTGAAAGAACACCTCTGTTCGTAGGAAAGAAGGATTACCAGCTGATACTGAGTAACTATCCTGAGAGCTCAGACAGACGAACAACACCCCACAGACACATAGAATCAGGCATGGACACGTACACACACACACACACACACACACACACACACACACACACACACACACACACACACACACCACACACACACACACACACACACACACACACACACACACACACACACACACACACCTCTCTCTCTCTGCCCAACACTCACATGGCCCATGGTCCATACCTTCATACGTCAGCCCCTGTCTTGGTTGCTGATTGGCCAGTTAGAGTGAACAACCAAACAGTCTATTGATTCCTGTCAGAACGTTTGGAATGTTAGATGGCTATCAGAGTTCCTGAATATCTGAGGTCAGTTCTCCTGTAACCTGGGGCAACTTAGGAACTCTTGGAATTTCCATTCCTTAGTGACGAGGCTAGGTCAGGAACCCAATGTCCTCCTTAACCTGGATATGTTCCAAATGGCACCCTATTCCCTCCATAGAGTCTACTTTTTGAGTCCAATGGGCCAAAAGTAGTCCAAAAGTAGTGCACCCTATAGGGAACAGGATGCAGTTTTGGACACCCCTGTTGTTCGTTGGTGACTGCTGAGATTCCATATATGGACAGGTTGAACCTGGATGTAATATGAATAGGGTCAATTTCTAACTCATGTCAGTGACAGAGAATGTGTGTGGTTGTTGACTTTGGCAGGACCTTTGTGGATGTATGCATCAGCTATTTATGTACAGTATCAGCCAAGCTGTGTATGAAGTAGGGCAAAGACTGACAGTCAGACAGCACCAGCGTCTCATTACTGATCTGTAGTCAGTTTTGGGTTCAACACCATATTTCACTAACTACTCCCATTCTGAGTGGTATCACCCTCCTCCCTTCAAAAACACTATGCTCAAGATTAGTGTGTGTCTCTCTCTCTCTCTCTCCTCCTCTTCTCCCCCTCTCTCTCTCGCTCTCCTCTTCTCTCCCCTCTCTCTCTCTCTCCCTCCTCTCTTTCCTCTCGTCTTCTCTCCCTCTCTCTCTCTCTCCTCTCCCCTTCTCCCCCCTCGCTCTCCTCTCCCTCCTCTCTCCTCTCCTCTCCTCTCCTCTCCTCTCCTCTCCTCTCCTCTCCTCTCCTCTCCTCTCTCTCTCTCTCTCTCTCCCCTCTTCTCTCCCACCCCTCTCTCTCTCTTCTCTCCCCCCTCTCTCTCTCCTCTTCTCTCCCCCCTCTCTCTCTCTCTCTCTCTCTCTCTCTCTCTCTCTCTCTCTCTCTTTCTCTCTCTCTCTCCTCTTCTCCCCCCTCTCTCTCCCTCCCCCCACCCCCCTCTGTAGTGGTTCTTGATCGTATGCCAGAGACATTCCTAATTGTGTAGTAGTCCAGACAACCGGAGACAACCCATTCAGCCAGTCAGAACCAAATACCTCAATTCCCGAACATCGCCAGCATAGAAGCAGCTAAAAATAGAAAGATCACCACGGAAACGTGTTTGACGTTCATAGAGAAATGCTTAATGGTGTGGTCACTGGTTCCAGGGTTTAGGGGTTAGCTTGGGTTGGGCTGGGTTGGAGGAGGGGTGATAAATTGAGCTCCAGATTCCTTCCCTGCTACTAGATTGAGAGCTCTACAGAAGCCTGGGCCCACATCTGTTTGTGCTGTGTTGCCAGCTCGTATGGTCATTGCGGTGTTTGCTGTATATGACAATAGGAGTTGGCTATACAGCACAAACAGACCGGGGACCAGGCTATCTCTACAGAACTCAGTCAGTGGTAGAAAGAGACCAGTCTTCTCAGAGACGTTTGAAGAAACCCACCCATGCTAAAGCTTTAAACCAGCCCTTTAAACCAGCCCATTAAACCAGCCCTTTAAACCAGCCCTTTAAACCAGCCCTTTAAACCAGCCCTTTAAACCAGCCCATTAAACCAGCCCTTTAAACCAGCCCTTTAAACCAGCCCTTTAAATCAGCCCATTAAACCAGCCCTTTAAACCAGCCCATTAAACCAGCCCTTTAAACCAGCCCATTAAACCAGCCCTTTAAACCAGCCCTTTAAACCAGCCCTTTAAACCAGCCCATTAAACCAGCCCTTTAAACCGGCCCTCTAAAACGACCACTGTCACACACATACCTACACACCTACACACACACTTACACACTCCACTGTACTGTTACTACTGGCCCTGGGCCTGCTTGGGTTCCTGGTGTGTGTGTGTGTTCCTGTGATTATTTTACTTTCTCTGTTTTCAACCTCAGACCCACCAGACCCAGCCCTGCATGTGGAATGTCCTGCTAGCCCACAGTGCCTGTTTCTCTAGACAGGAGCATGTCCTGCTAGCTAACAGTATCTGTTTCTCTAGACAGGAGCATGTCCTGCTAGCCTACAGTACCTGTTTCTCTAGACAGGAGCATGTCCTGCTAGCCTACAGTACCTGTTTCTCTAGACAGGAGCATGTCCTGCTAGCCTACAGTGACTGTTTCTCCAGACAGGAGCATGTCCTGCTAGCCTACAGTGCCTGTTTCTCCAGAAGGGAGCATGTCCTGCTAGCCTACAGTATCTGTTTCTCTAGACAGGAGCATGTCCTGCTAGCCTACAGTGCCTGTATCTCTAGACAGGAGCATGTCCTGCTAGCCTACAGTGATTGTTTCTCTAGACAGGAGCATGTCCTGCTAGCCTACAGTGCCTGTATCTCTAGACAGGAGCATGTCCTGCTAGCCTACAGTACCTGTTTCTCCAGACGGGAGCATGTCCTGCTAGCCTACAGTACCTGTATCTCTAGACAGGAGCATGTCCTGCTAGCCTAGAGTGATTGTTTCTCTAGACAGGAGCATGTCCTGCTAGCCTACAGTGATTGTTTCTCTAGACAGGAGCATGTCCTGCTAGCCTACAGTGCCTGTATCTCTAGACAGGAGCATGTCCTGCTAGCCTACAGTGACTGTTTCTCCAGACGGGAGCATGTCCTGCTAGCCTACAGTGATTGTTTCTCTAGACAGGAGCATGTCCTGCTAGCCTACAGTGTCTGTTTCTCCAGACGGGAGCATGTCCTGCTAGCCTACAGTGCCTGTTTCTCCAGACGGGAGCATGTCCTGCTAGCCTACAGTACCTGTTTCTCTAGACAGGAGCATGTCCTGCTAGCCTACAGTGATTGTTTCTCTAGACGGGAGCATGTCCTGCTAGCCTACAGTGACTGTTTCTCCAGACGGGAGCATGTCCTGCTAGCCTACAGTGTCTGTTTCTCCAGACAGGAGCATTTCCTGCTAGCCTACAGTGTCTGTTTCTCCAGACGGGAGCATGTCCTGCTAGCCTACAGTGACTGTTTCTCCAGACGGGAGCATGTCCTGCTAGCCTACAGTGCCTTATTCTCCAGACGGGAGCATGTCCTGCTAGCCTACAGTGATTATTTCTCTAGACGGGAGCATGTCCTGCTAGCCTACAGTGTCTGTTTCTCTAGACAGGAGCATGTCCTGCTAGCCTACAGTGATTGTTTCTCTAGACGGGAGCATGTCCTGCTAGCCTACAGTGTCTGTTTCGCCAGACGGGAGCATGTCCTGCTAGCCTACAGTGTCTGTTTCTCCAGACAGGAGCATGTCCTGCTAGCCTACAGTGTCTGTTTCTCTAGACGGGAGCATGTCCTGCTAGCCTACAGTGTCTGTTTCTCCAGACAGGAGCATGTCCTGCTAGCCTACAGTGACTGTTTCTCCAGACAGGAGCATGTCCTGCTAGCCTACAGTGTCTGTTTCTCCAGACAGGAGCATGTCCTGCTAGCCTACAGTGACTGTTTCTCCAGACAGGAGCATGTCCTGCTAGCCTACAGTGACTGTTTCTCCAGACAGGAGCATGTCCTGCTAGCCTACAGTACCTGTTTCTCTAGACGGGAGCATGTCCTGCTAGCCTACAGTGACTGTTTCTCCAGACAGGAGCATGTCCTGCTAGCCTACAGTACCTGTTTCTCGAGACGGGAGCATGTCCTGCTAGCCTACAGTGACTGTTTCTCCAGACAGGAGCATGTCCTGCTAGCCTACAGTGTCTGTTTCTCCAGACAGGAGCATGAGTGACTACCTTCAGACTTGGCCCTTTTCACTCCTCTGTTGGTGTTCACTCCAGGGGAAAACACTAGTCCACTAGAGTTTATACAAGTTCCCACTCTGTCTTAATTTGCATCCCAAATGACACTCTATTCCCGATGTAGTGCACTACAGAGCTCTGGTCAAAACTGGTCCAAAGTAGTGCTCCCAAGCGGCTCCCGAGTGGCGCAGCGGTCTAAGGCACTGCATCTCAGTGCTAGAGGCGTCACCCTGGTTCAATGCCAGGCCGTATCACAACTGGCCATGGTTGGGAGTCCCATAGGGCAGCTCGCAATTGGCCCAGCGTTGTCCGGGTTTGGCCGGTGTAGGCCCTCATTGTAAATAAGAATCTGTTCTTATAAACTTGCCTGGTTAAATAAAACAAATAAAATATATATATAGAGAGAATAGGGTGCATTTTTGGGACGCCCCTCTGTCTTGTATTGTAGTTCACTAAGTCCTGATAACAGAACATGTCCATTCTCTCTCTTCTCCTGTTACGTACTGTAGCCTACACCTATCCCCCTGTGTTAAATTACATACTGTAGTCTACACCTATCCCCCCTGTGTTAAATTACATACTGTAGTCTACACCTATCCCCCTGTGTTACATTACATACTGTAGTCTACACCTATCCCCCCTGTGTTAAATTACATACTGTAGTCTACACCTATCCCCCCTGTGTTAAATTACATACTGTAGTCTACACCTATCCCCCCTGTGTTAAATTACATACTGTAGTCTACACCTATCCCCTCCTGTGTTAAATTGCATACTGTAGTCTACACCTATCCCCTCCCGTGTTAAATTACATACTGTAGTCTACACCTATCCCCTTCTGTGTTAAATTACATACTGTAGTCTACACCTATCCCCCCTGTGTTAAATGACATACTGTAGTCTACACCTATCCCCCTGTGTTAAATTACATACTGTAGTCTACACCTATCCCCGTGTGTTAAATTACATACTGTAGCCTACACCTATCCCCCCTGTGTTAAATTACATACGGTAGTCTACACCTATCCCCCTGTGTTAAATTACATACTGTAGTCTACACCTATCCCCCTGTGTTACATTACATGCTGTAGTCTACACCTATCCCCCCTGTGTTAAATTACATACTGTAGTCTACACCTATCCCCCCTGTGTTACATTACATACTGTAGTCTACACCTATCCCCCCTGTGTTAAATTACATACGGTAGTCTACACCTATCCCCCTGTGTTAAATTACATACTGTAGTCTACACCTATCCCCTCCTGTGTTAAATTACATACTGTAGTCTACACCTATCCCCCCTGTGTTAAATTACATACTGTAGTCTACACCTATCCCCTCCTGTGTTAAATTACATACTGTAGTCTACACCTATCCCCCTGTGTTTAATTACATACTGTAGTCTACACCTATCCCTTCTGTGTTAAATTACATACTGTAGTCTACACCTATCCCCTCCTGTGTTAAATTACATACTGTAGTCTACACCTATCCCCTCCTGTGTTAAATTACATACTGTAGTCTACACCTATCCCCCTGTGTTAAATTACATACTGTAGTCTACACCTATCCCCTTCTGTGTTAAATTACATACTGTAGTCTACACATATCCCCCTGTGTTAAATTACATACTGTAGTCTACACCTATCCCCTCCTGTGTTAAATTACATACTGTAGTCTACACCTATCTCCCCTGTGTTAAATGACATACTGTAGTCTACACCTATCCCCTCCTGTGTTAAATTACATACTGTAGTCTACACCTATCCCCTCCTGTGTTAAATTACATACTGTAGTCTACACCTATCCCCCCGTGTTAAATTACATACTGTAGTCTACACCTATCCCCTCCTGTGTTAAATTACATACTGTAGTCTACACCTATCCCCTCTTGTGTTAAATGACATACTGTAGTCTACACCTATCCCCTCCTGTGTTAAATTACATACTGTAGTCTACACCTATCCCCCCTGTGTTAAATTACATACTGTAGTCTACACCTATCCCCTCCTGTGTTAAATTACATACTGTAGTCTACACCTATCCCCTCCTGTGTTAATTTACATACTGTAGTCTACACCTATCCCTTCTGTGTTAAATTACATACTGTAGACTACACCTATCCCCATGTGTTAAATTACATACTGTAGTCTACACCTATCCCCTCCTGTGTTAAATTACATACTGTAGTCTACACCTATCCCCCCTGTGTTAAATTACATACTGTAGTCTACACCTATCCCCCCTGTGTTAAATTACATATTGTAGTCTACACCTATTCTCTCCTGTGTTAAATTACATACTGTAGTCTACACCTATCCCCCTGTGTTAAATTACATACTGTAGTCTACACCTATCCCCTTCTGTGTTAAATTACATACTGTAGTCTACACATATCCCCCTGTGTTAAATTACATACTGTAGTCTACACCTATCCCCTCCTGTGTTAAATTACATACTGTAGTCTACACCTATCTCCCCTGTGTTAAATGACATACTGTAGTCTACACCTATCCCCTCCTGTGTTAAATTACATACTGTAGTCTACACCTATCCCCTCCTGTGTTAAATTACATACTGTAGTCTACACCTATCCCCCCGTGTTAAATTACATACTGTAGTCTACACCTATCCCCTCCTGTGTTAAATTACATACTGTAGTCTACACCTATCCCCCCTGTGTTAAATTACATACTGTAGTCTACACCTATCCCCTCCTGTGTTAAATTACATACTGTAGTCTACACCTATCCCCTCCTGTGTTAATTTACATACTGTAGTCTACACCTATCCCTTCTGTGTTAAATTACATACTGTAGACTACACCTATCCCCATGTGTTAAATTACATACTGTAGTCTACACCTATCCCCTCCTGTGTTAAATTACATACTGTAGTCTACACCTATCCCCCCTGTGTTAAATTACATACTGTAGTCTACACCTATCCCCCCTGTGTTAAATTACATATTGTAGTCTACACCTATTCTCGCCTGTGTTAAATTACATACTGTAGTCTACACCTATCCCCCCTGTGTTAAATTACATACTGTAACCTACACCTATTCCCTCCTGTGTTAAATTACATACTGTAGTCTACACCTATCCCCCTGTTTTAAATTACATACTGTAGTCTACACCTATCCCCCTGTGTTAAATTACATACTGTAGTCTACACCTATCCCCCTGTTTTAAATTACATACTGTAGTCTACACCTATCCCCCCTGTGTTAAATTACATACTGTAGTCTACACCTATCCCCCCTGTGTTAAATTACATACTGTAGTCTACACCTATCCCCTCCTGTGTTAAATTACATACTGTAGTCTACACCTATCCCCTCCTGTGTTAAATTACATACTGTAGTCTACACCTATCCCCCTGTTTTAAATTACATACTGTAGTCTACACCTATCCCCCCTGTGTTAAATTACATACTGTAGTCTACACCTATCCCCTCCTGTGTTAAATTACATACTGTAGTCTACACCTATCCCCCCCTGTGTTAAATTACATACTGTAGTCTACACCTATTCCCTCCTGTGTTAAATTACATACTGTAGTCTACACCTATCCCCTCCTGTGTTAAATTACATACTGTAGTCTACACCTATCCCCTCCTGTGTTAAATTACATACTGTAGTCTACACCTATTCCCTCCTGTGTTAAATTACATACTGTAGTCTACACCTAGCCCCTCCTGTGTTAAATTACATACTGTAGTCTACACCTATCCCTCCTGTGTTAAATTACATACTGTAGTCTACACCTAGCCCCTCCTGTGTTAAATTACATACTGTAGTCTACACCTATTCCCTCCTGTGTTAAATTACATACTGTAGTCTACACCTATCCCCTCCTGTGTTAAATTACATACTGTAGTCTACACCTATTCCCTCCTGTGTTAAATTACATACTGTAGTCTACACCTAGCCCCTCCTGTGTTAAATACCTGTGTTAAATACCCCTCCTTCTGCTTTGTCTTCTCAACAACCTTTGGAAAAATTGTTGGAGCAAAAGAATGCCATTACTCAGTGCGAAATATGGACTGGCCTGGTCTGTGAAATGTCTTCTTCCTGCTGGCTATCAGAGAAAACAAAGCTAGCAGCTATAATAAAGTTGTTTTGACAACTAGGTAGTGTAAGAGGAACATGGTGGGTGTGTAGATGTAGGAACATGGAGAACAAGGGACATGGAGTACTTATTTTCCTTTGCTGAGGGAGACTTTTACTAGAGTCAGCATGGGAAGACTTTAATAGACGCACGCAAGAACACACACCAGAGAAGACAAGAGACTTCACTTTTAAATGGAGCTGTTTATTTGAGATGATGCAGAAAGAAGATATTGTGAGAATCTGTGGTTTCCTCACTCTCCTGACTACAAACATGATTTCCACTGCAATACGCAGTAGAGAACAATGCTATTACACAATCTGAAACAGTTTTTATAAAAACCAGAACAGCACATCTGTGATGGTAACAAACAAAAGCATGATCCAGGTTGAACCATCTATAACAAGATAGTAACTACAGTACAGTAATAACTTCACTATCAATAGACAGCAGCAAAATAAAGCTTAAATAACATTATAATACTTTATCATAAGATAATATCTAGTCAAGTTTTCCTATAGTTATATGACATATTTTAACAAACAGATGTAGGCTAACATCTGTTTTGTCTAGTTAGGCAGAGGGCAGCTTGGGGGCTCTTAGACCTGTTGAGACTTGATGGCACCCCTTTCTTTTCCATTACAGTCTACGTAGCTGTGTGTGTGTGTGTGTGTGTGTGTGTGTGCCTGCGTGCGTGCGTGCGTGCATGTGTGCGTGTTTTCAATCTTACGACTCCCAGAGAATCACTTGTGTGTTTACGATCTGTTCCTTACTGTTGTTGAACTTTAACCTCTTCAGTCCCTTATACACACACACATACCGCTAACCCTGTTTTCATAGGAGGCAGGACCCCTTCCAGTTATTAAAGCAGACCTGGTACACATCCTCTGCCCATAAAATAAAACCATTCAATGTTTCTATATTTTGGAAAAATCAAAAACAGAAGCATGATAAAAAACAAATCCTTTCAAAAATACTAACATAGTATCATTTTTCAGCACTGTAAAATCCAGTTAAAAAATACACTTTCAGTCCATACAATACAAAAAGGCTAAACAATACTTAACAAGACTGTGGGTTGTTATGGTAACACCCTGGGCCCTGAGCCATAAAGACCCCTGACCTTTCAGAAGCATTCATTGGCTGATTTTGATTTATTTTGATGAGCTATCCGTTGGCATATGTGACATTTCCACAGTGGGGCTCCATTGATTTCTCAACACTAATATGTTTCAGTGTGTTTGGGTTTCTCGGACACCACTCGGTTGTTTAAATGTCTGGGTCTGTGTCCCAAATGGCAACCTATTCCCTATGTAGTGCACTCCTTTTCACAAAGGGCCCATAGAGCTGCGTTCAAAAGTAACCAATAGGGTACCATTTGGGACACAAACCCAGACATTTAAACAACCGTGTGGTGTTTGAGA
Organism: Salmo salar; assembly: GCF_965601325.2. Lineage (NCBI taxonomy): Eukaryota > Metazoa > Chordata > Actinopteri > Salmoniformes > Salmonidae > Salmo > Salmo salar. The sequence continues at coordinate 62,521,235 of NC_138297.1, forward strand.
AACCCAAACACACTGAAACATATTGCCTGGGTTGTTTCTGTTCTAGAGTGGTACTTAAGGTCACACCCTCTCACCAAGCCACGCTTCATAGAGCACATATAACTGGTCCAGCAGCACACAGGCTGTAGAGAGAGAAGGCCATCCATATGTAACACTCACAGTGAGCTGCTGTTCACTGCTGTTCTATCAAGGTTGTGTAGTGCCAGCTACAGTGACTGTAATGACTTTCAGCTGCAATGACTTACAGCTACAGTGACTGTAATGACTTTCAGCTGCAATGACTTACAGCTACAGTGACTGCAATGACTGTAATGACTTTCAGCTGCAATGACTTTCAGCTGCAATGACTGTAATGACTTTCAGCTACAGTGACTGTAATGACTTTCAGCTACAGTGACTGTAATGACTTTCAGCTACAGTGACTGTAATGACTTTCAGCTACAGTGACTGTAATGACTTTCAGCTGCAATGACTGTAATGACTTTCAGCTACAGTGACTGTAATGACTTTCAGCTACAGTGACTGTAATGACTTTCAGCTACAGTGACTGTAATGACTTTCAGCTACAGTGACTGTAATGACTTTCAGCTACAGTGACTGTAATGACTTTCAGCTGCAATGTGTTGAACTGTATATCTTCCCAACTTAAAGCTGAAACATAACATTCCTTTTACCCTTCCAAACATTCTTTCCATTTTACCTTTTTTTCACCCAACCTTTCTCTCTCTCTTCTACCCCTTTATTTTCCCAGCTACACTAAGCTACTATCTCTCTCTTTCTTTCTCTCTCTCTTCTAGCCCTTTATTTTCCCAGCTACACTAAGCTACTCTCTCTCTCTCTCTCTCTCTCTCTCTCTCTCTCTCTCTCTCTCTCTCTCTCTCTCTCTCTCAGCCCCCTCTTTTCTCGCTCCACTCTGAGTCTTCAGTCTGGGGAGGAAGAGGTGTAACAGCCTTGGCCAGTACCCAACTTCCCTCCACAAACAAGACCTCCACAACCAACCCATTAATCCCTCCCACTAACTCACGTCTATCTACCCCTTGTTTTTTTCACTATTTCTCTTTCTAAAACAACTACAGTTCAATATCATACGACCTACACATGACCTAATCATGTAGACTGGAGAGCTTGTAGCCACAACTCTGTGACTCTACTTAAGTTTTGACTACAAGTCTATCCACCCTTCTTTTGTTCTTTCAGTCGTTCTGTCTTTCAGTCCCATTTCCAAAACAACTGCGAAACCAAATGGTTACGAACATGAACAAGTCCTGGTTGTTTAGACTCAGGAGAGTGCGTGGTCACAGCTCTGTGAATCGTCTCCTTATAGTAGTGTCTAATGTGGTGAGTTTTGTTGGTTATCTAACTGTTCCTCCATAAACCTTCAGGAAATACAGTACATGATAACATAGCACTAATAAAGGCACTTCCTTTGGACGGCCCATACAGTAGACTTATATCAATACACACGGTTTGCTCTTAAACCTTCCCACTGTGATGCTGGATTAGGACAAATATCACGTATGGCATTCATGTCAATTCAATCAAGCACTACTATTATACAGTACCATTCCTTGATGGTTACATACAGTACGTCTTGAAATGACCAAAACACACAGGCAATATATGTCTGTTTCAACAATATAAATAGATAACACACGGTCCTAACTGTCCATTACAATGAGATAACATGAACAGTAGTCCTAACTGTCCATTACAATGAGATAACATGAACAGTAGTCCTAACTGTCCATTACATTGAGATAACATGAACAGTAGTCCTAACTGTCCATTACATTGAGATAACATGAACAGTAGTCCTAACTGTCCATTACATTGAGATAACATGAACAGTAGTCCTAACTGTCCATTACATTGAGATAACATGGACAGTAGTCCTAACTGTCCATTACAATGAGATAACATGGACAGTAGTCCTAACTGTCCATTACAATGAGATAACATGAACAGTAGTCCTAACTGTCCATTACAATGAGATAACATGAACAGTAGTCCTAACTGTCCATTACAATGAGATAAGTCCATGGATTCAGAAACAACAGTCCTTCTTCTAAAGATTCTTCAGGAAACCTAATGGAGGTTTTCCATGAGCTTCACCACAGCATGGTTTGTGTCTCTGACTGACATATAATACAATACTTATTTAGCTCTATTAAACATATAAACATTGACAGCAGCACTGTGTCTGAGAGGGTAGATTCAGTACGTTAAGATGGCTGGAACGCCTAGTTCACAACACACGTGGCCAGTCCTAATACAGAAATGAGGGTTCAAGTGTGGGTGTCTGTCCTTCCCATGTCCCTTCCCATCGTCCTAACTCCCCTAACTCCACCTCCCCTAGGTCAGTTTGCTGCTGATGTCCAGGGCGTGTTGGTAGACCTGGGTCATATCGTCCATGTCCCCTAGCAGAGAGAAGCTGCCGTCGTCCCCAGGAGACCCTGGTGTCCCTCGGGTCCCCACCTTCCCCCCATGGAGCCCCCCTGCAGCTGTCTGGAGGCCCCGTCTGAAGCCTGCCAGCTGGAGTAGATCCTCAGCCGACATACAGGCCCTGACGTTGGGCTGCGGGGACGAGGGAGACCAATCCATTCCCATTAAGGGAGGAACACTGGAGAGACCCATCTCCTCACAGACAATACTGGAGGGTCTACTCTGGCTGCGAGAGAGGCCTGAGTCCCCCTGAGTCTCTCCATGGTAGCCCATATTGGACAAGCCACTGTGGAAGGAAGTGGAGTTGCCGTACTTCCCATTACGCTTCAATATGCCCTTTCTCCCCATGGACCTCTTTGTTGGTGAGCTGGCGGGTGGGGCCATGGAGGTGCTGCCCCCTAGCAGTTCAGAGGACTCACTGCGTTCTGGAGAGGAGTAGTAGCCAGACTCCCGCTGCTGGTTGTTCTTCAGGATGCCCTTCTTGGGGAGGGTGGGCACCATCTTGGCCGGCGAGACCCCCAGGCGATCCTGATCATCGTCCTCCTCCTCATCCCTCTCGGGGCTGGAGGGCAGCTCCCTTCCCTCATGGAAGTGCAGGGAGCGACTCAGCTCGATCTCCCCCAGGCTGTGGGACCTCTGCTCAGACACATGCATCTTCAGGATCCCCTTGGGCCTCTTCAGTCCTGGTTTGTCTTTGTCTTCCCACGCGGTGTGATGGTGGAGCGCTCCGCTATCATTCTCCTTCCTGCACTTCCTCAGGCGTTGGCGACCAGCGTGGGGGGGTACGGCGGGGGGTTCCAAGCGGGGAGGCTTGACTGGCGCCACCCTGGGTGACTCTGTGGTGCGGTTCTGCCAGTCGATAAAGCGTGCTAGCGTTGGAGAAGAGGTGCAGCCAGTGTTGTCCTTCTGGATGTCACAGTCACACACAGTGGTCTTCCAGCCCCAGTTGACCCACCAGTGGTTGGCGATGTCTTCCACCGTGGCTCGACGCTCCGGGTTAACCATCAACATCCAGCGGATCAGACCACGAGCATCTGGGAGAGAGTGGAAGGTCAGGAGGACAGAGACTTTAGCAGCAATCTATGGAATTATTTAACAGACAGAGAGAGAGAGGAGACAAACAGAGAGAGAAGAGACAGCTACAGAGAGAGAGAGAGAGAGGAGACAGCTACAGAGAGAGAGAGAGGAGACAGCTACAGAGAGAGAGAGGAGACAGCTACAGAGAGAGAGAGGAGACAGCTACAGAGAGAGAGAGGAGACAGCTACAGAGAGAGTGAGAGGAAGCTACAGAGAGAGAGAGGAGACAGCTACAGAGAGAGAGAGGAGACAGCTACAGAGAGAGTGAGAGGAAGCTACAGAGAGAGAGAGGAGACAGCTACAGAGAGAGAGAGGAGACAGCTACAGAGAGAGAAAGAAAGAGGGGACAGCAACATAGTTAAACTAGTACCTGAGGACTGTGTAGGTTCCCTGTACTCTCCATTGGTGATTTGGCGGATTAGTTTATTGTGGTCTTCCCCATCGAAGGGCATGGTCCCATAGACTAGGGTGTAGAGAAGCACTCCAAGGGCCCAACTGTCTACCTGGAAACACAACACACTGGTAGTTACAATACTGTCTACCTGAAATCACAACACACTGGTAGTTACAATACTGTCTACCTGGAAACACAACACACTGGTAGTTACAATACTGTCTACCTGGAAACACAACACACTGGTAGTTACAATACTGTCTACCTGGAATCACAACACACTGGTAGTTACAATACTGTCTACCTGGAAACACAACACACTGGTAGTTACAATACTGTCTACCTGGAAACATTACTGTCTACCTGGAAACACATCACACTGGTAGTTACAATACTGTCTACCTGGAAACACAACACACTGGTAGTTACAATACTGTCTACCTGGAATCACAACACACTGGTAGTTACAATACTGTCTACCTGGAATCACAACACACTGGTAGTTACAATACTGTCTACCTGGAATCACAACACACTGGTAGTTACAATACTGTCTACCTGGAAACATTACTGTCTACCTGGAAACACAACACACTGGTAGTTACAATACTGTCTACCTGGAATCACAACACACTGGTAGTTACAATACTGTCTACCTGGAAACATTACTGTCTACCTGGAAACACATCACACTGGTAGTTACAATACTGTCTACCTGGAATCACAACACACTGGTAGTTACAATACAACACCTTTGTGATAGGTAGACAACACATAGTTTCTCCAAAGCGTTCTTGTATGGTGGCCTCAGTAGCACACATTCCCCAAGGCTGCTGATTTACTACTGTTGGTTTGTCATTGGTTCACTTCCTACTGTTTTCACACCCGTCTGCTGGCTAAGATAATGGCCCTTTAATGTGTTTCAACAGAAACAATAACAAGATGCTGTATCTTCTCCAAACACTCCGTTCTTTACACACTGATTGCTGTCGTAAAAGCCATGTCAAGGTCTGTGACTTAAGTGATTGGGTTCTGTTCTGATGAGGTTGCCTTTGGCTCTGAGGTATAAACCTTAGGCTTCGGGCCCAAATGACAGCCTATTCCCTATGTAGTGACCAGGGCTCATAGAGAGTATGGTTTAATTTGGGACACAAGCTGTATTCTCTGATTAGCTGAGATTATCTCCAGGAATCACAGCTAGCTGGGAAACAATGGATGATTAGTCTATGGGAAGTCTACTCCCCTGACTCCATAACCTCAGAATGTGTGTGTGTGTGTGTGTGTGTGTGTGTGTGTGTGTGTGTGTGTGTGTGTGTGTGTGTGTGTGTGTGTGTGTGTGTGTGTGTGTGTGTGTGTGTGTGTGTGTGTGTGTGTGTGTGTGTGTGTGTGTGTGTGTGTGTGTGTCTAGAGCTGTGATTGTTGGCTGGGACTCTGTCGGTCTCGGCCTCTTTGACAGGCTGTGTCAAACCGAGGAAGGGCTTTTCTCAGGAAGCTAAAGGAGATGGGAGTAGGGGAGCGGTGACACAGGGTCAGGAAGCTAAAGGAGATGGGAGTAGGGGAGGGGTGACACAGGGTCAAGAAGCTAAAGGAGATGGGAGTAGGGGAGCGGTGACACAGGGTCAGGAAGCTAAAGGAGATGGGAGTAGGGGAGGAAGCTAAAGGAGATGGGAGTAGGGGAGCGGTGACACAGGGTCAGGAAGCTAAAGGAGATGGGAGTAGGGGAGGGGTGACACAGGGTCAGGAAGCTAAAGGAGATGGGAGTAGGGGAGGGGAGACACAGGGTCAGGAAGCTAAAGGAGATGGGAGTAGGGGAGGGGTGACACAGGGTCAGGAAGCTAAAGGAGATGGGAATAGGGGAGGGGTGACACAGGGTCAGGAAGCTAAAGGAGATGGGAGTAGGGGAGGGGTGACACAGGGTCAGGAAGCTAAAGGAGATGGGAGTAGGGGAGGGGTGACACAGGGTCAGGAAGCTAAAGGAGATGGGAATAGGGGAGGGGTGACACAGGGTCAGGAAGCTAAAGGAGATGGGAGTAGGGGAGGGGTGACACAGGGTCAGGAAGCTAAAGGAGATGGGAGTAGGGGAGGGGTGACACAGGGTCAGGAAGCTAAAGGAGATGGGAGTAGGGGAGGGGAGACACAGGGTCAGGAAGCTAAAGGAGATGGGAGTAGGGGAGGGGTGACACAGGGTCAGGAAGCTAAAGGAGATGGGAGTAGGGGAGGGGAGACACAGGGTCAGGAAGCTAAAGGAGATGGGAGTAGGGGAGGGGTGACACAGGGTCAGGAAGCTAAAGGAGATGGGAGTAGGGGAGGGGTGACACAGGGTCAGGAAGCTAAAGGAGATGGGAGTAGGGGAGCGGTGACACAGGGTCAGGAAGCTAAAGGAGATGGGAATAGGGGAGGGGTGACACAGGGTCAGGAAGCTAAAGGAGATGGGAGTAGGGGAGGGGAGACACAGGGTCAGGAAGCTAAAGGAGATGGGAGTAGGGGAGGGGTGACACAGGGTCAGGAAGCTAAAGGAGATGGGAGTAGGGGAGGGGTGACACAGGGTCAGGAAGCTAAAGGAGATGGGAGTAGGGGAGGGGAGACACAGGGTCAGGAAGCTAAAGGAGATGGGAGTAGGGGAGGGGTGACACAGGGTCAGGAAGCTAAAGGAGATGGGAGTAGGGGAGGGGTGACACAGGGTCAGGAAGCTAAAGGAGATGGGAGTAGGGGAGGGGTGACACAGGGTCAGGAAGCTAAAGGAGATGGGAGTAGGGGAGCGGTGACACAGGGTCAGGAAGCTAAAGGAGATGGGAGAAGGGGAGCGGTGACACAGGGTCAGGAAGCTAAAGGAGATGGGAGTAGGGGAGGGGTGACACAGGGTCAGGAAGCTAAAGGAGATGGGAGTAGGGGAGGGGTGACACAGGGTCAGGAAGCTAAAGGAGATGGGAGTAGGGGAGGGGTGACACAGGGTCAGGAAGCTAAAGGAGATGGGAGTAGGGGAGGGGAGACACAGGGTCAGGAAGCTAAAGGAGATGGGAGTAGGGGAGCGGTGACACAGGGTCAGGAAGCTAAAGGAGATGGGAGTAGGGGAGGGGTGACACAGGGTCAGGAAGCTAAAGGAGATGGGAGTAGGGGAGGGGTGACACAGGGTCAGGAAGCTAAAGGAGATGGGAGTAGAAGAGGGGTGACACAGGGTCAGGAAGCTAAAGGAGATGGGAGTAGGGGAGGGGTGACACAGGGTTAGGAAGCTAAAGGAGATGGGAGTAGGGGAAGGGGGGGCACAGGGTCAGGAAGCTAAAGGAGATGGGAATAGGGGAGGGGAGACACAGGGTCAGGAAGCTAAAGGAGATGGGAGTAGGGGAGGGGTGACACAGGGTCAGGAAGCTAAAGGAGATGGGAGTAGGGGAGGCGTGACACAGGGTCAGGAAGCTAAAGGAGATGGGAGTAGGGGAGGGGTGACACAGGGTCAGGAAGCTAAAGGAGATGGGAGTAGGGGAGGGGAGACACAGGGTCAAGAAGCTAAAGGAGATGGGAGTAGGGGAGGGGTGACACAGGGTCAGGTAGCTAAAGGAGATGGGAGTAGGGGAGCGGCGACACAGGGTCAGGAAGCTAAAGGAGATGGGAGTAGGGGAGGGGTGACACAGGGTCAAGAAGCTAAAGGAGATGGGAGTAGGGGAGCGGTGACACAGGGTCAGGAAGCTAAAGGAGATGGGAGTAGGGGAGGGGTGACACAGGGTCAGGTGGTGTAGGGGTCATTATGTAATATTTACTGTAGGGTGGGAGAGGGGCGGCTCCTAATGTCTCATGAAATGATGGGACTCAGTGAAATCCTGGAGTCACAGTCATTCTGGGTCTATGTTTGGTAACAGATGAGTGAGCTGACCTGGGCTGGCTGTTGGGGAAGTGGCTGTGAAGCCTGGCTGGTTGGGCCTGACAGGATGTGTGTGTGTGTGTGTGTGTGTGGTGTGTGTGTGTGTGTGTGTGTGTGTGTGTGTGTGTGTGTGTGTGTGTGTGTGTGTGTGTGTGTGTGTGTGTGTGTGTGTGTGCTTGTGCGGGCGGGCGGGCGTGCGTGTGTGTGAAAGTGTCATGGTGGGAGAAGTGTGTGTGTGGGAGAAATGTGTGTGTGTGTGGGAGAAATGTGTGTGTGAGTAAACTTCCTCCAAGACAGGAACGGGTGTTAACTACCTTCACTTGTCAGCTTAAGGACAAACCCAGAAGGCCCAGGGAGCAAGAGTACTTTTTGGGATGGGGGTTCCCTTCAGTGTTTCCCTTATCCAATTGTAAGGGGGAATTTGATCTGGGGATTTTCCACTGGTGAGAACCACTGGTGTGTGTGTGTGTGTGTGTACCTCTGGACCATGGTAGGGCCTGCCGTTGACGATCTCTGGTGAGGCGTACAGAGGGCTGCCACAGAACGTCTGAAGGAGCTCGTCTTTGTGGTAAAGGTTGGACAGACCAAAGTCAGCAATCTGGAGGAGAGAAGAGCATGACAATCAACGTTAAATTACCCTTGGATAAGACTCGCAGATCCCTGATTGCACCTGTAAAGAGACTGTCCCTATCCCTAAGATGCTGTGTTGAAGTACAGCATATGAAAGACAAGAGATTGACATCTCTACGAAGTCAAAGATCTTACCTTGATATTACAGTTTTCATCCAGCAGCACGTTTTCCAGTTTTAAATCCCTGTGCACCACTCCGTTCTACAAAGACAAAACAGGACAAGTCTAATTAAACTGTGACCCATTTACACACACACACGCCCGCGTACACGCACACGCACACCTGCGCACACACACACACACACCTGCATACACACACACGCCCGCGTACACACACACACGCACACCTGCGCACACACACACACCTGCATACACACACACACGCCCGCTTACACACACACACACACACACACACACACACACACATGCGCACCTTTCTTTTGTCTACCATGTTTGGTGAGCTCATCCGCAATGGTTCTTTTCAAGTGGCACATGTTCTATATAAATCTAGCATCTTTAATTCATTTCAATGATAAAATGTATTCTCATAAACATCTCTCGTGTTGTTGGGTGACACACTAAACATTTACATAAACAGCCATTAAACATGTGGGACACAGGATCCACATCTCAAATGCCACCCTATTCCCTACATAGTGCACTACTTTGGGCCAGATGAGTGCAGTAGTCAGTGCAGCATGTAGGGATCAGGGTGCCATTTGGAGTTCAGCCAGTGACAGGAAGTGTGGTCATGGTTCGACATGAACCAGAGGAACCACATGAACAGTTTGACCATGCACTGTGTGTTGATAATTCACTTAACCATGGAAGGCAGATGTGGTTGACCTCTCTCTCTCGCCATTTCTCTGTGTGTCTCTCTAACTCTCTCTCTAACTCTCACACACTCCCTCCCTCCCTCCCTCCCTCCCTCCCTCCCTCCCTGTCTCTCTATCTGTAGGGAGGAAGCAGGGGAAGTCTATACTCTGCCACACTTCCTTCAGTCTGTCACTGCAGCTCTGCCCTGTCCTAACCTACTGTATCTCTATGTCCGGCTCCTCCCTTCTCACCATGTCACGGTTGCCCTCGACAACTCCCTCACCAGGATGTCACGGTTGCCCCCCGACAACTCCCTCACCAGGATGTCACCAGCAGCTGTAGCCAGCCCTATCTGTCAGTCATCCTCTCCCAGCTGGCATCCTATTCCCTTTATAATGCACACTTTTTTAACTAGGGCCCATAGTAGTGCACTATATTTGGGATGCACCCTCAGTCTCTCCCAGCTGGGGATATGACATCACTCCAACAGGACCTACAGTAATGACATCAGTCATAGCCTCCAGCTGTAGGGACTGTGGAGGACAAAGGGCCAACCCTCTCTCCATCTCCCCAGGGAACAGCACTCAACCTGGAGGTGGAGAGGGCCTGAGGGAAGGGGAGGGTGGAGGTTGGGGGATGGGCTGCTACATGGGCACAGAAGGGCAATTATGTGTCTTATTGTGTGAGCTAACTGATCTGCTGTAGGGTACTATACTCTGGTCTGCTGTAGGGTCCTGTACTCTGGTCTGCTGTAGGGTCCTGTACTCTGGTCTGCTGTAGGGTACTGTACTCTGGTCTGCTGTAGGGTCCTGTACTCTGGTCTGCTGTAGGGTACTGTACTCTGGTCTGCTGTAGGGTCCTGTACTCTGGTCTGCTGTAGGGTACTGTACTCTGGTCTGCTGTAGGGTCCTGTACTCTGGTCTGCTGTAGGGTACTGTACTCTGGTCTGCTGTAGGGTCCTGTACTCTGGTCTGCTGTAGGGTACTGTACTCTGGTCTGCTGTAGGGTCCTGTACTCTGGTCTGCTGTAGGGTCCTGTACTCTGGTCTGCTGTAGGGTACTGTACTCTGGTCTGCTGTAGGGTCCTGTACTCTGGTCTGCTGTAGGGTCCTGTACTCTGGTCTGCTGTAGGGTCATGTACTCTGGTCTGCTGTAGGGTACTGTACTCTGGTCTGCTGTAGGGTCCTGTACTCTGGTCTGCTGTAGGGTACTGTACTCTGGTCTGCTGTAGGGTCCTGTACTCTGGTCTGCTGTAGGGTCCTGTACTCTGGTCTGCTGTAGGGTCCTGTACTCTGGTCTGCTGTAGGGTCCTGTACTCTGGTCTGCTGTAGGGTCCTGTACTCTGGTCTGCTGTAGGGTACTGTACTCTGGTCTGCTGTAGGGTCCTGTACTCTGGTCTGCTGTAGGGTACTGTACTCTGGTCTGCTGTAGGGTACTGTACTCTGGTCTGCTGTAGGGTCCTGTACTCTGGTCTGCTGTAGGGTCCTGTACTCTGGTCTGCTGTAGGGTACTGTACTCTGGTCTGCTGTAGGGTACTGTACTCTGGTCTGCTGTAGGGTACTGTACTCTGGTCTGCTGTAGGGTCCTGTACTCTGGTCTGCTGTAGGGTCCTGTACTCTGGTCTGCTGTAGGGTCCTGTACTCTGGTCTGCTGTAGGGTCATGTACTCTGGTCTGCTGTAGGGTCATGTACTCTGGTCTGCTGTAGGGTCCTGTACTCTGGTCTGCTGTAGGGTCCTGTACTCTGGTCTGCTGTAGGGTACTGTACTCTGGTCTGCTGTAGGGTCATGTACTCTGGTCTGCTGTAGGGTCCTGTACTCTGGTCTGCTGTAGGGTCCTGTACTCTGGTCTGCTGTAGGGTCCTGTACTCTGGTCTGCTGTAGGGTCCTGTACTCTGGTCTGCTGTAGGGTACTGTACTCTGGTCTGCTGTAGGGTACTGTACTCTGGTCTGCTGTAGGGTACTGTACTCTGGTCTGCTGTAGGGTCCTGTACTCTGGTCTGCTGTAGGGTACTGTACTCTGGTCTGCTGTAGGGTCCTGTACTCTGGTCTGCTGTAGGGTCATGTACTCTGGTCTGCTGTAGGGTCATGTACTCTGGTCTGCTGTAGGGTCCTGTACTCTGGTCTGCTGTAGGGTCCTGTACTCTGGTCTGCTGTAGGGTACTGTACTCTGGTCTGCTGTAGGGTCCTGTACTCTGGTCTGCTGTAGGGTACTGTACTCTGGTCTGCTGTAGGGTCATGTACTCTGGTCTGCTGTAGGGTCCTGTACTCTGGTCTGCTGTAGGGTCCTGTACTCTGGTCTGCTGTAGGGTACTGTACTCTGGTCTGCTGTAGGGTCATGTACTCTGGTCTGCTGTAGGGTCATGTACTCTGGTCTGCTGTAGGGTCCTGTACTCTGGTCTGCTGTAGGGTCCTGTACTCTGGTCTGCTGTAGGGTACTGTACTCTGGTCTGCTGTAGGGTACTGTACTCTGGTCTGCTGTAGGGTACTATACTCTGGTCTGCTGTAGGGTCCTGTACTCTGGTCTGCTGTAGGGTCCTGTACTCTGGTCTGCTGTAGGGTACTGTACTCTGGTCTGCTGTAGGGTACTGTACTCTGGTCTGCTGTAGGGTCATCTGCTGTAGGGTCCTGTGGCTACATAGCTCTTCCTTGTAGAAATGTCCTTTGGCTTAGGGCACAGACCTAGGATCAGCTCAGCCTTCCACAGGTCCTAGCCTTTACCATACAGAAGAGAGTAAAACAGACTTCAGATCAGCGTATCTCTTACCTTGTGACAGTGGTGCACGGCAGAAACAATCTGCCTGAAGAAGTGTCGTGTCTCTCTCTCGCTCAGCCGCCGTCGCTCGCTGATGTAATCATACAGCTCTCCCTTACTGGCGTATTCCATCACGATCACTATCTTGTCCTTGTTCTCAAACACTGGACACAAGGACATACACAGAGGACAACATCAGGATGGGATGAGTTTGAAATCAGCAAACGCATCTCAGGTTGCATCCCAAATAGCCCTGTATTTCCAGATATAGTGAACACTACTTTTGACCAGGGTCCACAGTTTCAACAATGGGGCCCTTTGGAGTAAATACAGAACACAGAGAGACATACTGTCGCCAATTTAGCACAACTGGTGATCTTGCTTCTGTGTTTCAACGGCGAGGTCACTGATAATGTTCACATTGTTGTGTTTTAATGCTGTTAACTGTTAACTGTTTAGAATAGGGACACTGTTCATCCCTGCTATAGTATAGGAACACTGTTCTACCCTGCTATAGTATAGGAACACTGTTCTACCCTGCTATAGTATAGGAACACTGTTCTACCCTGCTATAGTATAGGAACACTGTTCTACCCTGCTATAGTATAGGAACACTGTTCTACCCTGCTATAGTATAGGAACACTGTTCTACCCTGCTAGTGTATAGGAACACTGTTCTACCCTGCTATAGTATAGGAACACTGTTCTACCCTGCTATGGTATAGGAACACTGTTCTACCCTGCTGTAGTATAGGAACACTGTTCTACCCTGCTAGTGTATAGGAACACTGTTCTACCCTGCTATAGTATAGGAACACTGTTCTACCCTGCTATATTATAGGTACACTGTTCTACCCTGCTATAGTATAGGAACACTGTGCTACCCTGCTATAGTATAGGAACACTGTTCTACCCTGCTATAGTATAGGAACACTGTTCTACCCTGCTATAGTTGAGGAACACTGTTCTACCCTGCTTGGGTTGAGGAACACTGTTCTACCCTGCTATAGTATAGGAACACTGTTCTACCCTGCTATAGTTGAGGAACACTGTTCTACCCTGCTATAGTTGAGGAACACTGTTCTACCCTGCTATAGTATAGGAACACAGTTCTACCCTGCTATAGTATAGGAACACTGTGCTACCCTGCTATGGTTGAGAAACACAGTTCTACCCTGCTATAGTATAGGAACACTGTTCTACCCTGCTTGGGTTGAGGAACACCGACTACCCTGCTGTAGTATAGGAACACTGTTCTACCCTGCTGTAGTATAGGAACACTGTTCTACCCTGCTATAGTTGAGGAACACTGTTCTACCCTTCTTGGGTTGAGGAACACTGTTCTACCCTGCTATAGTTGAGGAACACTGTTCTACCCTGCTATAGTATAGGAACACAGTTCTACCCTGCTATAGTATAGGAACACTGTGCTACCCTGCTATGGTTGAGAAACACAGTTCTACCCTGCTATAGTATAGGAACACTGTTCTACCCTGCTTGGGTTGAGGAACACCGACTACCCTGCTGTAGTATAGGAACACTGTTCTACCCTGCTGTAGTATAGGAACACTGTTCTACCCTGCTGTAGTATAGGAACACTGTGCTACCCTGCTATAGTTGAGGAACACTGTGCTACCCTGCTATAGTTGAGGAACACTATTCCACCCCTGCTATAGTTGAGGAACACTGTGCTACCCTGCGGGATGTATAGGAACACTGTTCTACCCTGCTATAGTATAGGAACACGGTTCTACCCTGCTATAGTTGAGGAACACTGCTCTACCCTGCTAGTGTATAGGAACACTGTTCTACCCTGCTATAGTTGAGGAACACTGCTCTACCCTGCTATAGTTGAGGAACACTGTGATATCTGAGTCATGTCCTCGCCCAGGACAGGAGAGTACTGTTGGTCTCTCTCTCTCTGTGTCTCTGTGTCTCTGTGTCTCTGTGTCTCTGTGTCTCTGTGTCTCTGTGTCCCTGTGTCCCTGTGTCTCTGTGTCTCTGTCTGTCTGTCTGTCTGTCTGTCTGTCTGTCTGTCTGTCTGTCTGTCTGTCTGTCTGTCTGTCTGTCTGTCTGTCTGTCTGTCTGTCTGTCTGTCTGTCTGTCTGTCTGTCTGTCTGTCTGTCTGTCTGTCCTCTCCCAGATCCTGAACTCTTTCCATTGGACCTGACCTGGAGCTAAGCGACAGTAGCCTGTCAGTCGATAGTAGGCTGCCAGAGGACCTGTCTATTCTCCTTCTACACTATATGGCTCTGCACAATAACAACAGCTGACTCAGGTCCAGAGCTCCTGGAAACTCCCCACGAACTGACCGTTGTAGACCGTTTATGTGATAAAATAAAGGGTATTTATATTGGTCAGGTGATAACTTTCTTCATCATTTATCATGTTTGTGTTCGACAGTGTTTTGACATCTAAGGAAGGATCTCTACAGTGCTGGTTGTGGGCTGGCTAGCCAGGACTGAACCTGAACTTTCTCTGACTCCTGGACACTTCATCTGCTGCTGTTGCTGTGGAACCAGAAAACTACAGGGGGCTGGTTCCACTGTGTGTGTGTGTGTGTGTGTGTGTGTGTGTGTGTGTGTGTGTGTGTGTGTGTGTGTGTGTGTGTGTGTGTGTGTGTGTGTGTGTGTGTGTGTGTGTGTGTGTGTGTGTGCGTGTGTGTGTGTGTGTGTGTGTGTGTGTGTGTGTGTGTGTGTGTGTGTGTGTGTGTGTGTGTGTGTGTGTGTGTGTCTTATTCTGCCCATCTGTATGCGTCTGACTGTCTGGCCTTCAGTCTGTCTGCTAGCTGCGACCTATGGCAGTCATCTCCAGCCACTCCTCAATGTAATTACCTAGCTAGTTCAGTTAATCCGTATTAGATACAGGCTAGTAGACTCAGAGGTGGGCCCTCTCCCCTCTAGTCTAAACATAGAGACTAATGAATGAGACTGGTCAGGCCCCAAAACACTGGGAGTCCAAAGACATCATGTCTCCAACTCTGCCACTATGAAGGGTGACATAGGCCTGCAGAACTGGATACATCATGTCTCCAACCCTGCCACTATGAAGTGTGACATAGGCCTGCAGAACTGGATACATCATGTCTCCAACAGTGCCACTATGAAGGGTGACATAGGCCTGCAGAACTGGATACATAATGTCTCCAACTCTGACACTATGAAGGGTGACATAGGCCTGCAGAACTGGATACATAATGTCTCCAACTCTGACACTATGAAGGGTGACATAGGCCTGCAGAACTGGATACATCATGTCTCCAACTCTGCCACTATGAAGGGTGACATAGGCCTGCAGAACTGGATACATCATGTCTCCAACCCTGCCACTATGAAGGGTGACATAGGCCTACAGAACTGGATACATCATGTCTCTAACCCTGCCACTATGAAGGGTGACATAGGCCTGTAGAACTGGATACATCATGTCTCTAACCCTGCCACTATGAAGTGTGACATAGGCCTGCAGAACTGGATACATCATGTCTCCAACAGTGCCACTATGAAGGGTGACATAGGCCTGCAGAACTGGATGCATAATGTCTCCAACTCTGACACTATGAAGGGTGACATAGGCCTGCAGAACTGGATACATCATGTCTCCAACTCTGCCACTATGAAGGGTGACATAGGCCTGCAGAACTGGATACATCATGTCTCCAACCCTGCCACTATGAAGGGTGACATAGGCCTACAGAACTGGATACATCATGTCTCTAACCCTGCCACTATGAAGGGTGACATAGGCCTGTAGAACTGGATACATCATGTCTCTAACCCTGCCACTATGAAGGGTGACATAGGCCTGTAGAACTGGATACATCATGTCTCCAACCCTGCCACTATGAAGGGTGACATAGGCCTGTAGAACTGGATACATCATGTCTTTAACCTTGCCACCGTGAAGGGTGACAAAGGCAGTGGTGTAAAGTACTTCAGTAAAAATACTTTAAAGTACTATCTGTACTTTACTATTACTATTTTTTACAAGTTTTACTTCACTACAGAACTGGATACACTGGAAACTCTCTCTCCTCCCTGCCTCTCTCTTCTCCTCTCTCTCCCTCCTCCTCTCTCTCTCTCCCGCTCCTCTTTCTCATCTCTCTCCTTTTCCTCTCGCTCCCTCCTCCTCTCTCTCTCTTCCACCTCCTCTCTCTCTCTCTTCTCCTCTCTCTCTCTCCCCCTCCTTGCTCTCTCTCTCTCCCCCTCCTTGCTCTCTCTCTCTTCTCCTCTCTCTCTCCTCTTCCTCCTCTTCCTCTCTCCCTCCGCTTATCTCTCTCTCTATTTCCTATTTCCTCTCTCTCTCTCTCTCTCTCCTCTCTCTCTCCGTCCTCTCTCCCTCCTCCTCCCTCTCATTCTCTTTCTCTCTCTGTCTCAATCTCTCCCTCCTTCTCCTCTCTCCCTCCTCCTCTCTCTCTCCCTCCTCTTCTCTCTCTCTATCCCTCCTCCTCCTCTCTCTCTCCCTTGTCTCTCTCTTCCCTCCTCTCTCTCTCTCTATTCCTCCTCTTTCTCTCCCTTCTCTTCTCTCTCTCTCTCTCTCTCCCTCCTCCTCTCTCTCTCTCTCCTCCTCTCTCTCTCTCCTCTCCCTCCTCCTCTCTCTCTCTCCCTTCTCTTCTCTCTCTCTCTCTCTCTCTCTCTCTCTCTCCCTCCTCCTCTCTCTCTCTCTCCTCTTTCTCTCTCCCTCCTCCTCTTTCTCTCTCTCTATCTCTCTCATTCAGGTGACACCGGGGGCGAGGCTGTATAAACTTGATTAAGTGTGTGTCTATAGGTTTCTAGGGCTTTCTGGGCTCGGTCCAAACCACAACAATAAGCACATGTAGTATTCATCCGTTAAAGACTCTGTTGTATAGTTGATGACAGATACTGTACAGAACACAGAGATGGTACTGCTGGCTGCCCTCACAGAACCTCTGTGGTTTCACAATGAGACACACACCAGCAAGGCAACAAGACACTGACGGCTTTCACATCCAAATATACTCAAATGTTCAAATTATCCAGACAGATGTACTTAAAATACAAATACAAGTCTATGTTATTACATGTGTTGCTATTTGAGTGTTATTTGGGTTTGTTTTGGGTTACACTTGGTCTCTCAGTCGTATGTGTGTGTGTGTGTGTGTGTTCCCTGTTCCTACGTAAGCAGCCAACATCATAGTAAACATCCACAGATGTTGGGCTTGGCGATAGTGGAGACAGAGGGATGAGGAATCTTCAGTGGAATCTCCCCAATGTTCCCTTCTGATTCGCTGTACAGTGCAGTATGTGCAAAGACAAACAAATGAACTGCTCTCCCTCGGTGTCTCTCTCTCTCTCCATGTCTCTCTCTCTGTCTCCCTCTCTCTGTCTCTCTTTCTCTCTCTCCGTCTCTCTCTCTCTCCATGTCTCCCTATCTGTCTCTCTCCCTATCTGTCTCTCTCTCTCTCAGACCTACCTTCGTAGATGGAGATGATGTGAGGGTGTTTGAGGGAGGACATGATCTCGATCTCTCTGCGGATGTGAACCATGTCCTGATCATCCTTGATCTTCTCCTTCCTGATGGACTTAATGGCCACCTGACAGAAGAGAGAGAGAGAACATCACATCATCACACACTGATGGCAGATCACACACAGGTCACACAACAGAAGTGTGATCACTGATTAGAGTGTGATAACAGATGACTTCACACACAGTTATCTGAGTCCACTGTGAACATGTTGTATTGGAGTGACCCTTGTATTTTGACAGGACCTGATGACATTCACAGACGTTTAAATGTTATCGTCTGTCACGGGAGACTAACAGATGATCAATACTGGGTCAATACAACAGCTCAGCGTTTAGTAGAACTGTCTCTGGCTTCTCCTGCCCTGTGTCAGTGAGGTCAGAGGGGCAGCATGGTTCAGGTCTCAGGTCTTCAACAGAGTATTATCCTGCCCTGGGTCAGTGAGGTCAGAGGGGCAGCATGGTTCAGGTCTCAGGTCTTCAACAGAGTATTATCCTGCCCTGGGTCAGTGAGGTCAGAGGGGCAGCATGGTTCAGGTCTCAGGTCTTCAACAGAGTATTATCCTGCCCTGGGTCAGTGAGGTCAGAGGGGCAGCATGGTTCAGGTCTCAGGTCTTCAACAGAGTATTATCCTGCCCTGGGTCAGTGAGGTCAGAGGGGCAGCATGGTTCAGGTCTCAGGTCTTCAACAGAGTATTATCCTGCCCTGGGTCAGTGAGGTCAGAGGGGCAGCATGGTTCAGGTCTCAGGTCTTCAACAGAGTATTATCCTGCCCTGGGTCAGTGAGGTCAGAGGGGCAGCATGGTTCAGGTCTCAGGTCTTCAACAGAGTATTATCCTGCCCTGGGTCAGTGAGGTCAGAGGGGCAGCATGGTTCAGGTCTCAGGTCTTCAACAGAGTATTATCCTGCCCTGGGTCAGTGAGGTCAGAGGGGCAGCATGGTTCAGGTCTCAGGTCTTCAACAGAGTATTATCCTGCCCTGGGTCAGTGAGGTCAGAGGGGCAGCATGGTTCAGGTCTCAGGTCTTCAACAGAGTATTATCCTGCCCTGGGTCAGTGAGGTCAGAGGGGCAGCATGGTTCAGGTCTCAGGTCTTCAACAGAGTATTATCCTGCCCTGGGTCAGTGAGGTCAGAGGGGCAGCATGGTTCAGGTCTCAGGTCTTCAACAGAGTATTATCCTGCCCTGGGTCAGTGAGGTCAGAGGGGCAGCATGGTTCAGGTCTCAGGTCTTCAACAGAGTATTATCCTGCCCTGGGTCAGTGAGGTCAGAGGGGCAGCATGGTTCAGGTCTCAGGTCTTCAACAGAGTATTATCCTGCCCTGGGTCAGTGAGGTCAGAGGGGCAGCATGGTTCAGGTCTCAGGTCTTCAACAGAGTATTATCCTGCCCTGGGTCAGTGAGGTCAGAGGGGCAGCATGGTTCAGGTCTCAGGTCTTCAACAGAGTATTATCCTGCCCTGGGTCAGTGAGGTCAGAGGGGCAGCATGGTTCAGGTCTCAGGTCTTCAACAGAGTATTATCCTGCCCTGTGTCAGTGAGGTCAGAGGGGCAGCATGGTTCAGGTCTCAGGTCTTCAACAGAGTATTATCCTGCCCTGGGTCAGTGAGGTCAGAGGGGCAGCATGGTTCAGGTCTCAGGTCTTCAACAGAGTAGTATTGTCCATTGCCAGTCTCATGGCTCTCCACAGATACAGCGGCGATAGGAAGCGATGAATTGACAGTAACAGTAATACTGTTTCATTGTTTATCTCTGTGGTATATTTTCACTTTTGTGTGGTCAATTCCCTTTTGTAATTATGTTTATTGTTTCAGGTCTTGTAAGAGTCGTAAAACTTGTCCAGTCCCCTGCGAGAGGAAAGAAATACTATTTTACTCTTATGTGCTCATAAACTTTTGATTGTTCTAGGTCTCACAATAAAGCTCATAAGCAGTGTCCCGTCCTCTGGTAGTGGAAAATAACCTGGCTGTGTCTCTAACTGGGCCAAGACCCTCAAGAATATCTCTCTCTCAGAGGAGGAGGAGGAGAGGATGGATGGTGAAGTTTTACCACAACCTTGAAGAGAGAAACTAGGTTTATGGAAGGACACGCAGCCAGCCCACTGGAGACAACAGATGCTAAATGAGGTTAGATACAAATACATGTTCCATTTTTCACAGCGCAGTGTGTGTGTGTGTGTGTGTGTGTGTGTGTGTGTGTGTGTGTGTGTGTGTGTGTGTGTGTGTGTGTGTGTGTGTGTGTGTGTGTGTGTGTGTGTCTGTGTGTGTGTGTGTGTGTGTGTGGGGCTCCCAATGTCTTGAGAGCCACATAAATAGTTCTAATCAGAGTTACGTGTGTCCTACTGTGGAACAGATAGAGTATAGAAGTAACAGTACTCTACACCAGTGTTTCTCAACACCAGTCCTCCAGTACCCTCAACAGTACACATTTTTATTGTAGCCCCAGACAAGCACACCTGATTTAACTTGTCAACTAATCATCAGGCCCTCAATGAGGAATCAGGTGGTTTTTGTCCAGGACCACAACAACAATGTGTACTGTTGAGGGAAGTGGAGGACTGGGGTTGGGAACCACTGCTCTACAGTATCTCAGACAGACCATGCTGGTTCCACACGTCACACTCATAATGAACACAGTGGGATGACATTAGCCTTGTTAAATGGGACAGGAAATATCCCCAGCATATTTTTGTGTGTGTGTGGGAGGGGTGGGGGGGGTGGGGGGGGTTATGAGTCAGCCGACAGGGACAGGAAGTTCCA
Source organism: Salmo salar (assembly GCF_965601325.2). Lineage (NCBI taxonomy): Eukaryota > Metazoa > Chordata > Actinopteri > Salmoniformes > Salmonidae > Salmo > Salmo salar. Next base: position 62,541,435 of record NC_138297.1, read on the forward strand.
GTGAGATGTACTTCCTTATTCCCTGCGTCACTCATGGCACCATATCCTCCATCATTCCTTTTTAGGGAGTTTTTTATCTCCCCTTTGACAAAATGTGTGTCACAAATGGCACCCTATTCCCTATATAGTGCACTACTTTATACCCGAGCTAGTCAAACGTAGTACACTATATAAGGAATAGGGTGCCATAAGGGACGCAAACAAGTGTATGGAAGTAAAATATCCCCCCCTTCTCAGAAGACATAGTGGCAGGCTGGCAGTAGCAGTATCAGAACATTATGCAACACGTCTGATAAGACTCTATTACATCATATGGAATGATATTAGTATTGGTAATGCCCTGTATGTGGTACATTGGATTTCCACTTTCCTAACAAAGTGAGGCTAGGTGGCTACTAAGACGTCTGCCTCTAGACTCAGCATTGTTTCAAAACAATGGTGCCTTGGATGTCTAGAAATCAAGTGTTATGGTTAAAAATCATGTAATATAGTAACAAATCATGTATTATGGTTACAAATCATGTAATATGGTAACAAATCATGTAATATGGTTACAAATCATGTAATATAGTAACAAATCATGTAATATAGTAACAAATCATGTGTTATGGTTACAAATCATGTATTATGGTTACAAATCATGTAATATAGTAACAAATCATGTATTATGGTTACAAATCATGTAATATAGTAACATATCATGTATTATGGTTACAAATCATGTGTTGTGGTTACAAATCATGTAATATAGTAACAAATCATGTAATATGGTAACAAATCATGTATTATGGTTACAAATCATGTAATATAGTAACAAATCATGTGTTAAGGTAACAAATCATGTATTATGGTTACAAATCATGTGATATAGTAACAAATCATGTATTATGGTTACAAATCATGTGATATAGTAACAAATCATGTATTATGGTTACAAATCATGTAATATAGTAACAAATCATGTATTACGGTTACAAATCATGTAATATAGTAACAAATCATGTATTATGGTTACAAATCATGTAATATAGTAACAAATCATGTATTACGGTTACAAATCATGTAATATAGTAACAAATCATGTATTATGGTTACAAATCATGTAATATAGTAACATCAATGATGTCGCTCTTGCTGCTGGTGAGTCTCTGATCCACCTCTACGCAGACGGCACCATTCTGTATACTTCTGGCCCTTCTTTGGACACTGTGTTAACAACCCTTCAGACGAGCTTCAATGCCATACAACTCTCCTTCCGTGACCTCCAACTGCTCTTAAATACAAGTAAAACTAAATGCATGCTCTTCAACCAATCGCTGCCCGCACCTGCCCGCCCGTCCAGCATCACTACTCTGGACGGTTCTTACTTAGAATATGTGGACAACTATAAATACCTAGGTGTCTGGTTAGACTGTAAGCTCTCCTTCCAGACTCACATCAAACATCTCCAATCCAAAGTTAAATCTAGAATTGGCTTCCTATTTCGCAACAAAGCATCCTTCATTCATGCTGCCAAACAAATCATGTAATATAGTAACAAATCATGTAATATGGTAACAAATCATGTGTTATGGTTACAAATCATGTAATATAGTAACAAATCATGTGTTATGGTTACAAATCATGTAATATAGTAACAAATCATGTGTTATGGTAACAAATCATGTGTTATGGTTAAGTGTCCAATTAAATATATATATTTTTTTAAATGTTTATGGGTTATAAACAGAGTGTAGAATGTGGTTACAGTTGCATATTATAATTTATTAAAGGAAATACAGAGAACAGAACTATATTGAATAGGTTCTAAGTCCTTCCTTAACTACAGTCAAAGTCTAGTATATGTCCCAAATGGCACCCTATTCCCTACATAGTGCCCTACTCTGGACCGAAGGGTGCCATTTGGGACGCAACTCTGAACTCATGAATAGTCTATTGTGGTGATAGTGAATGGTGATCCCTGCCTACTGTACAGCTGGGTAGACAGGACGGACACACCCTTACCCCTCCAGCCCAGGGTTATGGATCGTTAGTCACAACCACCGTTTGGGCCATACAACAGCTGGCGACTGGGCTCAGTGGTGTGTGTGTGTGTGTGTGTGTTCATGTGTGCTCTTTAGCCTCGAGCTATAAGAGAAGAAGAGCTGTCACAGATACAAACCAGGACTTTGTCTGTGGTAGAAACCAGATGTGTTGGTTTACAGGCAGACTGGTTGATGAAGAAATTAGGGAAAGGGTATGCCCTGCATCAGTGCAGTGGAGTGGAAAGGAGGCTCACCATAGCAGGTGCTGCTATTCACAGCATGGTCATTACAGATAATGTTAAACACAGGGTTGATGAGAATGATAAGCGGAGAGATGCTACTGGGGGTTTATTGTGATGTATACACCAGACTAACACTGCTGGAGAGATGCTACTGGGGGTTTATTGTGATGTATACACCAGACTAGCCCAGCTGGAGAGATGCTACTGGGGGTTTATTGTGATGTATACACCAGACTAGCCCAGCTGGAGAGGAGAGATGCTACTGGGGGTTTATTGTGATGTATACACCAGACTAGCCCAGCTGGAGATGAGAGATGCTACTGGGGGTTTATTGTGATGTACACACCAGACTAGCCCAGCTGGAGAGGAGAGATGCTACTGGGGGTTTATTGTGATGTATACACCAGACTAACCCAGCTGGAGAGGAGAGATGCTACTGGGGGTTTATTGTGATGTATACACCAGACTAACCCAGCTGGAGAGATGCTACTGGGGGTTTATTGTGATGTATACACCAGACTAGCCAGCTGGAGAGGAGAGATGCTACTGGGGGTTTATTGTGATGTATACACCAGACTAACCCAGCTGGAGAGGAGAGATGCTACTGGGGGTTTATTGTGATGTATACACCAGACTAGCCCAGCTGGATAGGAGAGATGCTACTGGGGGTTTATTGTGATGTATACACCAGACTAACCCAGCTGGAGAGGAGAGATGCTACTGGGGGTTTATTGTGATGTATACACCAGACTAGCCCAGCTGGAGAGGAGAGATGCTACTGGGGGTTTATTGTGATGTATACACCAGACTAACCCAGCTGGAGAGGAGAGATGCTACTGGGGGTTTATTGTGATGTATACACCAGACTAGCCCAGCTGGTACCCCCCCCCCCCCCCTCTTATCTCTGTCTCTCTCTCTCTCTCTCTCTCTCCTTAGACCTGTCTCTGAAATACCAATCTATTCAGAGAAGCTGGCGCAGAACACAGGCACTCACACACACTTACACACACTCACACACACTTACACACCCTGACAGGTCAACATAGAAGTGTTCCCTTCCTGCTGCTTGGCTGACCCTGTCAACCTGCTCCTCTCACTGCCTTGATAACAACATTACCAGACCAGACCAGGCCAGGCCAGGCCAGGGAAAGCTGCATAATTACATAACATTCAATCTAAAGGCTCTCTCAACCCTCCACCATATGACTGTGTTTTATGTCTCTTTTGGGAAAAAAGGTTCAGGGTGGGAACACAAACGTTCAGTCAGTCAGTGAGAGAGACAGATCAGACACACACATGTCGACTCAACTATGTGTATCATGATTGACTGACTCAGAGTCCCAATGAATGTTATTTTACGGTAGCTGCCAGGAGACTGAAGACTCTTGCATGGTAGCAGCCAGGAGACTGAATGCTCTTGTACGGTAGCAGCCAGGAGACTGAATGCTCTTGTACGGTAGCAGCCAGGAGACTGAATGCTCTTGTACGGTAGCAGCCAGGAGACTGAATGCTCTTGTACGGTAGCAGCCAGGAGACTGAATGTTATTTTACAGTAGCAGCCAGGAGACTGAATGCTCTTGTACGATAGCAGCCAGGAGACTGAATGCTCTTGTACGGTAGCAGCCAGGAGAATGGATGTTATTTTACAGTAGCAGCCAGGAGACTGAATGCTCTTGTACGGTAGCAGCCAGGAGACTGAATGCTCTTGTACGGTAGCAGCCAGGAGACTGAATGCTCTTGTACGGTAGAAGCCAAGAGACTGAATGCTCTTGTACGGTAGCAGCCAGGAGACTGAATGTTATTTTACAGTAGCAGCCAGGAGACTGAATGTTATTTTACGGTAGCAGCAAGGAGACTGAATGTTATTTTACGGTAGCAGCCAGGAGACTGAATGCTCTTGTACGGTAGCAGCCAGGAGACTGAATGTTATTTTACAGTAGCAGCCAGGAGACTGAATGTTATTTTACAGTAGCAGCCAGGAGACTGAATGTTATTTTACAGTAGCAGCCAGGAGACTGAATGTTATTTTACGGTAGCAGCAAGGAGACTGAATGTTATGTTACAGTAGCAGCCAGGAGACTGAATGTTATTTTACGGTAGCAGCCAGGAGACTGGATGTTATTTTACAGTAGCAGCCAGGAGACTGAATGCTCTTGTACGGTAGCAGCCAGGAGACTGAAAGCTCTTGTACGGTAGCAGCCAGGAGACTGGATGTTATTTTACAGTAGCAGCCAGGAGACTGAATGCTCTTGTACGGTAGCAGCCAGGAGACTGAATGCTCTTGTACGGTAGCAGCCAGGAGACTGAATGCTCTTGTGCGGTAGCAGCCAGGAGACTGAATGTTATTTTACAGTAGCAGCCAGGAGACTGAATGTTATTTTACGGTAGCAGCAAGGAGACTGAATGCTCTTGTACGGTAGCAGCCAGGAGACTGAATGTTATTTTACAGTAGCAGCCAGGAGACTGAATGTTATTTTACAGTAGCAGCCAGGAGACTGGATGTTATTTTACAGTAGCAGCAAGGAGACTGAATGTTATTTTACGGTAGCAGCCAGGAGACTGGATATTATTTTACGGTAGCAGCCAGGAGACTGGATGTTATTTTTACGGTAGCAGCCAGGAGACTGAATGCTATTTTACAGTAGCAACCAGGAGACGGAATGCTCTTTTACGGTAGCAGCCAGGAGAGTGAACTCTGTTGTATGGTAGCAGCCAGGAGACTGAATGCCCTTTTATGGTAGCAGCGAGGAGACTGAACGATCTTGCATGGTAGCAGGCAGGAGACTGAATGCTGTTGTATGGTAGAAGCCAGAAGACTGAATGCTCTTTTACGGTAGCAACCAGGAGACTGATTTCTCTTTTACAGTAACAGCCAGGAGACTGATTGCTCTTTTACAGTAGCAGCCAGGAGACTGACTTCTATTTTACGGTAGCATCCAGCAGACTGAAGACTCTTGTATGGTAGCAGCCAGGAGACTGAAGACTCTTGCATGGTAGCAGACAGGAGACTGAAGACTCTTGCATGGTAGCAGCCAGGAGACTGAACACTCTTGCATGGTAGCAGCCAGGAGACTGAACACTCTTGCATGGTAGCAGCCAGGAGACTGAACACTCTTGTATGGTAGCAGCCAGGAGACTGAACACTCTTGCATGGTAGCAGCCAGGAGACTGAACACTCTGCATGGTAGCAGCCAGGAGACTGAATACTCTTGCATGGTAGCAGCCAGGAGACTGAACACTCTTGCATGGTAGCAGCCAGGAGACTGAATGCTCTTGTACGGTAGCAGCCAGGAGACTGAAGACTCTTGTACGGTAGCAGCCAGGAGACTGAACACTCTTGTACGGTAGCAGCCAGGAGACTGAAGACTCTTGTACGGTAACAGCCAGGAGACTGAAGACTCTTGTACGGTAGCAGCCAGGAGACTGAAGACTCTTGCATGGTAGCAGCCAGGAGACTGAAGACTCTTGCATGGTAGCAGCCAGGAGACTGAACACTCTTGCATGGTAGCAGCCAGGAGACTGAACACTCTTGCATGGTAGCAGCCAGGAGACTGAACACTCTTGCATGGTAGCAGCCAGGAGACTGAAGACTCTTGCATGGTAGCAGCCAGGAGACTGAACACTCTTGCATGGTAGCAGCCAGGAGACTGAAGACTCTTGCATGGTAGCAGCCAGGAGACTGTACGCTATGCTGGTGGTTTTATAGCAGCTAATCTCAATGAGTCACCGCGGCCTAAAAATCCCCAAACTATTCCATCCAGACTTCTGTTTGTATTGTCTGTGTGAGTGTGTGTTCACTCACTGGCTCATCCTCTCTCTCTGTCTAGTAAGCAGGGTGTCCTGAAACAGGCATGTCTCCAGACCTCCTAGACATGGACAGGGAGGCATTTCTATGCCTGACAGAGCCCACACACAGAAGGGTAATGTATTGGAGGCTATGTGGGGTCTGCGCTTCCTGGCTTTACAGGATAACCAGTGAGAATCTCTCTCTCTCTCTCGTCATTAGGTACCTCATCAATTCAGCGACCAAGTGAGAAGCTCTCGGCGTGTATGTATATATATGTGGGGTTGTGTGTGTGTACCCCACACGTAACCTCTCCAAGAGCCTCTGCTTCCTTCACACCTAGGTGTTAGTCAGAACGAGGAAACACACACACCAGACTGTCTACTTTCCTCCTGCATACCTCACACTTGGAAAGTTCTAGTTGCCCAGCCAGGGGGTGACCAGAGGTCAAATAATACCCTCAGTATCGCTCTCTCTCTCTCTGCTCTCTCTCCCCCTCCTACTGTCTCTTCACACAGTACAGAGGTTGAATAACCCACTAGACCTATTTTAGTACTAGTCAACAAAATACCTGAAATATCCCTATAATTCACATGTCATGGCTACAGGGAAGGTGGTTCAAGGTGGATTATTACATGGATTTGTCAGTTCATGTTCATTGGGACAAAACTTTCATTTTTACTCATGCATCTCAGCTCATCAAAACTCACAAGTTAAAGTCAACAGAATTAGACAAGAGACTCATTCTTCTGAGGTCTGGTAACACTGAAAACACATGTTATAAATGGAAACTACATGTAGCTACATGGGCCCCAATGTATTTTTAAACTGACCTTTGACTCATCTTGTATAAGCAGTGTGACCTCTGAGGCAATACAACCGATTTTGTCTCCTGAAGCCAAGTGTGTAATTATGGCCATAAAACCACATTAAATCGGCTCATTTCTGAATTTAAATTGGAAAGCTGAAATCCCACATAACATCATCAGGGAATTCTCAATTGATTTCTGATTGACACACCATGCACATGGGAGTGTTTATGAATATTTATCAATGAAACACCAAAATGTCACTATATTCAGTTGCCAGACGCTGTGTTTTGATGTTCTTACATCACAACCTACATTATACTGGTGTTATTAATTTGTTGTAACACACAAAGTTCCAAATGTCACACTCGTTTTATTGGCGCTGAGTCTAAAAGTGAGTCTAAAACTCACCACTTTGCCGGATTGTCTCTCGATGGCTTTCTTCACTTTGCCGTATGTCCCTTTCCCCAGTGTCTCCAGCAGTTCGTAGCGGTGCTTCAGGTTGTGCTTGTGGTGATGTTTCTTCACGCTAGAGTTCGACCATCTTCCGTCATCCAGGATCGAGACGTCACCAAGGTAGTCGACAGGTAAAGGTCTGTCCCCCCAAATCTGCACATCGCTCTGTCCTACCTCAGTCCCAGCGCTGGACGCGGACACATTGGACACGTTAGATGCCGTGGACACATTGGATAGTCGACGAGCTTTTGAAGCAGTTTCCATCAGGATAACTAATAAAGTGTCAATATGATCAAATCCAAGTGGACCTAATGACGGCTATCCGTGCTTTAATGTATGTGTCCTTGGAAATACACCTCCAAATATATACAAATATTTGTGTTTTGATTAAAAGTAAATTATTCAATCATTGGAGCAAAATCTCTTATTCCTCAATTGTAAAGACGTTTCTACTGTGCTCCGTTTTGGTCGCTCCCTTATGGTAATCCTATTGACGCTTTAATGGTAGCAAAATGAGACCAACCGGGCGTTTTGGAATTGTTGGATACAGCTTCGCATTCATTCTCTATCAGAACCATGCGTAATTGCTCTCTCCGATTTGTTGCGCTTGTCTTGACAGCGACGATCCGCGCCTAGGTCATACCTGTGGATGCGATGTATTCGAGTGTGACACACAGAGCTGTTCGGGTTTGTTTCTCATCGACTCTCTTTCATACGCCCTCTCTCCCTTTCGCTGTTTCTTTTTGTCAGAGAGGTGTAAGGAGCTGGAGCCAGTAGCGGCAGGAGGGGGGTGGGGTCTAGACCCATACTGTCCCCTTTCCATGATTGCCTTTTGTGTGTATTATTAGAAAGAGAGACATGGGCTAAAAGCAAGTATTGTACACTGTGCTGGCTTTGCCTGTTGAAAGAACAAGCAAACTTGGAGCAAAAGACAATGTTAGAAAAGTATGAATGTATTACTAGCCCTGCTCTTATTTTGATAAAGGGTTATATTTGTAACTGGCGTCATATAGAGGAGACCAAGGCGCAGCGTGTTGAGTGCTCATCGTTATTTTTTAATGAAAACGAACACTAGACAAAATAAACAAAATGACAGCCAACAGTTCCGTCAAACTAAACAGAAAGCAACTACCCACAAAACCCACAGGAAAAACAGGCTGCCTAAGTATGGTTCCTAATCAGAGACAACGATAGACAGCTGCCTCTGGTTAGGAACCATACTATGCCCAACACAAAGAAATACAAAAACATAGAATGCCCACCCCACACCCTAACCTAACCACATAGAGAAACAAACCCTCTCTCTCAGGTCAGGGCGTGACAATATTAGTCAATTCTCTGTAGAATTCTCCAGTAAATGCATTCCAACCTTGAGATGAGGCGACCTTGGTTTGTCCTATAGCTCTGTAGCAGGCGATGTGTGTAATTACTTAACATGGTGACACTCCTCTTGAACATGGTGTGCCTATGGGTGCTCAGACTACCTAATGGTAAACCAGGCCCTCCTGTAGTCCCTAGAGAAATCATTTACACCCACCCACACAGGAAGGGAATGAGAGAGAGAGATTAGAAATACAATATACATTCTCACTTCTCATGTTGTTGTACCCTACTGATAGGATCCTTGTTAGTGTAATAGATCCACTTGACTGGCCAGCTAGCCTTAGCCAATGTCATTTTGCTATAGTAAGATGTCATACTGACATCTCTTCGGCAGAGGGACACTGATGCACAAACATAGGTTTACCTTTATTTATTCATTAGGCTAGTAGCCTTTATGAATAGAATGACAATATGTCCTCCTTTGGAGAGCATTTAAAGGTCTAATGCAGCTGTTTTTATCTCAATATCAAATCATTTCTGGGTTACAATTCAGTACCTTACTTAATTTTGACAATTTCAAATGAAAACAAATAAAGCAAAAAGTAACAACAGCATTTGCTTACCAAACTATGTTTTTTCACACTATTGTATTTAGAAATGTGCAAAAGACAAACTGACAGCCACAACCAACCATAGATGGTAGTTCCTATTCAAGTCAAGACTGCCAGCCATTGCTAGTGTACCCATGAGTTTAACAGTCAAATTGACAGGGTCAGAGGTCACAACACAACAAGCTGTTCCACACATAGAATAAGGAGCGATAAGCACACCAAAGACGGCATTAATTAATTAAGTAATCAAATAAAGACAGCACTTCTAAAAGCCTATTTCACACCATAGTCTGCTGAATTTGTAAAAATAAATTTTCTTTCATTTTGATTTCTTCACAAATGAAACTGTGGCACTGACTTGCACATGGGTTGATTTTTCAGCATTGTCTCAACGAAGAGTTTGGCGTTCGACTAACCATGTGTGACGTGGAAGCGCAGCTACAAGCCTGCTAGAGTTAGCGGCAGGCGGACAAGCAATATCCACTGTCATAGTATTGATCAAATTTCAAATCAAATCAAATTTATTTTTATATAGCCCTTCGTACATCAGCTGATATTCTCAAAGTGCTGTACAGAAACCCAGCCTAAAACCCCAAACAGCAAGCAAAGCATGTGAAAGAAGCACGGTGGCTAGGAAAAACTCCCTAGGAAAAACTCCCTAGAAAGGCCAAAAACCTAGGAAGAAACCTAGAGAGGAACCAGGCTATGAGGGGTGGCCAGTCCTCTTCTGGCTGTGCAGGGTGGATATTATAACAGAACATAGTCAAGATGTTAAAATGTTAAAATGTTCATAAATGACCAGCATGGTCAAATAATAATAATCATAGTAGTTGTCGAGGGTGCAACAAGCACGTCCAGTGAACAGGTCAGGGTTCCATAGCCGCAGGCAGAACAGTTGAAACTGGAGCAGCAGCACGGCCAGGTGGACTGGGGACAGCAAGGAGTCATCATACCAGGTAGTCCTGAGGCATGGTCCTAGGGCTCAGGTCCTCCGAGAGAAAGACAGAAAGAGAGAAAGAGAGAATTAGAGAGAGCATATTTAAATACACACAGGACACCGGATAAGACAAGAGAAATACTCCAGATGTAACAGACTGACCCTAGCCCCCCGACACATAAACTACTGCAGTATAAATACTGGAGGCTGAGACAGGAGGGATCAGAAGACACTGTGGCCCCACCCGATGATACCCCCGGACAGGGCCAAACAGGCAGGATATAACCCCACCCACTTTGCCAAAGCACAGCCCCCACACCACTAGAGGGATGTCTCCAACCACCAACTTACCGTCCTAAGACAAGGCCGAGTATAGCCCACAACGATCTCCGCCATGGCACAACCCAAGGGGGGGGGGCGCCAACCCAGACAGGAAGACCACGTCAGTGACTCAACCCACTCAAGTGACGCACCCCTCCCATGGACGGCATTGAAGAACACCAGTAGGCCAGTGACTCAGCCCCTGTAAAAGGGTTAGAGGCAGAGAATCCCAGTGGAAAGAGGGGAACCGGCAAGGCAGAGACAGCAAGGGCGGTTCGTTGCTCCAGCCTTTCCGTTCACCTTCACACTCCTGGGCCAGACTATACTTAATCATAGGACCTACTGAAGAGATAAGTCTTCAGTAAAGACTTAAAGGTTGAGACTGAGTCTGCGTCTCTCACATTGGTAGGCAGACCATTCCATAAAAATGGAGCTCTATAGGAGAAAGCCCTACCTCCAGCCGTTTGCTTAGAAATTCTAGGGACAATTAGGAGGCCTGCGTCTTGTGACCGTAGCGTACGTGTAGGTATGTAGGGCAGGACCAAATCGGAAAGATAAGTAGGAGCAAGCCCATGTAATGCTTTGTAGGTTAGCAGTAAAACCTTGAAATCAGCCCTTGCCTTAACAGGAAGCCAGTGTAGGGAGGCTAGCACTGGAGTAATATGATCAAATTTTTGGGTTCTAGTCAGGATTCTAGCAGCCGTATTTAGCACTAACTGAAGTTTATTTAGTGCTTTATCCGGGTAGCCAGAAAGTAGAGCATTGCAGTAGTCCAGCCTAGAAGTAACAAAAGCAAGGATTAATTTTTCTTCGTCATTTTTGGACAGAAAATTTCTGATTTTTGCAATGTTACGTAGATGGAAAAAAGCTGTCCTTGAAACAGTCTTGATATGTTCTTCAAAAGAGAGATCAGGGTCCAGAGTAACGCCGAGGTCCTTCACAGTTTTATTTGAGACGACTGTACAACCATCCAGATTAATTGTCAGATTCAACAGAAGATCTCTTTGTTTCTTGGGACCTAGAACAAGCATCTCTGTTTTGTCCGAGTTTAAAAGTAGAAAGTTTGCAGCCATCCACTTCTTTATGTCTGAAACACAGGCTTCTAGCGAGGACAATTTTGGGGCTTCACCATGTTTCATTGAAATGTACAGCTGTGTGTCGTCCGCATAGCAGTGAAATTTAACATTATGTTTTCGAATGACATCCCCAAGAGGTAAAATATATAGTGAAAACAATAGTGGTCCTAAAACGGAACCTTGAGGAACACCGAAATTTACAATTGATTTGTCAGAAGACAAACCATTCACAGAGACAAACTGATATCTTTCCGACAGATAAGATCTAAACCAGGCCAGAACTTGTCCATGTAGACCAATTTGGGTTTCCAATCTCTCCAAAAGAATGTGGTGATCGATGGTATCAAAAGCGGCACTAAGATCTAGGAGCACGAGGACAGATGCAGAGCCTCGGTCTGACGTCATTAAAAGGTCATTTACCACCTTCACAAGTGCAGTCTCAGAGCTATGATGGGGTCTAAAACCAGACTGAAGCGTTTCGTATACATTGTTTGTCTTCAGGAAGGCAGTGAGTTGCTGTGCAACAGCTTTTTCTAACATTTTTGAGAGGAATGGAAGATTCGATATAGGTCGATAGTTTTTTATAATTTCTGGATCAAGATTCGGCTTTTTCAAGAGAGGCTTTATTACTGCCACTTTTAGTGAGCTTGGTACACATCCGGTGGATAGAGAGCCGTTTATTATGTTCAACATAGGAGGGCCAAGCACAGGAAGCAGCTCTTTCAGTAGTTTAGTTGGAATAGGGTCCAGTATGCAGCTTGAGGGTTTGGAGGCCATGATTATTTTCATCATTGCGTCAAGAGATATAGTCCTAAAACACTTTAGTATCTCCCTTGATCCTAGGTCCTGGCAGAGTTGTGTAGACTCAGGACAATGGAGCTTTGGAGGAATACCCAGATTTAAAGAGGAGTCTGTAATTTGCTTTCTAATGATCATGATCTTTTCCTCAAAGAAGTTCATAAATGTATTACTGCTGAAGTGAAAGCCATCCTCCATTTGCGAAGGCTGCTTTTTAGTTAGCTTTGCAACAGTATCAAAAATAAATTTCGGATTGTTCTTATTTTCCTCAATTAAGTTGGAAAAATAGGATGATCGAGCAGCAGTGAGGGCTCTTCGATACTGCACGGTACTGTCTTTCCAAGCTAGTCGGAAGACCTCCAGTTTGGTGCGGCGCAATTTCCGTTCCAATTTTCTGGAAGCTTGCTTCAGAGCTCGTGTATTTTCTGTATACCAGGGAGCTAGTTTCTTATGACAGATGTTTTTAGTTTTTAGGGGTGCAACTGCATCTAGGGTATTGCGCAAGGTTAAATTGAGTTCCTCGGTTAGGTGGTTAACTGATTTTTGTCCTCTGACGTCCTTGGGTAGGCAGAGGCAGTCTGGAAGGGCATCAAGGAATCTTTGGGTTGTCTGAGAATTAATAGCACGACTTTTAATGCTCCTTGGTTGGGGTCTGAGCAGATTATTTGTTGCAATTGCAAACGTAATAAAATGGTGGTCCGATAGTCCAGGATTATGAGGAAAAACATTTAGATGCACAACATTTATTCCATGGGACAAAACTAGGTCCAGAGTATGACTGTGGCGGTGAGTAGGTCCAGAGACATGTTGGACAAAACCCACTGAGTCGATGATTGGAGTGGGTCTGTGGACTTTTCCATGTGAATGTTAAAGTCACCAAAAATTTGAATATTATCTGCTATGACTACAAGATCCGATAAGAATTCAGGGAACTCAGTGAGGAACACTGCATATGGCCCAGGAGGCCTGTAAACAGTAGCTATAAAAAGTGAGTGAGTAGGCTGCATAGATTTCATGACTAGAAGCTCAAAAGACGAAAACGTCATTGTTTTTTTTTTTGTAAATTGAAATTTGCTATCGTAAATGTTAGCAACACCTCCGCCTTTGCCGGATGCACGGGGGTATGGTCACTAGTGTAACCAGGGGGTGAGGCCTCATTTAACACAGTAAATTCATCAGGCTTAAGCCATGTTTCAGTCAGGCCAATCACATCAAGATTATTATCAGTGATTAGTTCATTGACTATAACTGCCTTGGAAGTGAGGGATCTAACATTAAGTAACCCAATTTTGAGATGTGAGGTATCACAATCTCTTTCAATAATGGCAGGAATGGAGGTCTTTATACTAGTGAGATTGCTAAAGCGAACACCGCCATTTTTAATTTTGCCCAACCTAGATCGAGGCACAGACACGGTCTCAATGGGGAAAGCTGAGCTGACTACGCTGACTGTGCTAGTGGCAGACTCCACTAAGCTGGCAGGCTGGCTAACAGCCTGCTGCCTGGCCTGCACCCTATTTCATTGTGGAGCTAGAGGAGTTAGAGCCCTGTCTATGTTCGTAGATAAGATGAGAGCACCCCTCCAGCTAGGATGGAGTGCGTCACTCCTCAACAGGCCAGGCTTGGTCCTGTTTGTGGGTGAGTCCCAGAAAGAGGGCCAATTATCTACAAATTCTATCTTTTGGGAGGGGCAGAAAACAGTTTTCAACCAGCGATTGAGTTGTGAGACTCTGCTGTAGAGCTCATCACTCCCCCTAATTGATGAAACCTGAGCTGGAATGTGAAGCTAACTGAAGCTGGTTAGCTTTAGAAAACCCTGAGTTGATTTAGCTTGCTTCGTAGTATACCACTCAGACGTTAAGAACCTAATCCTGATTTACAGTCACCTTTGACCCCACAATACACACCATATATGACATCCCCTTACGGTCAGTCCAGGAAAGGTCAGTCATGTCTGGTTCAGTTAAGCATGGTCCCGTTTGGCTGTAATACAGTGTGTCTGTTTCAATGTGTAGTATTAATGGGTAACAGTGTTGATTCATTTAACATTATAACGTCATAGGTCTGTGAAGAATGATTTCAAATGACTAACAAGTTTTACATACAACAGAGATGGTGTGATGGGGATCATATCTCAAACAGTGCCATCTAGGGGGAGAAAGAAGAAGTGTCATCACTGAGTTAATTAGCAGTGCCACTGTCAGAGAAGAAGGCACTTGTCACATGACCTGAAAAGTTTGTATTTTCCTCTAAAGCCTTGGAGAGTGTTGAGACTAGAAACCTCATTCTGTGACCTGTATCTCTCCTTCCAGACAGATGTAAAGTAGCTCGGCCCTCCATGTAGACCAGAGAGTAGCAGAGAGCACTGTGGAGAGAAACAGCAGGTTACCAATAGAATAGATCAGAGACCAGAGGAACTTTAATCCTGAAGCATGGAGAGCAGATCCCTAGGAGAGGTATCATCGTATCGTCCTCCAACAACCAATAGATGTGAGTCTATGAGCGTGTACTCAGAGTATTGTCCCCATCCTGCCTTTTTATTCTCATCTTATGACTAAATAGTTCTTTGTCCAAATTTTATGTTTTCTTTCAGTTTTCATGATTGTGGATGTTTTTCACATGGATCAGTAAGTTAGACTTTCGAGTGAAGCTTTCACCACACACATCACAGCTCGCCTGTGTGAGTCCGTATATGCGCCGTTAGGGTCCCCTTCTGGCTGAAGCTTTTCCCACAGTCTCCACAGCTAAATGATTTCTCTCATGTGTGAGTATGTATATGCTTCCTAAGTTTCCCCTTCAAATTGAAGCTTTTCCCGCAGTCAGCACAGTTAAATGTTTTTTCTCCTGTGTGAATCTGTATATGCGTGGCTAGGGCCCACTTGCGATTAAAGCTCTTCCCACAGTCGCCACCACAATAAAATTTCTCCCCTGTGTGAATCTTCATGTGCTTGGACAGCTCCACTTTGAGTTTGACAGTCTTGCCACAAACAGGGCAGGTGTTGGGTTTCCCACTGTGACAGAGGCGGATATGGGCCTTAAGTTTACAGGTGGAGTTGTAGCGTATTCTGCAGAAGCTGCATTCACTGAGTCTCTTCTTGTAGAGAGTCACATGCCTCTGCAGGTCAGCTTTCAGAGCAAACAATTCACCACAGTCATGGCAGCGGTGAGTTTTTCGAGACGTGGTGCTGGGTTTGAAACAGTGTTCCACCACTGATGGACTTGGATCCAATGGTGGGCTGGGATCCAATGGTGGGCTGAGATCCAATGGTGGGCTGAGATCCAATGGTGGGCTGCAGTCAAGTGCCACTGGGTCGCTACTTACGGCTGAGCTTTGGCTGGAGGGATTGTTCTGATTATCTGGAGGGTCACAGGGAATGTAGAGACCCTTAAGGTGGGTCACAGTAACAAAAGGTGTGAGATCCAGTTGTTTGGGGTCACTCTCTCTGTTCTGCACAGTCTGGGTTTGGGGTAGAGTCAAGGACTGAAGTGGGTCCTCCTGATCACATTCACTTTTCACACAGGAAGGAGTAAATTTGATATCAGCCTCCAGCCCTTGAAGCTGCTCTTCCTCCTGACTGGTCCTGAGGTCCTCCTGTTCCTCTTTAATCTGTGGAAGCTCTGGGTTCTCCTGCCCCAGACTAGGGCTCCACTCCTGCTCACAGTGCTGCTGCTCACGGAGAACCTCCTCTTCAGAGACAGTGAAAGAGAGCTGCAGGGAGTCTGGAGGAAAGGAGAGAGGAACAGAGGTTCTCTATACAGCTTTTAGACATCAGGGTTGGGGTCAATTCAAAGTTAAAACTAGAATCCTTAGTTGCTACATAAAATGTTTTGATGGTCAGTCCTTGCAGCCATAGCTCGGTCTATTGACAGTGGTTTCATTTCTCCAGGCTCATCTTCACCTTTTTACCAAAACAGAGGCGGGGTAACCCTGCTTTATTATTGTTTCAATTAAGGACTCTAGCTTTAAGTAGATTCATGAAGTAAACAAAAATTCCAATTCAATAATTGAACAATTAGAATCTACAATCAATTACTTCTCAATAAACTGAAGATAATATGCTACTTATTTCAAAAGTTTATAATCTTTTAAATTTATGAATTCAAAATCACTTCCTGGTTTTTGTGACAATGTTTGTTTCCATGTACGGTATTAGCAAAGATGGTTTGGTATGAAGAGATGTAGAAACCGCTTCTCCAAAAGAAATCCCCGATCACGCCTGTAGGCGATGTCATGGCGACGTTAGCTAGCTAAGTGCAGAAACACGTCATCGGGTCTAACCAGGGCTACGTTCAGTACATTAAAACATAATAGACCGCTCAATTGAACAAAAACGTCACCATACTGAGCGACCAGTTGAAAAACGGGGATGGGTTGGGTTGTGGGTTCAAAATGTACCGCTGCCCTTTAAATACATCACTCATTGCTTCAAGCCACACCCTGGCACACCCACCGAACGGAAGTAAAGTATCTCAAAGCCAGTCAAGAACGTACAAGAAAGTTTTGGGAAAACCAGTCGTTTAGTATAAACCGTTCCGCAACGTAGCACATGAACTGAACGCACCCCAGGGGAGAACGACTGCACATTGAAGCCATGGAAGTTCAAGGCCAACCACGGTAGTGCAGGCATTGTTAGCAGAACAGGATCCCACATTAAAGTGAATAGAATAATGGCGATTTTCATGGTCAATCTTTGTGTAAATAAAAAATGTTTTTAAGACAATCATTGTACCAATAATTGCTTTTAATACACCAGATGTGTGTCCTTAAACCAATTATTATTAAATCGCACGCAAAAAAAAATTAAGTAGCCTGCAGTACCTATTTACTCAATGAGAGGCAGCACTAAGCTAGCCTGCAACGTCACTTCCTGGAGTAGCTTAAACTGCTCATGTTATGTCTCCATGAGACTAAATCTTAAACTACTT
The DNA here is from genome assembly GCF_965601325.2 of Salmo salar. Taxonomy (NCBI): domain Eukaryota; kingdom Metazoa; phylum Chordata; class Actinopteri; order Salmoniformes; family Salmonidae; genus Salmo; species Salmo salar. The sequence goes on from NC_138297.1 coordinate 62,558,742, forward strand.
TTTTGGCTTCATATGCGCTGTTGAGTATTCACATAGGAATGAATGATGTTACGTGATCAATGGTTTTGTCCATTCATATATACAGTTGAAGTTGGAAGTTTACATACACCTTAGCCAAATACATTTAAACTCCGTTTTTCACAATGCCTGACATTTAATCCTAATAAAGATTCCCTGTCTTAGGTCAGTTAGGATCACCAGTTTATTTTAAGAATGTGAAATGTCAGAATAATAGTAGAGATAATTATTTATTTCAGCTTTTATTTCTTTCAACACATTCCCAGTGGGTCAGAAGTTTACAAACACTCAATTAGTATTTGGTAGCATTGCCTTTAGATGGTTTAACTTGGGTCAAACATTTCGGGTAGCCTTCCACAAGCTTCCCACAATAAGTTGGGTGAATTTTGGCCCATTCCTCCTGACAGAGCTGGTGTAACTGAGTCAGGTTTGTAGGCCTCCTTGCTCGCACAAGCTTTTTCAGTTCTACCCACAAATGTTCTATAGGATTAAGGTCAGGGCTTGGTGATGGCCACACCAATACCTTGACTTTGTTGTCCTTAAGCCATTTTGCCGCAACTTTGGAAGTATGCTTGAGGTCATTGTCCATTTGGAAGACCCATTTGCGACCAAGCTTTAATAAAACATATTGAAATGCAGATCGCTTAAAACCTAAACAGTTTATTTATTGCGTTATCTACCTAGCCATCACTACATCTACATACGAACCTATCCTACATAGTTGTATTTCCGGTGTGATCCGCAGCAGTCTCCGTAGCCGATCATTCTCCTCGTGGTACTCTGCTACCGTTTGCTCAACTGCACCCAAAATATCCACAGCAACCGCCGTTAAACGCTCATTTAAAAACACACGAAACGACTGTAGTTTAGACATGTTTCAGTCGACTGAGAGTTGAAGAAAGAACGATGGTGACAAACACACTTCGTTTTATTTCCGTATTTTATTTTTCTGTTTTTAGAAGCGGGTGGAGAGCCCATAAACACAACACAGCGCCACAATGTGGGTGGGGGGTTTTAATACAAGTTACAGACCAATTATAATGGAAATAGATAACTACGTTAGGAAAGTTTGAGTAATAGTGTTATTATTAGTGTATGCTTGGGACTAAACCAGAGAATGCCATTATCAAGAGCAATTATAAAGACATGCGATTGAAATGGGGCTGACAAAACACTGTAATCTACTTAACACAGAGTTTGCAGGTATAGAAAATGCACTTATCTGGAGTCGACTGAATATCATTGCTTGAGCAGCATTAGATCAAAATGGATGAGAAATACTCTTGGACAAATGGAAGGATATACACTGCTCAAAAAAATAAAGGGAACACTTAAACAACACAATGTAACTCCAAGTCAATCACACTTCTGTGAAATCAAACTGTCCACTTAGGAAGCAACACTGATTGACAATAAATTTCACATGCTGTTGTGCAAATGGAATAGACAACAGGTGGAAATTATAGGCAATTAGCAAGACACCCCCAATAAAGGAGTGGTTCTGCAGGCGGGGACCACAGACCACTTCTCAGTTCCTATGCTTCCTGGCTGATGTTTTGGTCACTTTTGAATGCTGGCGGTGCTTTCACTCTAGTGGTAGCATGAGACGGAGTCTACAACCCACACAAGTGGCTCAGGTAGTGCAGCTCATCCAGGATGGCACATCAATGCGAGCTGTGGCAAGAAGGTTTGCTGTGTCTGTCAGCGTAGTGTCCAGAGCATGGAGGCGCTACCAGGAGACAGGCCAGTACATCAGGAGACGTGGAGGAGGCCGTAGGAGGGCAACAACCCAGCAGCAGGACCGCTACCTCCGCCTTTGTGCAAGGAGGAGCAGGAGAAGCACTGCCAGAGGCCTGCAAAATGACCTCCAGCAGGCCACAAATGTGCATGTGTCTGCTCAAATGGTCAGAAACAGACTCCATGAGGGTGGTATGAGGGCCCGACATCCACAGGTGGGGGTTGGGCTTACAGCCCAACACCGTGCAGGACGTTTGGCATTTGCCAGAGAACACCAAGATTGGCAAATTCGCCACTGGCGCCCTGTGCTCTTCACAGATGAAAGCAGGTTCACATTGAGCACGTGACAGACGTGACAGAGTCTGGAGACGCCGTGGAGAACGTTCTGCTGCCTGCAACATCCTCCAGCATGACCGGTTTGGCGGTGGGTCAGTCATGGTGTGGGGTGGCATTTCTTTGGGGGGCCGCACAGCCCTCCATGTGCTCGCCAAAGGTAGCCTGACTGCCATTAGGTACCGAGATGAGATCCTCAGACCCCTTGTGAGACCATATGCTGGTGTGGTTGGCCCTGGGTTCCTCCTAATGCAAGACAATGCTAGACCTCATGTGGCTGGAGTGTGTCAGCAGTTCCTGCAAGAGGAAGGCATTGATGCTTTGGACTGGCCCGCCCGTTCCCCAGACTTGAATCCAATTGAGCACATCTGGGACATCATGTCTCGCTCCATCCACCAACGCCACGTTGCACCACAGACTGTCCAGGAGTTGGCGGATGCTTTAGTCCAGGTCTGGGAGGAGATCCCTCAGGAGACCATCCGCCACCTCATCAGGAGCATGCCCAGGTGTTGTAGGGAGGTCATACAGGCACAATACAATACATCAAAGTTGGATCAGCCTGTAGTGTGGTTTTCCACTTTAATTTTGAGTGTGACTCCAAATCCAGACCTCCATGGGTTGATAAATTGGATTTCCATTGATTATTTTGGTGTGATTTTGTTGCCAGCACATTCAACTATGTAAAGAAAAAAGTATTTAATAAGATTATTTCTTTCATTCAGATCTAGGATGTGTAAGTGTTCCCTTTATTTTTTTGAGCAGTATATTATAAAATTCCCCTACATTGTTTTACTCAAATAATGCAGGAAAATACACATTTTTCAACTACAAAAATAAAGTTTCCTGCTGGACAAGAATTGTTCCGACTTTCAAGAATCCCTGAGCTGTCCACCTTGATTTTGGCTAGCTTTATCACACATCTGTGCATTCCAAAAGGGATTTATTCACTTTACCTTCCAAAAGGAACCCGACTTTGCCCCCAAGACAGTCACACTCACGGACAGGACGGGCTAGCGTGCGAGAGAGAGAGAGAGAATACTGTTACCAGAACACTGACTTCCGTTTCACTCCACAGGATACTAGGAGATCTAGTAGAGAGAGAAACAGGAGAGTGTTGTGACTATCTCTCTATAATGTCCTGTTGTGCTGCTTTGTCCTGTTGTGCGAATGTCTGGCAACATATTGTCATCATTACTTCAGTGACATACAGAACATACTGTATGTCACTGATTTAGTTTACTAGGGTGACTGGGGAACAAATGGCATGCTTAAAGGTAACCTTTATAGATTAAACCAATGAAAAAGAAAGTTGAGTCATGTCTGATGGGTCTGGCTGAGAGTGAGAGACACACACACACACACACACACACACACACACACACACACACAGGGAAGGAAAGAGGGATGAAATATACAATAGACATTCTCACTTCTCATGTTGTTGTAGCCTACTGGAAGGATCCTTGTTAGTGTAATAGATCCACCTCATTGGCCAGCTAGCCGATTTCCTTTTGCTGTAGTAGGATGTCATGCAGACACCTCTTAATCAGAGGGACACTGAGGAGCAAACATGTGTTTAGTTTTATTTACTCAACATTCATTAGTCTAGAAGCCTGTATGTATAGAATGAAAGATGTCCTCCTTTTTAGGAACATTTAAGCAGATACCCAGTCTACACCTCTTTCTATTGTAGTAGACTAATGCATACAGTTAAAGTCCCACTCCTCCACATTGTGGTCAATCTGGATAACACACACCTGTTTAGTTTGACTCTCCTGGTGTTGTGAACCTAATCCTGATTTACAGTCACCTCTGGCCCCACAATACACAACATCTATAACATATTCCCTCATTCCCATGGACAGTCATGTCTGGTTCAGCTTAGCATGGTCCTGTTTGGCATTAATACAGTGTGTGTGTTGTAATGTGTTTAGTAATTGGTAAGAGTCAGGGGCATCATGCACCCATTATTTTAGAGGGGGCACGAAGTACGTGAGGTTCGAGGGGGCATGGTCCAGAGAATGAAGCATGTTTTTAACACCTGAAACTGCCTTTTCCTGCAAGCTAGAGTCATAATCATTACGGCAATATGTATATTTTTCTGCGTAGGTTATCTAAGCAGAACTCGTTGCCTGTTCAATGGTCATTGATTCTTTAAGAACTTGTAGGCCTTGGGAGTTTAGTACAACTGCTACATTGGTATATAGTATCTTATAAACCGAGTAGTTTGGGTCCTGGATAGTGATTGGCTGAAAGCTGTGGTGTATCAGACATTATAAACCGGGTGGTTCGAGTCCTGAATTCTGATTGGCTGAAAGCCATGGTATATCAGACCGTATACAATGGGTATGACAAAAAACGACTATTAACTGGTCTTATTACATTGGTAACCAGTTCATAATAGCAACAAGTCACCTTGGGAGTTTGTGGTATATGGCCAATCTACCACGGCTTAGGGCGGTATCCAGACACCGCGTTGCATCGTGCTTAAGAACAAATCTTATCCATGGTATATTGGCCATATAACTCATCCCCTCGGGCCTTATTGCTTAAATAACCTAATAATTAAAGCTATTTTAGTAATTTCTAAAGTCTAGCAACCTTGCCAGCCGCCATGCTAAACAAAAATATAAACGCAACATGCAACAATTTCAACGATTTTAGTTACAGTTCATATAAGGAATTCAATCAATTGAAATAAATTAATTAGGCCATATTCTATGGATTTCACATGACTGGGCATGGGTGCAGCCATGGGTGGGCCTTTGAGGGCATAGGCCAACCCCCTTGGCAGACAGGCCCACCCACTGGGGAGCCAGGCCCAGCCAATTAGTTTTTCCACCCAAAAGGGCTTTATTACAGACAGAAATACTCCTCAATACCCACCCACCCCAGACGATCCTGTAGGGGAAGAAGCCGGATGTGGAGGTCCTGGGCTGGCGTGGTTACACGTGGTCTGCGGTTGTGAGGCCGGTTGGACGTACTGCCAAATTCTCTAAACCGACATTGGAGGCAGCTTATGGTAGAGAAATTAACATGAAATTATTTGGCAACAGCTCTGGTGGACACTCCTGCAATCAGCATGCCAGTGGCACGCTCCCTCAAAACTTGAGACATCTGTGGCATTGTGTTGTGTGACAAAAATGCACATTTTAGAGTGGCCTTTTATTGTCCCCAGCACAAAGTGCACCTGTGTAATGATGATGCCATTTAATCAGCTTCTTGATGTACCACACCTGTCAGATGGATGGATTATCTTGGCAAAGGAGAAATGCTCACTAACAGGGACTATGACTACTACAGGTTTAGATAACTAGCCGCTAGACTAATTTACCAGTCTAAAAAATGTTAGCTGACATGGGCTAAATGAGTGACTATCAGTGACGGAGATAACAACAGAAAAACTGTTGATGCTCAACCAAACTACAGAATGGCATCTTGTGTTTTGTACTATTCTAACTCGCCACTTGAGTTAACTTGAGACCCCGACAATTAAAACAAAAAATGGGGGGGGGGGGGGGGGGGGGGGGGGGGAGTTGAGGGCCTTCAAAAGGAGGGCCAATCCCTGCGCTAGACTATCTAGCATGTCTTTGCTCCGTGGTGCACCTTGGAAGGAACCACTTACTAGGGAGAATTGGAGGGTAGGGGGGGTACTCTTGATCCAGTCAGTGTTCCCCCGTCGCAAAATACCGCTGACACATCTTCTCTATCAATACAGTGAGGGAAAAAAGTATTTGATCCCCTGCTAATTTTGTACATTTGCCCACTGACAAAGAAATGATCAGTCTATAATTTTAATGGTAGATTTATATGAACAGTGAGAGACAGAATAACAGAAAAAAATACAGAAAAACACATGTCAAAAATGTTATAATTTGATTTGCATTTTAATGAGGGAAATAAGTATTTGACCCCCTCTCTATCAGAAAGATTTCTGGCTCCCAGGTGTCTTTTATACAGGTAACGAGCTGAGATTAGGAGCACACTCTTAAAGGGAGTGCTCCTAATCTCAGTTTGTTACCTGTATAAATGACACCTGTCCACAGAAGCAATCAATCAATCAGATTCCAAACTCTCCACCATGGCCAAGACCAAAGAGCTCTCCAAGGATGTCAGGGACAAGATTGTAGACCTACACAAGGCTGGAATGGGCTACAAGACCATCGCCAAGCAGCTTGGTGAGAAGGTGACAACAGTTGGTGCGATTATTCGCAAACGGAAGAAACACAAAAGAACTGTCAATCTCCCTCGGCCTGGGGCTCCATGCAAGATCTCACCTCGTGGAGTTGCAATGATCATGAGAACGGTGAGGAATCAGCCCAGAGCTACACGGGAGGATCTTGTCAATGATCTCAAGGCAGCTTGAGATCATTTATTCTGTCTCTAACTGTTCAAATAAACCTACCATTAAAATTATAGACTGATCATTTTTGTCAGTGGGCAAACGTACAAAATCAGCAGGGGATCAAATACTTTTTTCCCTCACTGTAATTATGATAAAACGTGGGTTAATAAATTAAGTTCAGTAATTAATGGAACAATGGTAAATGAAATAACACTGGTAAATGTAATACATGTTCTATTTGTAATAACTTAACGTTTTTATGTGTTAAACCTGGTTAATGTAATAACTTGCCAGTAAACGTAATAACTTTTTCCAATGAATTTACTAAGTTATTACATTAACCAGTGAATAACACATTTTTTTAATGAATAATGTAATAACAAAATCAATGCTTTATGCAGTACTGCCCTCAATTTAATGCACATACCACCACCCACTGTCAATCACAACACCAACTCACTGATACACAAATACTCACACAGTTAACACTTTACTTGATTATTATTAACCAATCTTATTATGTTTTCCGGTGGTTATTATGTTATCAGATCAGAAGCAACTTTTTAAATGAATAACAACTTCCCTGTAAACAATAATGAGTCGTTTGGACCTCCCGGGACGTCACAAAATGGTTGCCTAAAGTAGTCAGGATGTTCTGTCATGGTCCCCTTGAGGTGTTTGTCTAGTTCCCGGTTGGTCCCGAAGACGTTTTTATGACTTTCTTGGGATGCTGTGCCATGGTCCCTGAAGGTTCTTGGAACGTTGGGTCATGATCTCCTGGAGGTTTTTGTCTAGTTCCTGGGAACGTCACCTGATGTTCAGAAAGAACCCCCGCCCCCCCAAAAAATGTTTTTTACCAGGGCACGCGCACACTCATTTCATTACATATCACCCCTTGTTACTGTTGCTAAGACCATCAAGGCTCTGATTGGGTGAACCACTGATCCAGTCACAGCTCTTTGTCTTTTGGCAATGCTAGGGCCAGCAACCCACACACACACAGTGCTTTTAACATAGTGTTTTACACCCACATATTTGAGAAAGTTCTCTTGGGCGGCTTCCACCCTGAACCTTAGAGGCTGCAGCCCTACATACATAGACTTGAATTCACAGGCCACTTTAATAATGGAACACTAGTCACTTTAATAATGTTGACATTTTTGCTTTACTCATATGTATATACTGTACTCTATTCTACTGTATTTTAGTCTATGCCACTCCAATATTGCTCATCCTAATATTTATATATTCCTAAATTCCATTGTTTTACTTTTAAGTTTGTGTATTATTGTGAATTGTTAGATATTACTGCACGGTTGGAGTAAGAAACACAAGCATTTCGCTACACTCGCAACAACATCTGCTAAACACGTATGTGACCAATACAATTGTATTTTATTTGGGACCATGTATTCTGTTAAGGTTAGTGATACAGAGTTTAGCAAAAATTGTGTAAAAAAATAAAATAGTAATCAGTGACAATTTAATTACATTTGACATGTGTCGTGTCTTTGGCTATGCCGGATTAAGTGATATGACATGCTAACTTATAAAATGATTTCTCTGTAATTAATATTACCTGATTAAGCTAATCATGTAAATGTAATTAACTAGAAAGTCGGGGCACCACGGAGGAACGTTTATAGAGCCGTTATCTTCCGAATAAACTCTTAAAATACTTTGTAATATTTTACATCGATAACAGTCAATATTAACCCTTGTCTTATTTTCAGTCTCATAATGAAAGTTGTAAATTCTTGGCTATCTTCACGAACCCTGGCTAACAAGTTGAATCAGCAATACAAAATTGGGTTTAATTATTTATTTACTAAATACCTAACTAATCACACAGAATTACAAATACACAGAATACAATGATGTCATACAGAATTCACCCCTGGTGAACGGAACCTGTATGAAAGCTGGTTACACAAAGGAAAGGGGGTTGGGCTTGAATGAAAGAGTGGGAAGATTTAGGAACAGAGAAACCGCAGCTATGCTATCGTAAATACATTATCTTATGCATTCTAAATTACCGCCCATTTGGAAAAGGAAAATGCAATAAATATTTACTCTGAGCTGCGCTTCGGTAGATTGGTCGTAGATGCTGGCCGGGTTGGCCAACAGATCTCCCTGTTTTCGGAAGAATGTCAATGGTGGTCGATTGGATACGTGGTGGTATCTTCGTCCGTCTGTTAGACTGGATCCGTCGTCCGTCCTTTCCTAGCCCACGTAAGCAGCGGCCGCTGCTAACTCAACGGCAAGGAAGTAGCACTTCTGTAGTGAATAAGCTCAAAGTTCATACCAGTTCATACCATAGCTCACGCCGAGGTTGGCTTAGTTGACATGTGTGTCCTTCTAACGTAGAGGCTGCAGACCTCACGTACTGGAACCCCTGGTTATCTTTTCGTCAAAGGATTATATAGTGGAGAGGGGGAGGGAGGTGTTTCATCGTTTATAACCCCTGTCTCTTCACAGGGGTGGGCCACTGATCAAGCAGGGCACTTTCCTTATGAAAACCCAAATCTCTCATTCGGAAGCTAAAATTACATTTCATCTCCTAACAAACATTTTCAATATCAAACATTTCAATTGCATAACAATTCCATGTGACTCTGATAACTAGAGGGCGTATACTTTCTCAGATACAGTTTATGTCGTCCTGTCATCAGTCATAATGCCTCAGATGACAACCGAACTGACATACATACTCATTACGTTCCCAAGCATATTTCCAACTGGTTTTATTAACAAAATATGTGGTACCTTTCCACATTTGTTTGATGTTCCCAGACTCTCTATATTTAATAACACAGGATATTCAAGTCCTTCAGTAGATTCAGAGAGGGGAAGGGAGAAAGGTATTTATAGGGGGGGGGGGGGGGGTCATAAACCTTACCCACAGGCCAACGGCCATGACAAATGATCACTTAGTACAGACTTTTCAATATGACCCCACCTGGGATTTGAACTCACAACCTCTGGATTTGGGGTATGCTGATCTTTCTGCTGCGCCACAAAATCTATAGAATTTCAGACGTCCTCTACACATACCTATAATACATCTCTGCACTTAACAAAATAGTGCCATCTGCACTGCTAATTTAGTCATCAGTTGATATGACTTTTCTCTCATTGACTCCATTTACTTATTCCAGCTATTTGTGTCTATGAGCGTGTACTCAGAATATTGTCAACATACTGACTTTTTAATTCTCATCTTGTGACTAAATAGATCTTTGTCCTAATTTTCTTTCTTCTTTCAGTTTTCATCCTGTTTTCCTCCTTTGTGGAATTCTTTCACATGCGTCAGTAAACTAGACTTTTGAGTGAAGTTTTTCCCACAGTCACACTTAAATAATTTCTCCCTTGTGTGAATCCTCATGTGCTTGGACAGATCTCCTTTGAGTTGGAAGGTCTTGCCACAAACAGGGCAGGTGCAGGGTTTCCCACTGTGACAGAGAAGGATATGGGCCGTCAGTGTACAGGTGGAGTCGTAGCGTATTCTGCAGAAGCGACATTCACTGAGTCTCTTCTTGTAGAGAGTCACATGCCTCTGCAGGTCAGCTTTCAGAGCAAACATTTCACCACAGTCACTGCAGTGGTGAGTTTTTGTAGACGTGGTGCTGGGTTTGGAACAGTGTTCACCTATTGATGGGTTTGGATTCAATGATGAGCTGGGATCAAATGGCGGGTTGCTGTTAAGTCCTACTGGGTCGCTGATTACGGCTGAGCTTTGGCTGGAGGCACCGTTGTGGTTATCTGGAGGGTCACAGGGAATGTGGAGACCCTTTAGGTGGGTCACAGTAACAAAAGGTGTGAGATCCACTTGTTTAGGGTCACACTCTCTGTTCTCCACAGTCTGGGTTTGGGGAGAAGTGAAGGGCTGAAGTGGGTCCTCCTGATCACATTCACTTTTCACACAGGAAGGAGTAAATTTGAAATCAGCCTCCAGACCTTGAAGCTGCTCTTCCTCCTGACTGGTCCTGAGTTCCTCCTGTTCCTCTTTAATCTGTGGAAGCTCTGGGTTCTCCTGCCCCAGACTGGGGCTCCACTCCTGCTCACAGTGCTGCTGCTCAGGGAGAACCTCCTCTTCAGAGACAGTGAGAGAGAGCTGCAGGGAATCTGGAGGAAAGGAGAGAAGAGCAGAGGTTATCTATACAGTCGTCACTAGCTGGCACAGCCAGTCATAAACCCCCGCCTATTTCTAAAATGAATATTTTAGAAATCGATATTTAATTATTTTAAAATCGATATTTGTCAGAAAAATGTATTCCAGTGTCAAAATGGTTGGTACATTTTGGTCATAAAATATCTTCCAAAACGGAGTTGTGAGATTTGAGGGTTGGGTTTAGATTTCCACAATAGCCTTTGAGTCGTGCTGGGGACAACTGTAGCATTTTAGCTAACCCTTCGCCTAACCTTAACCCAATTCTCTTAACCTTTGTTGTTAGTTCTCCTAACCCCCAATGTAAATTCTCCCCATAATTCTCCTTTGTTGGTATGATGCATATTCGTACTATTTAGGCATTTAAAGTCCGTGACTAACCACTGCGCAACAGAGTTTTGAAATACGTTTTTTTTCAAATCAATTATCTGAACTAGGGATGCACGATATATCGGTAAGCATATCGGAATCAGACGATATTAGCTAAAAATGCCAACATCGGCATTGACCCGATGTCTAGTTTAACGCCTATGTGCAAAACCAACGTCAAAGCTGACACGCATACCTGCAGCTGAAGTCGGAAGTTTACATACACTTAGGTTGGAGTCATTAAAAATCGTTTTTCAACCACTCCACAAATTTCTTGTTAACAAACTATAGTTTTGGCAAGTCGGTTAGGACATCTACTTTGTGCATGACACAAGTAATTTTTCCAACTATTGTTTACAGACAGATTATTTCACTTATAATTCAGTGTATCACAATTCCAGTGGGTCAGAAGTTTACATACACTATGTTGACTGTGCCTTTAAACAGCTTGGAAAATTCCAGAAAATGATGCCATGGCTTTAGAAGCTTCTGATAGGCTAATTGACATCATTTGAGTCAATTGGAGGTTGTTGTAGACCTCCACAAGTCTGGTTCATCCTTGGGAGCAATTTCCAAATGCCTGAAGGAACCACGTTCATCTGTACAAACAATAGTATGCAAGTATAAACACCATGGGACCACGTAGCCGTCATACCGCTCAGGAAGGAGACGCGTTCTGGAATTGTGAAAAACTGAGTTGAAATGTATTTGGCTAAGGTGTATGTAAACTTCTGACTTCAACTGTACATGTAGGCAGTATAAAAGAGGAGGGGGGGGGGGGGGGCAATGCAAATAGTCTGGGTAGCCATTTAATCAGATGTTCAGGTCTCATATGGCTTGGGGGTAGAAGCTGTTTAGAAGGCTTGGCACTCCGGTACCGCTAGCCGTGCGTCATAGTGGCGAGCGGTTTGCTGATATCAACGTTGTGAACAGAGTGCCCAGGTGGCGGTGGGGTTATGGTATGGGCATAAGCTACAGACAAACACAATTTGAACAACGGCAATTTGAATGCACAGAGACACTGTGACGAAATCCTGAGGCCCTTTGTCATGCCACTCATCTGCTGCTATCACCTCCTGTTTCAGCATGACAATGCACAGCCATGTTGCATGGATCTGTACATAATTCCTGGAAGCTGAAAATGTCCCAGTTCTTCCACGGCCTGCATACTCACCAGACGTCACACATTGAGCATGTTTGGGATGTTCAGGAGCGACATGTAGGACAGTTCCAGTTCCGGCCAATATCCAGAAACTTCGCACAGCCATTGAAGAGGAGTGGGACAACATTCAACACGCCACAATCAACAGCCTGATCAACTCTATGTGAAGGAGATGTCCCACTGCATGAGACAAATGGTGGTCACACCAGATAGTGACTGGTTTTCTGATCAACCACGCTACCGTTTTTTAAGCTATCTGTGACCAATATATGCATATCTATATTCCCAGTGATGTGAAATCCATAGATTAGGGACTAATGATTTTATTTAAATGTCTCTATATGAACTGTAACCCAGAAAAATCTTTGAAATTGTTGCATGTTGCGTTTATATTTTTGTTCAGTGTAACTATCACTACATCTACATACGAACCTATCCTACATAGTTGTATCTCCGGTGTGATCCTCAGTAGTCTCCGTAGCCGATCATTCTCCTCCTGATAGTCCACTACCGTTTGCTCAACTGCACCCAAAATCTCCGCAGCAACCGCCGTTAAACGCTCATTTAAAAACACACGAAACGACTGTAGTTTAGACATGTTTCAGTCGACTGAGAGTTGAGTATTACGCTAGTATAGCTTCGTCCTCGATGAAAAAGTTGTGGTCACAAACAAACCAAACCCTCCAGTTTTACTTCCGTTTTGTTCTGTTTTTATCAGCGGATAATGAGTCCAGAAACAAATCACAGCGTCCCCATGGTGATGGGGTTTTACTACACGCTACAGACCAATGATACTGGGAATAGATACTGAAGCTCAGGGATTCTTGAAAGACGGGACAAACTGCCTTTTTCACACAAATATTTTTCTTAATATTAAACAACATATGAAATATACATTTTGATGGCCCAAATAACCTCATAATTCTTAAATTTCTTTCTGAAAATGCAACTAACTGGATTTATGTGAACTTCATTAGACACCATAAAAGGCATTTTCATTTTTACATTGTCCAACAAGTGTTTACAGGTCTTGATTATTTCATTCTAACATTAAATTATTCAAATATGTAATACAAATCTCCAAACGTTTTGTTTTATTTTATAGCGCTATATCAGGAATGGGCAACTGGTGACCCGACCTTTTGAAGGCCCTCTGATCAATTTTTGTAAAAAGTATATACATTTAAAAAAAAGTCAGTCAACTTATTGTTGAGAGTTAGACTATCTAATGTAATGTAGTAAAATACACAAGGTGCAATATTGAAATTTGGTTGTGCATCAGCAGTTTCTCTCTTATGTCAGCCACTGACAGTCACTCAATTAGCCATGTCAGCAAAATATTTTTAGACAAGGAAATGAGTTTAGCAGCCAGCTATCTAAACTTAGTAATCATGGTCCAATAACCGGATGGCGGGACCTTTTTGATTTGGTCTCACTCAGATAATATATTAAAAACTGCAAACATTTCCCTTCACCCTATGGCAAAATGTGTAGAATTGCAGCAAACTTTCTCTCCGGCTCTTGGCAAAATGTGTAGAATTGCACAAAATTAACTCTAAAACTTCATGATGAGTGCATATTTTTTGTGGTCCCCACCCTCATCAAAGTTGCCCATCCCTGCACTATATAATGCTCTAGGGCTAATTTAGTTCGCATTTTAGCATATCTTTATAGTTTGAGAACATAAAACAACATTTATAAAGTTAAAAATTATCCCTTAGATCACTGGAGGCTGCTGAGGGGAGGACAGCTCATAATAATACATATATTTTTAATTTAACCTTTATTTAACTAGGCAAGTCAGTTAAGAACAAATTCTCAAGTCAGTTCTTATTTACAATGACGGCCTACCCCGACCAAACCTGGATGATGCTGGGTCAATTGTGTGCTGTCTTATGGGACTCCCAATCATGGTCGGATGATGTGATGCACCAGGTACTACAGTGATGACTCTTGCACTGAGGTGTTGTGCCTTATGCCGCTGTGCCACTTGGGAGCCCAACATAAATAATGTCTACAATGGAGTCAACAGAATGGCATCAAACACAAAGATGTGTTTCCATGTGGTTGATACCACTCCATTGACTCCATTCCAGACATTATTATGAGCCATCCTCCCCTCAGCAGCCTCCACTGCCTTAGATCTAGCACAGCAAATACATCAATAGTTTAAGCATTTGTTTCAGAACAGTGATTCAAATATATTTTCTCAATATTGACCAACAAAAAAATCTATCTCCAGGGGGTTAGCCAGCAGTGACGGAGTTGACAACAAATACTAAAGACAGACTTATTTGTGCCACAAAAAATAAGTCCATACAAATATTTGTAAAACACAGAAAATTCTTCATTTGAAAATCAAGACTAAAAACAGATCTTTCAGCACTCTGACAGAGTAGACGTCAGACAAAATCTGATGTTTTACAGAGTTGACAAAAATGTTATGTTACTTCCTTCAAGTGGTATGCAAAGTAGCAATTTTCTTTTTCCTCAGCTGCTTCAACATGTTTGAACCAAATATAATATTCTATCAGGGAGACGGAGTTGATAGTTTATGGTTGTGACCATGGTGATTTCAATATTGTTTGGTTAAATCTATTAAAAGTTTATAACATAAGACACTGGTCTTGTTGCACTACATGTAATGAGGAGATGAAGAAGGGGTCCTTGCTCATTCCTGATTAATTTATTAATTTTAGACAAATCTGAATGAGTTGACCAAATCTCCAGACACAATTTTCTAGGAATCACAGTTTTGAGAGAATTATTATTTAAAGTCAGACACGGTTATTGCAAGGATCTACATATTATACTTTTTCAGTTAATATTCATTATTGCTCGTTTTTAGAATTTTAAACCCTGAGGGTTTGAAATTGGGATCCTTTGCTCCGGACAAGGGCAAAGAGCAGACATGGAAATTAATATGAAAAATATTATAAAATTCCCCTACATTGTTTTTCTCAAATAATGCAAGAAAATACATATTTTTCAACTACAAAAATAAAGTTTCCTGCTGGACAAGAATTGTTCCGACTTTCAAGAACCCCTGAGCTGTCCACCTTGATTTTGGCGAGCTTTATCACACATCTGTGCATTCCAAAAGGGATTTATTCACTTTACCTTCCAAAAGGAACCCGACTTTGCCCCCAAGGCAGTCACTCATGCACAGGACAGGACGGGCTAGCGTGCAAGTGAGAAGAGAGAGAATACTGTTACCAGAACACTGACTTCCGTTTCACTCCACAGGATACTAGGAGATCTAGTAGAGAGAGAAACAGGAGAGTGTTGTGACTATCTCTCTATAATGTCCTGTTGTGCTGCTTTGTCCTGTTGTGCGAATGTCTGACAACATATTGTCATCATTACTTTACCCACAACTTCACAAGTCAGTCACTAGACGGCAGCACTACACTGTGTTCCACTCAGACTGCAAGTACATAAGTCATGGAAACAGAGCTTAACACTTGAGTCCAACTGTTGATACTCAAACAGTTAGTGTCATGAGGGAAAATGTACTTACTACAACTGTGACATGTGGTTGTCTCACCTAGCCATTTTAAGATGAATGCACTAATTGTTGCTCTGAATCTCTTGAGGAAACAATCCCGATAACGCGATTGGTTGGACAACAACCACTGAGATAGCACGGCGCAATATTCAAAACAAAATAATCTCAAAATTAAAATTCAAGTATTATACAGCATTTTAAAGATACTCTACTCGTTAATCCAATCGCATTGTCCGATTTCAAAAAGGCTTTACGGTGAAAGAAAAACATTAGAATATTTTAGCATAGGACCTCAGCAAAAGCCATTTTCCAAGCACGATAGCCATCACAAGACCAGATATACAGCTAAAATTAAGCACTAACCTTTGACAATCTTCATCAGATGACACTCCTAGGACATCATGTTAGACAATACATGCATTTTCTGTTCGATTAAGTTTATATTTATATCCAAAAACCCAATTTTTACATTGGCGCATGACGTTCAGAAAATGTTTTCTCCCCATAACCTCCGGTGAATAGGCACATTTAATTTACGGAAGAACTCATAAACGTTGAAAAAATGTATAACAATTATTTAAAGAATTAGAGATAATCTACTCCTTTATGCAACCACTTTGTCAGATTTCAAAATAACGTTACGGAAAAAGCACATTGTTCAATATTCTGAGTACAGAACTTAGCCTTCAATGCTAAGCTATACAGTTAGCCTACAACCACGGCGTCGACAAATCTCTAACAATATGTTCAAAATATTTACTTACCTTTGCTGATCTTTGGCAGAATGCACTCGGATGGGCACCCACTTCCACAAGAACACTTTACAATGCCATGTGGCGTGGATGCAAATCCATAGACGAAATGTTCAAAGTTCCATTACCGTTTGTAGAAACACGTCAAACGATGTTTACAATCAAACGTAAAATTGCGATAATTTTACAACCGGCAATAGCTATTCATCCCAGAAGAAAAATATAAAAACGATGACGTCACGTCCACGCGCATCATAAGACACCTCTCCTCAGACTGGCCAATGATTGACTGAGCCAAAATGATCTGCCCGGTAACAGCTGACGGTTGAAACCAGTTCATGAAGATTGTTGACAGCCAATGGAAGAGTTAGGAGGTGTAACGTAAATCCTATGTCACTGTAGTTTTCCAAGGGATTCAAAACAAAAACTACATTTCTAAATTCTCCCACTTCCTGATTCAAATGTTCTGTTTTTTTGCCTGCCATATGAGTTCTGTTATACTCACAGACACCATTCAAACAGTTTTAGAAACTTCAGAGTGTTTTCTATTCAACTCTAGTAATAATATGCATATTCTATTTTCGGGGCCAGAGTAGTAACCTGTTTAAATTGGGTACGTTTTTCATCCGCCGTGAAAATACTGCCCCCTAGCCCCTAGAGGATAAGAGTGTCTAGTAAATGACAAAAATGTAAATACGCAGCTGGCTGGACATGTGCGCACAAACACAGTCCGTCCCCATGCATGTAGTTCTAGGCCTGTAACCTACTGCTATTCTAGCCAGTGGTCCTGTGGTAACCAAACACTCTCTGCTGAGGATCAGAGAGAGAACATACTGTATGTCACTGATTTAGTTCACTTGGGAGACTGGGGAACAAATGGCATGCTTAAAGGTAACCTTTATAGATTAAACCAATGAAAAAGAAAGTTGAGTCATGTCTGGTGGGTCTGGCTGAGAGTGAGAGACACACACAGGGAAGGAAAGAGGGATGAAATATACAATAGACATTCTCACTTCTCATGTTGTTGTAGGCTACTGGAAGGATCCTTGTTAGTGTAATAGATCCACCTCATTGGCCAGCTAGCTGATTTCCTTTTGCTGTAGTAGGATGTCATGCAGACACCTCTTAATCAGAGGGACACTGAGGAGCAAACATGTGTTTAGTTTTATTTACTCAACATTCATTAGTCTAGAAGCCTGTATGTATAGAATGAAAGATGTCCTCCTTTTGGGAACATTTAAGCAGATAACCAGTCTACACCTCTTTCTATTGTAGTAATGTATACTCCTCCACATTGGGATAAATCTGAATAACACACATTTGTACTTTGACACTCCTGGTGTTGACAACCAAATCATTTTACAGTCACCTTTGACCCCACAGTACACACCATTTATTCTATGACATCCCCTTATGGTCAGTCCTGTCCAGGTCAGTCATGTCTGGTTCAGTTTAGCATGGTCCTGTTTAGCTATAATACAGTGTGTGTGTAGTTTAGTAATGGGTAACATGTCCAACAGTACCATCTAGTGGGGAGAAAGGAGAAGTGTCAGCACTGAGTTCATTAGAAGTGCCACAGTCAGACTTGTGACATGACCTGAAAAGGCAGTATTTTCCTCTAAAAAGCCTCAGACAGTGTTGAGAGACTGAATACACGCTCATAGACTCACATCCGGTGGTTGGTGAAGGACGATACGATGATACCTCTCCTAGGGATCTGCTCTCCATGCTTCAGGATTAAAGTTCCTCTGATCTATTCTATTGGTAACCTGCTGTTTCTCTCCACAGTGCTCTCTGCTACTCTCTGGTCTAGTTACTTTACATCTGTCTGGAGGGAGAAATAGATGTTACAGAATCAGTTTATGGTCCCTTAGGTTCCCCTTCTGACTTAAGCTTTCCCCAGTCATGATTTCTCTCCTGTGTGAGTCAGCATATGTAAAGACAAGGTCTGTTTATAACTGAAATCTTTCCCACAGTCACCACAGCTAAATGGTTTCTCTCCTGTATGAGTCCGTATATGCATCTTTAGGGTCCCCTTCCGAGTGAAGCTTTTCCCACAGTCACCACAGCTAAATGGTTTCTCTCCTGTGTGAGTAAGAATATGCAAGGTTAGGGTCCCCTTTTGACTAAAACTCTTCCCGCAGTCACCACAGCTAAATGGTTTCTCTCCTGTATGAGTCACCATGTGCATTGTTAAGTGTTGCTTGCGATGGAAGCTTTTCCCACAGTCACCACACTTCCCACTGTGACAGAGAAGGATATGGGCCGTCAGTGTACAGGTGGAGTCGTAGCGTATTCTGCAGAAGCGACATTCACTGAGTCTCTTCTTGTAGAAAGGCACATGCTTCTGCAGGTCAGCTTTCAGAGCAAACATTTCACCACAGTCACTGCAGTGGTGAGTTTTTCTAGACGTGGTGCTGGGTTTGGAACAGTGTTCACCTATTGATAGGTTTGGATTCAATGACGGGCTGGGATTCAATGACGGGCTGGGATTCAATGACGGGCTGGGATCCAATGACGGGCTGGGATCCAATGATGGGCTGCTGTCAAGTCCTACTGGGTCACTGCTTACGGCTGAGCTGTGGCTAGAGGCATTGTTTTGATCATATAGAGGGTGACATGAAATGTAGAGACCCTTAAGGTGGGTCACAGTAACAAAAGGTGTGAGATCCACTTGTTTAGGGTCATGCACTCTGTTCTCCACAGTCTGGGTTTGGGGAAGAGTCAAGGACTGAAGTAGGTCCTCTTGATCACATTCACTTTTCACACAGGAAGGAGTGAATTTGAAATCAGCCTCCAGACCTTGAAGCTGCTCTTCCTCCTGACTGGTCCTGAGTTCCTCCTGTTCCTCTTTAATCTGTGGAAGCTCTGGGTTCTCCTGCCCCAGACTGGGGCTCCACTCCTGCTCACAGTGCTGCTGCTCAGGGAGAACCTCCTCTTCAGAGACAGTGAGAGAGAGCTGCAGGGAGTCTGGAGGAAAGGAGAGAGGAGCAGAGGTTATCTATACAGTCGTCACTAGCTGGCACAGCCACAGTCATAAACCCCGCCTATTTCTAAAATGCATCTTCTTAAAGCAGAACTGAACTCAAGAACCAAATCTCTCTCATTGAAAACAGCATTTGTGACATCGATATGTCAGAAAAATATATTCCAGTGTCAAAATGGTTGGTACATTTTGGTCATAAAGTATCTTCCAAAACAGAGTTGTGAGATTTGAGGGTTGGGTTTAGATTTCCACAATAGCCTTTGAGTCGTGCTGGAGACAACTGTAGTATCTTAGCTAACCCTTCGCCTAACCTTAACCAAATCAAATGTATTTATATAGCCCTTCGTACATCAGCTGATATCTCAAAGTGCTGTACAGAAACCCAGCCTAAAACCACAAACAGCAAGCAATGCATGTGAAAGAAGCACGGTGGCTAGGAAAAACTCCCTAGAGTTTTCTCTTAACCTTTGTTGTTAGTTCTCCTAACCCCCAATGTAAATTTTCCCCATAATTCTCCTTTGTTGGTATGATGCAACAAGCAAACTGGTCTCAGAGAAAGACGTATAATACTATAGCTCCTCAAATACAGATAAGTTAGCTCAACTAATTAGAATGCTATTGTACGACCAGGTAAGACGTATGATACTATAGCTTCTCTAATTCATATGATATTGTATGAAGGCTATGGCATTCATAATGTAACCAAATGTAATACATCATACTAAATATAGGGAACGGATTTACATACCAAATGACACCAGTGCTTCGAGGCTCGTGTAACATTTTCAAAGCAGTCTGATCCTTTACAAAAGTACAGCTGATGCTTGTATAAAATGTAAATTACCCCGTAATCAATGATGTCCGAAGCTTTGTTTGATCACATGCTTTTTAGAAACGTGTGTTGCAAAATGTGAGATTACAGCGTATTTATAATTTTTATTTTTTTAAGTTACAACAATTGAGCAGTAGCTCAGCAGGTAGGGTTGGGAACCATGGAACACTAACGATAAGACAGGGTCGAATCACGGCAAAAGCACAATATTTTGATTTATTTGATGTGAAACCACACTATCTGCACATTGTGGTTCTAATAATTCATTTCATTTAGTAGGATATATGATAAGCTTTTGTCACACTCACATCCTGCTACATAATGGCATGGATTCACAATTTTAGAAAAAAATAGCATTTTGAGGCAATAAAGGGAAGTGGAATGTAAGATGCCTACCTCATATTCGAGGTTCTCTATAGAGACTTTAGACAGTCGTCACTAGCTGGCACAGCCACAGTCATAAACCCCGCCTATTTCTAACATGCATCTTAAAGCAGAACTGAACTCAAGAACCAATTTCTCTCGTTGAAAACAGCATGTGACATTGACATAAGTCAGAAACATTTATTCCTGTGCCATAATGGTAGGTAATTTTGGTCATAAAGTATCTTCCAAAACTGAGTTGTGAGATTTGAGTACAAGAGTTCGTCGTGATTTAGAGGGTTGGGGTTTTGATTTCAACAATTCCCTTTGAATTGTGTCGGGGACAACTGTAGCATTTTAGCTAAACCTTCCCCTAACTTTAACCGAATTAATTCCTAACCTGCTACGTAAATTCTCCTAACCTTTGTCGTTAGTTCTCCTAACCACCAATGTCAATTCTCTGCATAATTCTCCTGTTGTTATGATGCAACAAGCAACCTGGTCTCAGAGAATAATAATACTATAGAGCTCCTCAAATACGAATGATAAGCTAGGTCATCCAATTCATGTGCTATTGACCGACCAGGTAAGACGTATGATACAATAGCTTCTCTAATTCATATGATATTGTACGAAGGCTATGACATTCATAACTTAACCTAAAGTAATATATCATACTAAATGTTGGGAACGGATTATATACCAAATCTTACAAATTGTTCTGAGACCAAGTTGCACAACACCGGTGCTTCGAGGCTTGCGTAACATTTTCAAAGCAGAGAGCTACTCTTCTGGTGACAAAATTTGACTGTAGGCTGTCAGCAAATATCATTTAGTCTATTCATCTATGGCAAATATACTTACATGTTTCCCCTTTCATCTGTATCTGGTATTAGCTAGTTACTGGCTATGTAGGTCTTCAGCTAGTATGGAACAAAAGGGGGGAAAAGTGTCTTTCAAAACTCAGACGTAGTTGTCAAGTCAACTCATCCGACAGTGCTGCTGTGAACTCCAACAAAACAGGAGATGTACAAAAAAAATAAGGATATCATTGATGCAAATTCAATGTTGTTTGAGTTGCATTGTGCATCACCAAATCTGCTTGAGATTTTTGTTACTGCAACAATGCATCCAAGTTGCTTGACATAGGCGTTTCAAAGAGCTGTCAGTCAAGACGAGCTCATGAATATAAGCTCCCTGCCAACAGCCTGTCTTTTCAAACTTCCTGGTTGTTAGCCATGACAGAAAAAGTACATTTTCATAATGACAGTTCAGGACCTTTAAACAAACCAACCACACTTCCCCCTGGCCAGCTGGCTCATGACATCAGATCATGAAAATAAACTCAGCAAAAAAAGAAATGTCCCTTTTTCAGGACCCTGTCTTTCAAAGATAATTCGTAAAAATCATAATATCTTCACAGATCTTCATTGTAAAGGGTTTAAACACTGTTTCCCATGCTTGTTCAATGAACCATAAACAATTAATGAACATGCACCTGTGGAACAGTCATTAAGACACTAGCAGCTTAAAGACAGTAGGCAATTAAGGTCACAGTTATGAAAACTTAGGACACTAAAGAGGCCTTTCTACTGACTCTGAAAAACACCAAAAGAAAGATGCCCAGGGTCCCTGCTCATCCGTGTGAACGTGCCTTAGGCATGCTGCAAGGAGGCATGAGGACTGCAGATGTGGCCAGGACAATAAATTACAATGTCCGTACTGTCAGACGTCTAAGACAGCGCTACAGGGAGACAGGACAGACAGCTGATCATCCTCGCAGTGGCAGACCACGTGTAACAACACCTGCACAGGATCGGTACATCTGAACATCACACCTACAGGACAGGTACAGGATGGCAACAACAACTCCTCGAGCTACACCAGGAACGCACAGTCCCTCCATCAGTGCTCAGACTGTTCGCAATAGGCTGAGAGAGGCTGAACTGAGGGCTTGTAGGTCTGTTGTAAGGGAGGTCCTCACCAGACATCACCGTCAACAACGTCGCCTATGGGCACAAACCCACCGTCGCTGGACCAGACAGGACTGGCAATAAGTGCTCTTCACTGACGAGTCGCAGTTTTGTCTCACCAGGGGTGATGGTCGGATTCAAGTTTATCGTCGAAGGAATGACCGTTACACCGAGGCCTGTACTCTGGAGCGGGATTGATTTGGAGGGTCCGTCATGGTCTGGGGCGGTGTGTCACAGCATCATTGGACTGAGCTTGTTGTCATTGCAGGCAATCTCAATGCTGTGCGTTACAGGGAAGACATCCTCCTCCCTCATGTGGTACCCTTCCTGCAGGCTCATCCTGACATGACCCTCCAGCATGACAATGCCACCAGCCATACTGCTCGTTCTGTGTGTGATTTCCTGCAAGACAGGAATGTCAGTGTTCTGCCATGGCCAACGAAGAGCCCGGATCTACCCCAAGAAATGTCCAGGAACTTGCAGCTGCCTTGGTGTAAGAGTGGGGTAACATCTCACAGCAAGAACTGGCAAATCTGGTACAGTCCATGAGGAGGAGATGCACCGCAGTACTTAATGCAGCTGGTGGCCACACCAGATACTGACTGTTACTTTTGATTTTGCCCCCCCCCCCCCTTTTTGTTCAGGGACACATTATTCAATTTCTGTTAGTCACATGTCTGTGGAACTTGTTAAGTTTCTGTCTCAGTTGTTGAATCTTGTTATGTTCATACAAATATTTACACGTTAAGTTTGCTGAAAATAAACGCAGTTGAGAGTGAGAGGACGTTTCTTTTTTTTGCTGAGTTTGTCTGTTTTTAGTATTTGTTGTCAACTCCGTCACTGCTGGCTAACCCCCTTAAGATAGATTTTTTTTTGGTCAGTATTGCGAAAAATATATTTTAATCACTGTTCTGAAACAAATGCTTAAACTATTGATGTATTTGGTGTGCTAGATCTAAGGCAGTGGAGGCTGCTGAGGGGAGGATGACTCATAATAATGTCTGGAATGGAGTCAATGGAGTGGTATCAACCACATGGAAACACATCTTTGTGTTTGATGCCATTCTGTTGACTCCATTGTAGCCATTATTATGAGCCGTCCTCCCCTCAGCAGCCTCCACTGATAGAGAGAAACAGGAGAGGGCACAATTGAATACTGAGGGGGCACTGTTGTGACTAAATCGTTGGTTGAAAACTGTTTTCTGACCCTCCCAAAAGATAGAATTTGTAGATAATTGGCCCTCTTTCTGGGACTCACCCACAAACAGGACCAAGCCTGGCCTGCTGAGGAGTGACGGACTCCATCCTAGCTGGAGGGGTGCTCTCATCTCATCTATGAACATAGACAGGGCTCTAAATCCTCTAGTTCCTCAATGAGCTAGGGTACAGGCCAGGCAGCAGGCTGTTAGCCAGCCTGCCAGCTTAGTGGAGTCTGCCACTTGCACAGTCAGTGTATTCAGCTCAGCTATCCCCATTGAGACCGTGTCTGTTCCTCGATCTAGGTTGGGCAAAACTTAACATGGCGGTGTTCGCTTTAGCAATCTTACTGGAATAAAGACCTCCTCCATTCCTGTCATTATTGAAAGAGATTGTGATATCTCACATCTCAAAATAGGGCTACTTAATGTTAGATCCCAAGCTACATACTGGACCCTATTCCAACTACTGAAAGAGCTGCTTCCTGTGCTTGGCCCTCCTATGTTGAACATAATAAATGCCTCCCTATGCACCGGATGTGTACCAAACTCACTAAAAGTGGCAGTAATAAAGCCTCTCTTGAAAAAGCCAAACCTTGACCCAGAACCTCCCGAATATCCCATTCCTCCCATTCCCTTCCTGGCCAGTTCCCCTCTCTCCACTGGGATTCTCTGCCTCTAACCCTATTACGGGGGCTGAGTCATTGGCTTACTGGTGCTCTTCCATGCCGTCACTAGAAGGGGTGCGTCACTTGAGTGGGTTGAGTCACTGACGTGATCTTCCGGTCCGGGTTGTCGCCCCGCTCGGGTTTGTGCTGTGGGGGAGATCTATGTGGGCTATACTCGGCCTTGTCTCAGGGTAGTAAGTTGGTGGTTTGAAGATATCCCTCTAGTGGTGTGGGGGCTGTGCTTTGGCAAAGTGGGTGGGATTATATCCTGCCTGGTTGGCACTGTCCGGGGGTACTGTCGGACGGGGCTACAGCGTCTCCCGAACCCCCGTCTCAGCCTCCAGTATTTATGCTGCAATAGTTTATGTGGCAGGGGGCTAGGATCAGTCTGTTATATCTGGAGTATTTATCCTGTCTTATCCGGTGTCCTGTGTAAATTTAAGTATGCTCCCTCTAACTCTTTTCTCTCGGAGGACCTGAGCCCTAGGACCATGCCTCAGAACTACCTAGCCTGATGACTCCTTGCTGTCCCCAGTCCACCTGGTCGTGCTGCTGCTCCAGTTTCAACTGTTCTGCCTGTGGCTATGGAAACCTGACCTGTTCACTGGACGTGCTACCTTGTCCCGGACCTGCTGTTTTCGACTCTCTCTCTCTACCGCACCTGCTATCTCCAACTCTGAATGCTCGGCTATGAGCACTGAGATTATTATTTTTTTTTGACCCCGCTGGTCATCAATGAACATCTGTGGCCATGTACTGTTATAATCTCCACCCGGCACAGCCAGAAGAGGACTGGCCACCCCTCATAGCCTGGTTCCTCTCTAGGTTTCTTCCTAGGTTCCAGCCTTTCTAGGGAGTTCTTCCTAGCCACCGTGCTTCTACATCTGCATTGCTTGCTGTTGGGGGGTTTTAAGCTGGGTTTCTGTATAGCACTTTGAGACAACGGCTGATGTAAGAAGGGCTTCATGAATGAATTTGATTATCCCTCTCTGATGTCCTGTTGTGCGAATGTCTGGCAACATATTGTCATCATTATTTTACCCACAACTTCACGCCAGTAACTAGAAGGAAGCACTTCACTGTGTTCCACTCAGACTGAGAGTACATAATTCATGGGAACAGGGCTTTACACTGTTGAGTCCAACTGTTGACACTCAAACAGTTAGTACATTTTTACTCATGACACTATGTGGTTGTCTCACCTAGCCATCTTAAAATGAATGCACTAATTGTTACTCTGCACAAGAGTGTCTAGGAAATTACTAAAATGTAAATACACAGCTGGCTGGACACGTATGCACAAACACACAGTCAGTACCCATGCATGTATACCTACAGTATGCCCATCCTGATAGTTATAGGCCTGTAACCTACTGCTCTTCTAGCCAGTGGTCCTGTGGTAACCAAACACTCTCTCCTGAGGATCAGAGAGAGAACATACTGTATGTCACTGAATTAGTTCACTTGGGAGACTGGGGAACAAATGGCATGCTTAAAGGTAACCTTTATAGATTAAACCAATGAAAAAGAAAGTTGAGTCATGTCTGGTCGGTCTGGCTGAGAGTGAGAGACACACACACACACACACACACAGGGAAGGAAAGAGGGATGAAATATACAATAGACATTCTCACTTCTCATGTTGTTGTAGGCTACTGGAAGGATCCTTGTTAGTGTAATAGATCCACCTCATTGGCCAGCTAGCTGATTTCCTTTTGCTGTAGTAGGATGTCATGCAGACACCTCTTAATCAGAGGGACACTGAGGAGCAAACATGTGTTTAGTTTTATTTACTCAACATTCATTAGTCTAGAAGCCTGTATGTATAGAATGAAAGATGTCCTCCTTTTGGGAACATTTAAGCAGATACCCAGTCTACACCTCTTTCTATTGTAGTAGACTAATGCATACAGTTAAAGTCCCACTCCTCCACATTGTGGTCAATCTGGATAACACACACCTGTTTACTTTGACTCTCCTGGTGTTGTGAACCTAATCCTGATTTAGTCACCTCTGACCCCACAGTACACAACATCTATAACATATTCCCTCATTCCCATGGTCAGTCATGTCTGGTTCAGCTTAGCATGGTCCTGTTTGGCTGTAATAACATGTGTTTAGTAATGGTTTATGATTTATAGCAATGATTTATTTTACAATATGCCCTCATAGGTCTCTGGAAAATAAGATGAAATGACTAACAGGTTTGATATACAGGGATACTGCAGTCACATCTTAAACAGTGCCATCTAGTGGGGAGACATCTTAAACAGTGCCATCTAGTGGGGAGACATCTTAAACAGTGCCATCTAGTGGGGAGACATCTTAAACAGTGCCATCTAGTGGGGAGACATCTTAAACAGTGCCATCTAGTGGGGAGACATCTTAAACAGTGCCATCTAGTGGGGAGACATCTTAAACAGTGCCATCTAGTGGGGAGACATCTTAAACAGTGCCATCTAGTGGGGAGACATCTTAAACAGTGCCATCTAGTGGGGAGACATCTTAAACAGTGCCATCTAGTGGGGAGACATCTTTAGTGGTAGGAAAGCAGAAGTGTCACCACTGAGTTCATAATACAGTGGGATCTAAAATTATTATAAAATTATCTTTGATAAAGATTAGCAATAATGACTGTACAAAATAAATCATTCAAATACTTTGCTATAAGGTATTATTTTATACTAATACAATTTTCCCCCAAAAGGTATTCTTATTTGCAATAAAACTGACTCAAAAATGACAATACATTATTTACCATTCATTTCTATTGGGCACAAAATAATCTGAAACCAAAACAAACGTTTGTAGAGTTCGTAGAGTCACAGGATTGATGTAGTATTTTGTCTACTTTATTTATTAGAATATTCAGGGGTGTTAATGTTTACCATTACTCTTCTAAGAGAAAAAAAGGTATTATTTTTCTGAACATTTGTATTCATATAAAATAATATACTTTCCCAATTTTTTTAAGCACACAAAATAGCTCAGCATTTGAATTATTTATTTTATACAGTCATTATTGCTCATATTTATCAAGGACGTCAATCATATCAGACTCCATTGTATATGCCATTTAGCAGAAGCTTTTATCCAAAGGGCATACATTTAACAAACGTGTTAGCAGTGCCACTGTTAGAGGATGGCAGTTGTCACATGACCTGAAAAGTTTGTATTTTCCTCTAAAGCCTTGGAAAGTGTTGAGACTAGAACCCTCATTCTGTGACCTCCATCTCTCCTTCCAGACAGATGTAAAGTAGCTCGGCCCTCCATGTAGACCAGAGAGTAGCAGAGAGCACTGTGGAGAGAAACAGCAGGTTACCAATAGAATAGATCAGAGGAACTTTAATCCTGAAGCATGGAGAGCAGATCCCTAGGAGAGGTATCATCGTATCGTCCTTCACCAACCACCGGATGTGAGTCTATGACCGTGTATTGTCCACATCCTGCCTTTTTATTCTAATTTTGTGACTAAATAGTTCTTCTTTAAGATTTCATACTGTTTTCCTCCTTTGTGGATGTTTTTAACATGCGTCAGTAAGTTAGACTTGTGATTGAAGCTTTTCCCACAGTCACCACAGCTAAATGGTTTATCTTCTGTGTGAGTCAGTTCATGCTTCTTTAGGTTCCCCTTCAAATTGAAGCTTTTCCCACAGTCACCACAGATAAAAAGTTTCTCTCCTGTGTGAGTCCGTATATGCCTACTTAGGTCCCCCTTCTGATAGAAGCTTTTCCCACAGTCTCCACAGATAAATTGTTTCTCTACAGTGTGAGTCAGTCTATGCTTCCGTAGGGTCCCCTTCTGACTGAATCTTTTCCCGCAGTCAGCACAGTTAAATGCTTTCTCCCCTGTGTGAATAGGAATATGATCAGTAAGGTTCCCCTTGCGATTGAAGCCCTTCCCACAGTAACCACAACTAAATGTTTTCTCCCCAGTGTGAATCCTCATGTGCTTGGACAGATCTGCGTTGAGTTTGAAGGTCTTGCTACAAACAGGGCTGGTGCAGGGTTTCCTACCGCGACAGAGTTGGGAATGGGCCTTCAGTTTACAGCTGGAGTTGTAGCGTTTGTTGCAGAAGCGGCATTCACTGGGTCTCTGCATGGCAAGAGTCACATGCCTCTTCAGGTCAGCTTTCAGAGCAAACATTTCACCACAGTCACTGCAGTGGTGAGTTTTTGTAGACGTGGTGCTGGGTTTGGAACAGTGTTCACCTATTGATGGGTTTGGATTCAATGATGAGCTGGGATCCAATGGCGGGTTGCTGTTAAGTCCTACTGGGTCGCTGATTACGGCTGAGCTTTGGCGGGAGGCACCGTTGTGGTTATCTGGAGGGTCACAGGGAATGTGGAGACCCTTTAGGTGGGTCACAGTAACAAAAGGTGTGAGATCCACTTGTTTAGGGTCACACTCTCTGTTCTCCACAGTCTGGGTTTGGGGAGAAGTGAAGGGCTGAAGTGGGTCCTCCTGATCACATTCACTTTTCACACAGGAAGGAGTAAATTTGAACTCAATGATATCAGCCTCCAGCCCTTGAAGCTGCTCTTCCTCCTGACTGGTCCTGAGTTCCTCCTGTTCCTCTTTAATCTGTGGAAGCTCTGGGTTCTCCTGCCCCAGACTGGGGCTCCACTCCTGCTCACAGTGCTGCTGCTCAGGGAGAACCTCCTCTTCAGAGACAGTGAGAGAGAGCTGCAGGGAATCTGGAGGAAAGGAGAGAGGAGCAGAGGTTCTCTATACAGCTTTTAGACATCAGGGTTGGGGTCCATTAGAAGTTAAAGCTAGAATCCTTAGTTGCTACATAACTGTTTTGAGTTATAAATGATTGTTGAAGAATAGAATGTATAAATGCCTCCTGAGCTCAGTTCAACTGTCGTCCCCCATCACAACGCAAAATATTATCTTGTTTTACTCCAATGTTTGTAAACAATGTAAAAATAGCCACAAAACATGGTTAAAACTATAATGTTGACATCATGGATGGTCATCTTGCATCCATTAATCAGTCTATGAATTTGAGAGTGGTTACATTTCTCCAGGCTCATTCCTCACCTTTTACCAAAAATAGAGGCAGGGTGACCACACTTTATTATTGTTTCAATGAAGGCCTCTGGGGAAGTAGATTCAAGTTAACAAAAATTCCAATTGAAAAATTGATCAACTAGAATCTACTTTCAATTACTTATCAATAAACGTTAGATAATAAGCTAGTTATTACTCATGTAAAACATAATACAAGTTCATATATAATGAGAATATGTTTTAGCACTGGTATTAGAAAAAGATGGTTAGGTAGGAAGATATGTATTAACTGATTCTCCAATAGAAATCCCAGATCACGCCTGTAGGGCAATGTCATGACGACGTTAGCTAGCTAATCTAATTCGCAGAAAATTCTGGTTCAAACGAAATGGACAGACCCCTGGTGAGAACGTCAACGTTCGTCTCCCGCCAAACTGCGCATGTGCAAGCGGTCAACTCTTAGGCACCCCCTCAGTCGTTTTTGACGAACATAAAAACGTGTCAATTTGGCACTTTCATAAGGTTGTAGTAATGACATGTTCACCTACTTAAAACATTTGTTTGAATCTGGGTTGTGTCTTTAGAAATCGAGAAAATGAACAACTAAGGAGTGATAGTTCACTTTTCTCATTGACTTCTCAAACCCCGGTCTGGTCTGCCGAGTCTTGCTTCGCAAACGTTCCCGGAAGTCTGACGATGTTGAGCCTCGGGGTTTAGAAACTGTGGTAACAGTTAATAAAGCATATTGAAATGGTGATCACTGACCGCCTAAAAAGTTTATTTATGAAGCAGAACTGCTAGCAAATCAGTAGATCTACATACGAACCTATTCTGCATCGTTTTATATCCGGTGTGACCCGCAGTAGTCTCCGTAGCCGATCATTCTCCTCCTGGTACTCCACTACCGTTTGCTCAACTGTCCCGAAAATCTCCACAGCTGCCGCTGTTAAACGCTCGTTTAAGAACATACGAAACAACTGTAGTTTAGACATGTTTCAGGGACTGAGAGTTGGGTATTCTGCTAGTATGTATACGTTCACGAGGCAAGAACAAAACAAACCCGCTCGAAGTTTTACTTCCGGGTTGTCTTTTCCTGTTTTTGTCAGCGGGTGGCGAGCCCATAAAAACACCACAGCATCACCATGTGGATGGGTTTTTTACTACACGCTACAGACCAACGATAATGGAGGCTGGTGGGAGGAGCTACAGGAGGACGGATGGAACGGTATCAAACACATCCATTCCGTTTATTCCATTCCAGCCATTACAATCACCCTGTCCTCCTATAGCTCCTCCCACCAGCTTCCACTGATGGAAATATATAACACATGTGGGGAAACAGGAAATGGTTATATTAAGTCATAAAGTAATCTAGGATGATAATTTCTTGCATGAACTAAATTAACAGACCTGCAATGGCTTGGAAGTGATGGACTAGCATGCACTAAACCAGAGACTGCAGTTATCAAGAGCAATTATAAAGAAATAATGTTATTGAAATTAGGCTGAAAAAAACACTATTTTCTGGAAAACATCCATTTGATCATTACATCATCACTTGAATCAAATCAAACTTTACTTACAAAGAATGTAAAAATAAATATAAAATAATAATGTACCTGAAACCTGACTGGTGGTATTAAGAATAGCTATGACTTCCATGGAGGGTCCAGGTTTTTGTTTTTTGCTTTCAAATAAGCTCTATAC
Organism: Salmo salar; assembly: GCF_965601325.2. Lineage (NCBI taxonomy): Eukaryota > Metazoa > Chordata > Actinopteri > Salmoniformes > Salmonidae > Salmo > Salmo salar. The sequence goes on from NC_138297.1 coordinate 62,589,876, forward strand.
AACCAGGTTTGGGGAGTTCCTTACTAATTAGTGACCTTAATGCATCGCTCAAGTACAAGTGAGGAGCGGCCCTCCATGGAATGAGTTTGGCATGTTCCATAGAAGGATATGGTGTTTGTGTCTGTGTAACAACAAGCTCTCACAGTTGCAGTTCAGAATTAGACGTTCATCCATGTGTCTCAAATGTCAAATGTAGAAGTGTTTAAGGTTAAGTTTAGGCATTAACTCTGAATTCTTAAGGTTCGGCATTATGTCTGAATGGTTAAGGTAAGGGTTAAGGTTTGGGATAGTTTTGTTTTAAGTCTATCAAAATTCAAAAGGCACTCGCACATCTGAGCAATCGTATTCCAGGTGCATGGCAACAGTTGAAACAGGATGAAGGAAAAAGGAAACCGCACACTGCTCTTGATAGTATCACTGATATTTAATAAGCTTACGTATCGGCCTCACGGCCTTCGTCAGAGCTTTTGTGAATTTTCTGAAAACAGCACCTCTATGTAGACCTAGCCCCACCCACATCCGTTCCACACATGGAAAGGGGTTGGAGGCAAAGGAAAAATAGAAGGTCTACATAGAGGTGCTGTTTTCAGAAAATTCACAAAAGCTCTGACGAAGGCCGTGAGGCCGATACGTAAGCTTATTAAATATCAGTGATACTATCAAGAGCAGTGTGCGGTTTCCTTTTTCCTTCATACTGTTTTAAGTCTATCAAAAACAACATTCTATCGCTGTATCCGAACATGCAACAGCAATAGGCCAAATTGAGCTGACTTCTGCACAGGCACAGCCACTGCAGAGGTCAGATTGACCATGCAGAGCCTTTTACCCTAAGCACTCTGTTACCTTGTGCCAGATATTATGCATTTCAATGGGAACGTCCACAACGGATTGAAAACGCAACGCCCCCTTGTGGTTGGAGGCTCCGTTGCGAGACAGACAGCGCATTCTTTGAAATTCTCAAAACTTTGCGTTTGCGTCGTCTTCAGTCCAGCTAGAGTCCGTTTGACGAACAGGAAGTTACCAAACCACAGAAGAAGATGGCTTTACGGGATAGCTAGCAACTTGTAAACAATTACCCATTCCTATAAGTGAGTACTATTTGAATAGTAATGTTAAGTAATACACATTGGCTGTTAATTATGTATTATGCCTTTTGCCTCCTGTTCATGTGATGGTAATTGTTTTTGATGATAATTATTAGGTGGAGATCGCTAGCTACAATGGTATCTTCAACCTAGCTAGCTAGCTCCTCTGCAGTGCATGACTTGTTATAAAGTCAGAGAAACAAGTTGAGGAAAAAGTAACTCAAACATATGTTTTATTTATCACCTGAAACAATATATTGATCCCGTCTTGAAAATGTCATATTTTGCAGTCTCCCAAAATAAATGTGATCTATGACTAGAGACAGGCTCTGCCCCATCATTTTAATTTTATTAACAACAAATCAATACAAAAAAGTACATGGGGGAACACAAGTGTGTGTATATATAAAGAATATCCAAAGGACATTTGGGCTAGGGGCGGGGCTAGGGGCGGGGCTAGGGGGTACAACAACCCCACTTTTTCAATTTTCGTGTGAAATGACATAGCCAAACCTAACTGCCTGTAGCTCAGGCCCTGAAGCAAGGATATGCATATTATTGGTACCATTTGAAAGGAAACACTTTGAAGTTTGTGGAATTGTGAAAGGAATGTAGGAGAATATAACACAATAGATCTGGTAAAAGATAATACAAAGAAAAAAAAAAAAACATTCTTTTGTATTTTTTTGTACCATCTTTGAAATGCAAGGGAAAGGCCATAATGTATTATTCCAGCCCAGGTGCAATATACATTTTGGTCACTAGATGGCAGCAGTGTATTTTATTTATTTTTTATTTTACTAGGCAAGTCGGTTAAGAACAAATTCTTATTTTCAATGACGGCCTAGGAACAGTGTTCAGGGGCAGAACGACAGATTTTGGTTACTAGTCCAACACTAACCGTACCTGTATGTGCAAAGGTTTAGACTGATCCAATGAACCATTGCATTTCTGTTCAAAATGTTGTATCAAGACTGCCCAAATGTGCCTCATTTGTTTATTAATAACTTATGTTCAAAATTGTGCACTCTCCTCAAATAATAGCATGGTATTCTTTCACTGTAATAGCTACTGTAAAAATTGGACAGTGCAGTTAGATTAACAGGAATTGAAGCTTTCTGCCAATATCAGATATGTCTATGTCCTGGGAAATTTTCATGTTACTTACAACCTCATGCTAATCGCATTAGCCTACGTTAGCTCAACCGTCCCATGGAAGGGACACCGATCCCAAAGAAGTTTTTAAGGGACATACACACAGTTGTAATTCTAACAGCTTTTTTGTTGGGAGAATATTGAATTGTCTTAAAATATAGTTCAATTTATTTTTGTAAGGTAAGAAAATGTGGTGTTTTGTTTGTAAATTTACATTTGTGAATATGAAATTTGCCCAAAAGAATTATGAAATGAATTACATAAAATTGTTTCAAATTATTTCTATCGTAGGTAAAGAATCCAAGCAGTACATCTCTCCATAATAGTGTTAAATGTTCATAAATGTGTTTAATTATAAATCTACTGATTTCTTGTCACAGATTCCTTACATGAATACAATGCCAAAAAAGATGCAACACCGTTTCTGGGTGGTCATTACAAAAGGTACAATTTGTATTTTTCTTCAACTAATTCATGTAGTGGTTGGCAGTGTCATGACGTTGGCCTGTGGGTAAGGTTTATGACCCCCCCATAAAAACCTTTCTCCCTTCCTTCTCTCTCTGACTCTACTGAAGGACTCTTGAATAGCCTTTGTTAAACATAGAGAGTCTGGGAACATCAAACAAGTGGGGGGAAAGGTACCATATTTCGGTAATAGAACCAGTTGAAAATATGGGTTGGTACTTAATGTATATGATGCCTGATCGGTGGTCATCTGAGACATTATGACTGATGACAGGACGACATAAACTGTATCTGGGAAAGTCTACACATTCTAGTAATCAGATTCACATGGAATTGTTGTGCAAATTAAATGTTTGAATATGAAACTATTTGTGATAAGATTAAATGTAATTTTATCATCCAAATGAGAGAATTGGGTTTTCATAAGGTTAGAGCCCTGCTCAATCAGTGGCCCGCCCCTGTGAAGAGACATGGGTTATAAACTATGAAACATACCCTTCTCTCCCTCCACTATATAAGCCCTTGACGACAATGTAACCACGTGTTCCGAGGACGATATGACGACGGTCCACACGTTAAAAAGGACTAACATGTCAACTACAGAACTAAGCCAACCTCAGCGTGAGCTTTGGTTGTAAATGGTATGAACTTTGAACTCTTATTCACTAAAGAAGTGAGACCTCCTAGCCGTTGAGTTAGCAACAGCAGCTGTAAACGTGGGCTAGGAAAGGACGGACGACGTATCCAGTCTAACACACAACGAAGATACTACAACATATCCAATTTACCACCAGAGACATTCTTTCGAGGACAGGAAGATCTCTGTTGGCCAACACGGCCAGCATCTACGACCAGCCTACCGAAGCGCAGCTCAAAGTAAATATTTATTGCATTTTCCTTTTCCAAATGGGCGGTAATTTAGAATGCATAAGATACTGTATTTACGAAAGCTTAGCATCTCCCTTTGTTCCTCAGTCTTCCCGCTCTTTCATTCAAGCCCAACCCCCTCTCTTTGTGTAACAAACCATTATACAGGTTCCGTCCACCAGGGACGTTTTCTGTATGACATAATTTGCATTCTGTGTGATTAGTTAGGTATTTAGGAAATAAATAATTAAACCCAATTTTGTATTGCTGATTCAAGTTGTTAGCCAGGGTTCGTGAAGATAACCAAGAATTTACAACTTTCAGATGAGACTGAAATAAGGTGACGATTAATATTGACTGCTATTGATGTAAAATATTACCAGGTCTTTAAGAGTTTATTTGGAAGATAACAGCTCTATAAACACTTTCGTGGTGCCTCGACTTCCTAGTTAATTACATTTACATGATTAGCTCAATCAGGTAATATTAATTACAGAGGAAGGATTTTATAGAATAGCATGTCATATCAGTTAATCCAGCATAGCCAAAGACACGACAGCAGGATAATATTATGAATAATTTTTCAATAAACTTCCTTAATTTTGTTAAAAAATAGGTACAGTTGAAGTCGGAAGTTTACATACACCTTAGCCAAATACATTTAAACTCCGTTTTTCACAATTCCTGACATTTAATCCTAGTAAAAATTCCCTGTCTTGGGTCAGTTAGGATCACCAGTTTATTTTAAGAATGTGAAATGTCAGAATAATAGTAGAGAGTGATTTATTTCAGCTTTTATTTCTTTCATCACATTCCCAGTGGGTCAGAAGTTTACATACACTCAATTAGTATTTGGTAGCGTTGCCTTTAGATGGTTTAACTTGGGTCAAATGTTTCAGGTAGCCTTCCACAAGCTTCCCACAATAAGTTGAGTGAATTTTGGCCCATTCCTCCTGACAGAGCTGGTGTAACTGAGGCAGGTTTGTAGGCCTCCTGGCTCGCACGTGCTTTTTCAGTTCTGCCCACAAATGTTCTATAGAGTTGAGGTCAGGGCTTTGTGATGGCCACACCAATACCTTGACTTTGTTGTCCTTAAGCCATTTTGCCTCAACTTTGGAAGTATGCTTGGGGTCATTGTCCATTTGGAAGACCCATTTGTGACCAAGCTATAACTTCCTGACTGATGTCTTGAGATGTTGCTTGAATATATCCACATAATTCTATTCCTCATGATGCCATGTATTTTGTGAAGTGCACCAGTCCCTCCTGCAGCAAAGCACCCCCACAACATGATGCTGCCACCCCCGTGCTTCACGGTTGGGATGGTGTTCTTCGGCTTCCCCCTTTTTCCTCCAAACCTAACAATGGTCATTATGGTCAAACAGTTCTATTTTTGTTTAATCAGACCAGAGGACATTTCTCTAAAAAGTACGATCTTTGTCCCCATGTGCAGTTTCAAACCGTAGTCTGGTACCTTTATACAATATGTCCTGATTATTCCATAATTTCTATCCACAGAGATATTATATATGCTCATAAATGAAGGACCATGACAAGAAAACCTGCCGATGAAAAGCAGAGTTTCACTGGAACTTTGTCAATATTATACTTGCAAACCAACATGAAGTTAAGGCCACTGAAAGCAGAGAAGACATGATGAGGAATAAAGTTCCACATACAAGTGGGTCTTCTTAGGAACTGTTTTATCCAATTGATCTTAAAATTATTATTTAAAGTAGTACAGTCCAGAGAATTCCAGCCCACCATACTCAGAAGTGTTCATTACAACAGTTTTCCTAATGTAATGGGTACGGTTTCTAAACAGAAAGTTGAACAGCTTCTGGTCTCTCTCTTATTATTTTATTTCATATAGATTATTTTACCATCAAGATATAAAGATAGAGCGACATATGTTAGCCTAGAGATACCCTCAGCCTTGGTTATTATATATCTGGCTTTTTTATTGCGGTTTTGGAGCAGTGGCTTCTTCCTTGCTGAGCAGCCTTTCAGGTTATGTCGATATAGGATTCATTTTACTGTGGATATAGATACTTTTGTACCCGTTTCCTCCAGCATCTTCACAAGGTCCTTTGCTATTGTTCTGGGATTGATTTGCACTTTTCGCACCAAAGTATGTTCATCTCTAGGAGACAGAACGCATCTCCTTCCTGAGCGGTATGACAGCTGCATGGTCCCGTGATGTTTATACTTGCGTACTATTGTTTGTGTAGATGAACCTGGTACCTTCAGGCATTTGGAAATTGCTCCCAAGGATGAACCAGACTTGTGGAGGTCTACGATTTGTTTTCTGAGGTCTTACTGATTTCTTTTGATTTTCCCACGGTGTCAAGCGAAGAGGCACTGAGTTTGAAGGTAGGCCTTCAAATACATCCACAGGTACACCTCCAATTGACTCAAATTATGTCAATTAGCCTATCAGAAGCTTCTAAAGCCATGACATCATTTTCGGGAATTTTCCAAGCTGTTTAAAGGCACAGTCAACTTAGTGTATGTAAACTTCTGACCCACTGGAATTGTGATACAGTCTGTAAACAATTGTTGGAAAAATGTATTGTGTCATGCACAAAGTAGATGTCCTAACCAACTTGCCAAAAGTATAGTTTGTTAACAAGAAATTTGTGGAGTAGTTGAAAAATGAGTTTTAATGACTCCAACCTAAGTGTATGTAAACTTCCGACTTCATCTGTATGTGTGTGGCAACATCCAAACTTTTTTCCAGATAATCAGTAAAACCGTTCCAATAAGGCATGACATAAAGTATAGATACAACATCCAGCTGAAACAAGGCTCATATACTGTAGCTACTGTAGCAATCTTTCCTACTGATGAGTCAACAGGGTTAATCGTAGGTATGTTCTGAGGGTCAGGCCATGACATGTTCCTGAATAATAAAGCAACACCTGAGGGAATGGCATCTAAAACAATTGCAAAATCTTTAGGGGTCACAGGGATCTTGTAAAGTGATAAGAATTTCTTATAATGAAGTAGAAAACCCTCTGCATTTACCAGTTGGCTCACCAATAGGATATTATTTTGGAACCAATATTCTAAAAACAGAAGTATTTTTTTATACAATATGTCCTGATTATTCCATAATTTCTATCCACAGAGATATTATATATGCTCATAAATGAAGGACCATGACAAGAAAACCTGCCGATGAAAAGCAGAGTTTCACTGGAACTTTGTCAATATTATACTTGCAAACCAACATGAAGTTAAGGCCACTGAAAGCAGAGAAGACATGATGAGGAATAAAGTTCCACATACAAGTGGGTCTTCTTAGGAACTGTTTTATCCAATTGATCTTAAAATTATTATTTAAAGTAGTACAGTCCAGAGAATTCCAGCCCACCATACTCAGAAGTGTTCATTACAACAGTTTTCCTAATGTAATGGGTACGGTTTCTAAACAGAAAGTTGAACAGCTTCTGGTCTCTCTCTTATTATTTTATTTCATATAGATTATTTTACCATCAAGATATAAAGATAGAGCGACATATGTTAGCCTAGAGATACCCTCAGCCTTGGTTATTAGGACTCTTCCTTTTAAACATGGGACACGATCGTTCAAAACATCTTGTAACTCTTCTGCAGTAAAATCTTATACACCCAAGTACTTCTCTGCAGCTGTCACCACAACATCTATCCTCTGCGATGTACGTTACATTCCTGTAGTACAATTGACAACCATGGCCACGAATGCCAAATAAAACAACCTTATTGAAGCACATTATTCCTATCACGCTCTATTGCTTTGGTTTTTGATGTTGTTGCGGCTCTGTGTTACACAAAGTTTAATATTCCATTGAGGTATGTGTGTAAAGCTATTTTGTAGGCAAACTGAATGCAAACTGAATGCGCACAACAGTAAACCGATAATCTCATAGATAACCTCACCTGAATACCATACTCTCTTCACTGCCTCAGCATACAACACCTTCTGCACTACTCTGATCCTGGCAACCTCAACCTGCTTTTCTCTCACCGGACACCTCTGATCTCCAGCACCATGGGTATCCCTACAGTTTACACACACAACTTTTTCCACCGATACTACACATTCCTACACATCTTCAGCTTCAGTTGATCCTCCTCAACACTTAATGCCACTCCAGTTATCACTCCTTGCAATGGCGCCCTGCTCTGGAGAGGAAAGAAAGTCACAGTTCTTATCCCTAGTCAGGTGGTGCGGCGTAATGCTCCCTCTGGACGGCAGAAACGCAAAGATTCTACATGATTCAACCTTGAGTTTTACCAACCCTGCATTCTCCAACCTCTTCTCCACCCAGCCTGACACAAAATATGGATCTGACAGAAGATCCATATCCACATTCTCTCCAAAAATCTCACTTCCACTGGACCAGAATCATCTTTGTCATCATCAGGACGAGGCTCAAACTTGGAGGTCTTCACCACACTTTCCACCGCAGTTAATTCATCCTCACTCTTGTCACGTTCAATTTCCTTCTCTAGCTCTTCCGAAAGTTCTGTGTGATCCACCACTGAAAACATGTCCACCACTGAAAACAGAAGAGGTTGGGGAATGTGGGGTTGATGAAAGTGACTCGAAGTGGAACCACCCTTTGATAAGCAGTGTCCACTTTGTCAAAGCCAGGGTCGTAAAATATTTATCTTGTCCATTACCACCGGCCTCTCCAGAGTGCTGATGGAGAGATGCATCTCTGAAGCTCCACCAACGTTCTGTTAAAAAATGATTCTAACATAAATAATATAGTAGATTTAGGATATGGTAGAAAGAGTATGTGGCCTTTTCTGTAGCCTACAGGCTGGAGATAAAATGTATGACAATGTAATGAGACGGACATTTTTTACATCATGCAGGTTTCTCCAATCAAATAGCCTAACCTAAATGGAAACCAATCAGCTGTCAAATGAGCTGTCATGTTAACAAACAACATATCCTAAAAACAGGACCGGTCAAAGTAAAATGGACAATATGGAATAGACAATCACAGCTGTTGTCCAGGAGTTTCATCCCATTGTCATGATCAGTGGTTTCAAGTTTGTATCTGTACATTTTTGACAAGCTATCTGTGTCTGTACATTTTTTTCATAGCGAAAAATAAAATACTTCTGCATTTCCCGCTGTGTAAACACCTTGCAAAATGGCTGGTGATAACTCCTGATCAAGTTGGGTAGTTGATATTCAGAGCTTAAATAGCCATTTTGATTAGTCAAAGGAATCAGGACTAATAAAACCAATGCAATGGCCTGACATTAGTGACGTTACTCGATCTGATATCTTGAAGTAGTTGTTTCCTTTGCTCTGCGAGGGCTGTGGGTTTTGTGGAGGTAAAGATGCTTCGTGGGAGGCAGTTGTTGATGTGTTTAGAGGGTCCCTGGTTCGAGCCCAGGTTGGGGTGAAGGACAGAAGCAACACTGATACCAGGGGCGGAAATCCCGGGGGGGACGGGGGGGACACGACCCCCCCATCCTGGGAAAAATATGATTTGTCCCCCCCAATATATCACTGAAACATAACTATGTAATTTAAATAATATTAATAATACGCAATGAAAGCAATTGTGCTGATTATAGACACTTAATAGCGCGTTTTTAAGTTTCAAAAGATCGCGACCCCCCCCACCCTTTGCCTCACAATGGTTTGATCCACTGCCAGTTCCTTAGTTGGCAAGGTAACAGAGGGGTCGTCTCTACTGTCAGGGTTATCATCCACAGAGGTGTAAAGAGGAGCTAAGACAGAACAAGGACAACACGATGATGACATGAGTCACAACAGAAAACTGCGTAGTAGTGGGAGGACTGCAAGGGCAACCAAACCACATCATTATATAATTACATTCTTGCATGGATATTTTAGTTTGTTTAAAGGTAGTGTTAGCAGCGGCGCAGCAGTCTAAGGCACTGTATCTCAGTGCTTGAGGTGTCACTACAGACACCCTGGTTCGAATCCAGGCGGTATCACAACCGGCCGGGTTTGGGAGTCCCATAAGGCGGAGCACAATTGGCCCAGCGTCGTCCGGGTTTGGCCAGTGTTGGCCGTCATTGTAAATAGTAATTTTCTCTTGACTGACTTGCCTAGTTCATTAAAGGTTCAATAAAAATTATTATTAGAATATTTTTTTTCAAGTCTCCTTGCACTCTGAGTGGAACAGTGAAGTGCTGCTGTCTAGTGGCAGACGTGTGAATTTGGAATCAGGTCTCAGAAAGAGAGAAGAGAAAGAGTGAGAGGGAGAGACAGAGAAGTGTCGTCACCACTTGGGTCATTTGTTCAGTTGTAAAGTATTGATGACAATATGTTGCCAGACAGTCACACAACAGGACAGTCACAACAGAGCCCCTTCAGCATTCAGTTGTGCCCTCTGTCTCTCTCTTTCTCTTTCTCTTTCTCTCGCTCTCTCTCTGTGTCTCTCGCTCTCTCTCCAAATGTATCCTGTCCTAACCTGTGTGTGTGTGTGTGACTATTTTTATTTTATTTTATTTTTTTTATTTTATTTAACCAGGTAGGCCAGTTGAGAACAAGTTCTCATTTACAACTGCGACCTGGCCAAGGTAAAGCAAAGCAGTGTAACAAAAACAACAACACAGAGTTACACATGGGATAAACAAACGTACAGTCAATAACACAATAGAAAAATCTGTATACAGTGTGTGCAAATGAAGTAAGGTGGTAAGGCAATTAATAGGCCAATAGTGGCGAAGTAATTACAATTTAGCAATTTACACTGGAGTGATATATGTGCAGATGAGGATGTGCAAGTAGAGATACTGGTGTGCAAAAGAGCAGAAAAACCAAAACAAATATGGGGATGAGGTAGGTAGTTGGTTGGATGAGCTATTTACAGATGGGCTGTGTACAGCTGCAGCGATCGGTTAGCTGCTCAGATAGCTGATGTTTAAAGTTAGTGAGGGAGATATAAGTCTCCAACTTCAGTGATTTTTGCAATTCGTTCCAGTCATTGGCAGCAGAGAACTGGAAGGAAAGGTGGCCAAAAGAGGTGTTGGCTTTGTGGATGACCAGTGAAATATACCTGCTGGAGCACGTGCTACGGGTAGGTGTTTGCTATGGTGAGGGCATAGAAAATGGTTTGTTTTGTAAAGTTAAGACGTCATTCAATTAGTTTACTTGGGTGACCAAGGAACAAATGGCATTCGATTAAGGGAAAACAATGGCATGAGTCATGCCATACACACACACACCTTTGTTTTACTATCCTTGTGGGGACCAAACAATTGATTCCCATTCAAAATCCTATTTCCCTTTAACCTTACCCTAACATTAACCCCTAACTCAAAAAACCTAACCCTTTACCCTAATTGTAACCCTAAACCTAACCCCTTTTTTTGTGGGGACCAGCAAAATGTCCCCACTTGTCTGAATTTTCCTTGTTTTTCTGTCCTTGTGAGGACTTCTGGTCCCAACAGGGAAGCTAAAAACCAAACGCACACACACACAGCACTTTCTAATGATAACCTGTTTGGATGAGTCTGTTGTACGCTTTTCAATTATCATGTTCCAATGGCAATTTAGGTCATTACTGATTTTAATGTCTTCATTTTGTCTTGGCTAATGAATGTGAAGAGCGACTGACGCAATATGAGCTTATATTAGCTCATTTTGCAACCTGTCATTGCTTTGCATTGAGATCATAGCTCAGACCCAAATTAGACTGACACAGGAAGTGCCTGAGTGTTTAAGAAACAGTGTGTGCCAGTGTCATCCTGTCCCCCATTCCCCATCTTTCTGCTCCCCATCGGTCCTCAAACAGCCCCTTCCCCCTGTCCCATCCGATCCCCCCTCCGCCTCTCCGCTACCCAACCCCTAGCGCGTCGTCCCTCGTTCCCTTCCATCATGTTTCTATGGGTCCTGTCTTCTTTGCTCCCTGCGTCACTTGGGAAACATATGTTAAAGTAAAAGCCTGGCAGCCTGAGCCAATGACTCCCGACTGAAGTACGAGAAGTCGCCTTTGATCAGTGGAGCCGCCTGTCAGTAGGCAGCCGGACCGTGGCTGAGCGTCATACCCACTGCTTTATTCTCCTTCTGCATGGCACACACTGGAGCCCCAGGCGTGTCTAGGAGACGTCTGACGCAGACACAGCGCTGCCAGAGTGGAGCTAGCTCCTAGGAAGGATATGGATTCATTTGTTTCAGCAGCATGACGGTTTTCAGTGTAAGGGTGTGTAATGTTACCATCAGTGCTCTCACAGAGTTTGAGTCACTCCCAGCTGCATGCATAGCCTCTGCACGTTGTCGTGTCTTTGGCATCATTAAAATGGAAGACTTGTTTATCAAATAACTCTCTGTAATTATTATTACGCGATTAAATTGATTAATCGTGTAACTGTAATTAACTAGAAGGTCGGGGCACCAAGGAAAATATTCAGATTACAAAGTTATAATTTTCCTAATATAACTTTCAGATATTATAATATCTGATCGATTTGTCTCCATTAATGATGTGTTATTTACCTCACGTCAATCTCATTCCAAACGTCGTAAATTGTTGGTTATCTGCACGAACCCAGTCTTCACTATGAGTCATCCATACATCAATTGTCTTAAAATCATTTATTTACTAAACTAAATAATTCACAGAAATGCAAAAACAGATATGGTGACAAGGAAATGATAGGAGAATGTGCCCTAGTGGGCTAAACCGGCATGGCGGCTTGTTACACAAAGAAAGGGGGGTTGGGCTTGAATGAAAGAGCGGGAAGACTGAGGAACACAGAAACAGCTCTGCTATCGTAAATACAGAATCTTATGCATTCTAAATTACCGGCCATTTGGAAAAGGAAAATGCAATAAATATTTACTCTGAGCTGCGCTCCGGTAGGTTGGTCGTAGATGCTGGCCGTGTTGGCCAACAGAGATCTTCCTGTCCTCGGAAGAATGTCACTGGTGGTAAAATGGATACGTTGTAGTATCTTCGTTGTGTGTTAGATTAGATCTGTCGTCCGTCCTTTCCTAGCCCACGTCTACAGCGGCCGCTGCTAACTCAACGGCTAGGAAGTATCACTTCTGTAGTGAATAAGGGTTCAAAGTTCATACCATTCACAACCAAGGCTCACGCTGAGGTTGGCTTAGTTCTGTACTTGACATGTGTGTCCTTTTAATGCAGAGGCTGCAGACCTCACGTACCCGGAACAGACTGATTATGTTTTTGTCACTGACTTATATAGTGGCGAGGGGAGAAGGGTGTGTTTCATCGTTTATAACCCCTGTCTCTTCACAGGGGCGGGCCACTGATTGAGAAGGGCTCTTTCCTTATGAAAACCCAATTCTCTCATTTGGAAGCTAAAATTACATTTAAACTCCTAACAAACAGTTTCAATATCAAACATTTAAATTGCACAACAATTCCATGTGAATCTGATAACTAGAATGTGTAGACTTTCCCAGGTACAGTTTATGTCGTCCTGTCATCAGTCATAATGTCTCAGATGACAACCAAACTGACATCCATACTCATTAAGTACCTGGTATATTTCCAACTGGTTCTATTACCGAAATATGGTTCCTTTCCCCCCACTTGTTTGATGTTCCCAGACTCTCTATGTTTAAAAAAGGCTATTCAAAAGTCCTTCAGTAGAGTCAGAGAGAGAAGGGAAGGGAGAAAGGTATTTATGGGGGGTCATAAACCTTACCCACAGGCCAACGTCATGACAACGTGAAAGCTTCGAGCTTAAATGCATTGATCATGAAATTGTGTCATTACGAACTTCTCCGCAATGCTAAATTCCATTCTGTTGGACTCCAGCGATACTTCTTGTAGCACTGTAACCTTTTCAGCGTGCGCAAGCCCTGGCTAGACGGAGAAGTTTCACTCGAGTCCAACAGAATGGAACATAACATTGCAATTAAAGTTTGGAATGACACAATGTCATGTGTACAACATAAAGGCCTGCATCACTATAAGTATGTGGGTGTTTTTGGAGCCTTTGTTCATGTTTTATCTGTGCCCCTCCAACTGCAGAACAAGCATGAGGAAGTCTATCGCTGTTTCGATACGTTTCTCAAAACCAAGTGAAAAAGTGTCTGGACAATACTATAACATGCTATCCAAAATACAGATTTGGTTCAAAAAAGTGAACTTGTCCTTTAATCCTTTTTTTGCCTCTGCCAGGTGGTGTTCAATCTGATCCACAGAAGCCAACGCGTTAGTACGTCTGATTCAACTGTTTAACTAATCATAGTCTTCAATCAACATTTCATTAGTTAGATTGAGTTTGTTGCAGCATCGGCTGGAGTAAAAGCCTGCATCCATGACACTTTGCAGATACCTTTGGCCAGTGGTTCCCAGCTCCAGTCCTCCAGTACCCCCAACAGTACATATTTTTGTTGTAGCCCTGGACAAACACACCTCATTCAACTCATTGAGAGCTTGATGATTAGTTGACAAGTTGAATCAGGTTGTCCAGGGTTACAATAAAAATATATAATAAAAAGTATATATATGTCATATATGACCTCAAGCATGCCAGGAACTCCATTTCAACCGCAGTGGTCTTCTTGGTACGTCAAACCCAGTAAACCTCATGCTCACTCACTCACGCACGCACGCACGCACGCACGCACACACACACACACACACACACACACACACACACACACACACACACACACACAATCAATCACAATAGAATGTTGAATTCTGAGTTCTGCTTTTGTCCCTATTGGTTTACTTCAAAGAAGATTTCATGTCTAGTTGGTCTTATAAATGGAAGAAAAAAAACATTAGAAATTCCATCGATTTCTCTTCTAAGTACAGAACTTCAATCATATACGTACTCTAAACATAAAGGTGATATGGTCATGGAGGTATTTATGACATTCTACTCCAGTGGCTCTGCCCCCCAAACTCTGAGAGCAAATTCAAGTTTTCATTTTCAAGATAAGTTACATACAGGTGTAGGATTTCATTTGAGCCAGCTTTCTAAAGCAGGAAAATAATCCTGCAGCAACAGGAAATGTGGATTATAATTAATGGTAGTTTTTGCAGGGGTTGATACATTTTTCGTAAGAGAAAATCAAGGCTGAAATTTCTAAGTGGAAATTATGAACTTCAGAAGCCTTCTTAAACCTCAAATACACTACAATTCCTGCAACAGGGTGATCAGATTAAGATCTTACATCTGTACTATATTTCTCTGTGTCATGAAATATATACAGTACATAGAAGACATTAAGAGATTGTCGCTGGTGGAAGTTATTGTTGGATTTGTCAGGAGGAGGAAAGTGCCACAGTCCCAGTCTCTTGTCTCGGTCTTATCATCATGTCTATTGATGATGATGATGATGTCCCATTTCCTTGATTGACACGGTAGCTTGTGAAAGTCACGCCTCTTGTCTTGTCTTAACATCTCAGCATCCGTTCTCAGGTACGATCCTGCATTTGAGGATCTTCAGGTAGTTCTGGACCTTGTTGGAGTCCCGTCTGAAGCAGTAGAGTAGGTCGTGGTCGCTCATGGCCTGGGATTCTCCGCTGGTGTCTGACGAGGGGTCCAAGGCCTCAGGGGAGGACAGGCCACTCAGGGAGTTACTGATCATCCCCAGGTGCTGCATCTGAGAGAGAGGGACACAGACAGTGGATTGTCAGAGACAAGGAATTTTACTTTCTGTACATATTGCATTATGAGGTGTGTCTGTGTGTGTGTGTGTGTGCCTTCTCTCGTGAGCTATCACATGCCAACCCAGTAGCAGAGTGAGGATTGTCTAGTGACATCCTGGTTGGCATCTGCATTCGTCACTGACTCAGTGATGGTGTCAACATCAGTCTACACAATGTCACTATGGATCAAGCTGCTATAGGACTCTTTTCACTGTAGTATGCTCAAGGCTAATTCTGTCTTATTTGCTTTTATTTGCTTTCTCTCTCCCCCACTATCTATATCTTTCTTTAATTCTCTCTCTCACACTCACTCACTGTCACTATAGTATGTATGCTCAAGGCTAACTCTGCCTTATTTGTATTCTCTCCTTCACACTCACTCACTTTTACTATTGTATGCTCAAGGCTAAATCTGTCTTATTTGTCTTATTTGTATCCTCTCTCTCTCTCTCTGTCTGTCTCTCTGTTTCTCTGTCTTTCTCCCCCCATCTCTGTGATTCATTCAGTGACATACACACTTCGTCATCTGTGAGACATTTCACATTATAACTCTTACATAAAGCCATAGGTAATTTTCAATTTAATCATCCAAACAACAAATAGTAATGATGGATTTAAGTGATGATTATTTTCTAGAATTGAGCTGCAGTCAGTAGAAATGTTCATTGTATAATTATGAGCTCATAAAGAGATTAATATTACTTAATTGGTGGGTAATATAATAATACATTAGTTATCAGATACACTATATATACAAAAGTATATGGGCACTCCTTCAAATTAGTGGATTCGGCTATTTCAGCCACACCGTTGCTGACAGGTGTATAAAGTCAAGCACACCGCCATGCAATCTCCATAGACAAACATTGGCAGTAGAATGGCCTTACTGGCGAGCTCAGTGACTTTCAACGTGGCACTGTCACAGGATGCCACCTTTCCAACATGTCAGTTGGTCAAATTTCTGCCCTGCTAGAGCTGCTGCGGTCAACTGTAAGTGCTGTTATTGTGAAGTGGGAACATCTCTGAGCAACAATGGCTCAGCCGCAAAGTGATAGACCACACAAGCTCACAGAAATGGGCCGCTGAGTTCTGAAGCACGTAACGTGTAAAAGTAATCTGTCTTCGGTTGCAACACTCAGTATCGAGTTCAAAACTGCCTCTGGAAGCAACGTCAGCGCAAGAACTGTTCTTTGGGAGCTTCATGAACGCTACCTGCCCGAATATATAGTGCCTACTGTGAAGTTTGGTGGAGGAGGAATAATGGCCTGGGGCTGTTTTTCTTGATTCGGGCTCCTTAGTTCCATTTAAGGGAAATCTTAAAAGTGAGGTCCATACAGAAATGGTTTGTCGAGATCGGTGTGGAAGAACTTGACTGGCCTGCACAGAACCCTGACCTAAACGCCATCGAACACCCTTGGGATGAATTGGAATGCTGACTGCGAGCCAGGCCTAATCGCCCAACATCAGTGCCCGACATCACTAGTGCTCTTGTGGCTGAATGGAAGTAAGTCCCCGCAGCAACGTTCCAACATCTAGTGGAAAACCTTCCCAGAAGAGTGGAGGCTGTTATTGCAGCAAAGGGGGGAACCAACTCCATATAAATGCCCATGATTTTGGAATGAGATGTTGGACGAGCAGGTGTCCACATACTAATGGTCATGTATTGTAATAGATACACACACACACACACACACACACACAGACACACACACACACACAGACACACACACACACACACAGACACACACACACACACACACACACACACACACACACACACACACACACACACACACACACACACACACACAGCCCCCCCAACCCTTCTCCCCCCACACACCCATCTTCCAATCAGCCACCTTCTTCCCCCGTCTTCCTCTTACCCTATCAGCCACCTTCTCCCCCCATCTTCCTCTTACCCTATCAGCCACCTTCTCCCCCGTCTTCCTCTTACCCTATCAGCCACGTTCTCCCCCATCTTCCTCTTACCCTATCAGCCACGTTCTCCCCCATCTTCCTCTTACCCTATCAGCCACCTTCTCGACTCCCTTGCGTAGCTCATCTCCAGTGCTTTGTTGGAGCTGAAGTTGTTGAAGTCATCCTGGTGAACCATGTTCTGGTGGAACTGCCACAGAGGATCCTTCCAT
The DNA here is from genome assembly GCF_965601325.2 of Salmo salar. Lineage (NCBI taxonomy): Eukaryota > Metazoa > Chordata > Actinopteri > Salmoniformes > Salmonidae > Salmo > Salmo salar. The sequence continues at coordinate 62,607,213 of NC_138297.1, forward strand.
GCTACCAACAGCTTCAGAATCACCTCTGTTAACTCTTCTCTCTGAGGAGAGAGAGGGGGATTTCCTTGAGCATATTAGAGAACGATAATGGGACTTACGAATTCAGAGTGCAGGTCACTGGAGATGCTATGCATCCTGGAACTGTGCTGGATGACCCCGTCAAAGTGGTCTGCCAGGGAAAGGAAGTGGAACCCCGCCTGAACGTGGGCACAGATAGGCGCTGTGTTTGCCCTACCCCTGTCCCTGCAGCTACACACACACCAACACCATGAGCAGAGCCCACACTGGAAGAGAGAGAGAGAGAGAGAGAGAGAGAGAGAGAGAGAGAGAGAGAGAAGACAAGTCATGGAAGAACTAACACTGGCCTATGTATATCTAATGTAACAAGATGACATGTACGTAGGTTCATGACTCCATACCATTCAAACCGTATAGCCTAGAAACTAGCACATACTGTGTAACAATGTCATATATGACATCAAGCATACCATCTACTCTATTTAAACCACTGTGGTCGTCTTGGTACGTCAAACCCAGTAAACCTCATGCGCATACACACACACACACACACACACACACACACACACACACACACACACACACACACACACACACACACACACACACACACACACACACACACACACACACACACACACACACACACAATAGAGTTCTGAGTTCTGATTTTAGCACGATTTATTTATTTTAAAGAACATTTCATGTCTAGTTGGTCTTAGGAATAAAAAATAAACAACATATTTGTTAATTTCCATCAATTTCTTTCTGAGTTACAGCCCTTCTCCCTCTTGAAAATGTACATTTAAAACATTAAATGGATTCATTATATGAAACATGCATGTACTCTAAACCTAAAGGTAATATGGTCATGGCAGTATTTATGATATTCTACTCCAGTGGCTCTGCCCCCCAAACTCTGAGAGAAAATTCAAGTTTTCATCATCAAGATAAGTTACATACAGGTGTAGGATTTCATTTGAGCCAGTCTTCTACAGCAGGAAAATAATCCTGCAGCAACAGGAAATGTGGATTATAATTAATGATAATTTTTGTAGGGGTTGACACATTTTTCGTAAGGGAAAATCAAGTATGAAATTTCAAAGTGGAAATTATGAACTTCAGAAGCCTTTTTGAAACCTCAAATACACTACATGTTTAAAATTGGCTGCATTGCAGGAAAATTCTCCTTCAACAGGGTGATCAGATTAAGATTTTACATCTGTACTATATTTCTCTGTGTCATGAAATATATACAGTACATAGAAGACATTAAGAGATTGTCGCTGGTGGAAGTTATTGTTGGATTTGTCAGGAGGAGGAAAGTGCCACAGTCCCAGTCTCTTGTCTCGGTCTTATCATCATGTCTATTGATGATGATGATGATGTCCCATTTCCTTGATTGACACGGTAGCTTGTGAAAGTCACGCCTCTTGTCTTGTCTTAACATCTCAGCATCCGTTCTCAGGTACGATCCTGCATTTGAGGATCTTCAGGTAGTTCTGGACCTTGTTGGAGTCCCGTCTGAAGCAGTAGAGTAGGTCGTGGTCGCTCATGGCCTGGGATTCTCCGCTGGTGTCTGACGAGGGGTCCAAGGCCTCAGGGGAGGACAGGCCACTCAGGGAGTTACTGATCATCCCCAGGTGCTGCATCTGAGAGAGAGGGACACAGACAGTGGATTGTCAGAGACAAGGAATTTTACTTTCTGTACATATTGCATTATGAGGTGTGTCTGTGTGTGTGTGTGTGTGCCTTCTCTCGTGAGCTATCACATGCCAACCCAGTAGCAGAGTGAGGATTGTCTAGTGACATCCTGGTTGGCATCTGCATTCGTCACTGACTCAGTGATGGTGTCAACATCAGTCTACACAATGTCACTATGGATCAAGCTGCTATAGGACTCTTTTCACTGTAGTATGCTCAAGGCTAACTCTGTCTTATTTGCTTTAATTTGCTTTCTCTCTCCCCCACTATCTATATCTTTCTTTAATTCTCTCTCTCACACTCACTCACTGTCACTATAGTATGTATGCTCAAGGCTAACTATGCCTTATTTGTATTCTCTCTCTCTCTCTCTGTCTCTGTCTCTGTCTCTGTCTCTCTGTTTTTCTCCCCCCATCTCTGTGATTCATTTAGTGACATACACACTTCGTCATCTGTGAGACATTTCACATTATAACTCTTCCATAAAGCCATAGGTAATATTCAACGTAATCATCAAACAACAAATAGTAATGATGGATTTAAGTGATGATTATTTTCTAGAATTGAGCTGCAGTCAATAGAAATGTTTATGTAGAAGGATCTGCCCCTTTTTTCAATTTTAGCCTAAAATGACATACTGCCGGTAGCTCAGGCCCTGAAGCAAGGACATTCATATTCTTGATACCATTTGAAAGGAAACACTTTGAAGTTTGTGGAAATGTGAAATGAATGTAGGATAATATAACACATTAGATCTGGTAAAAGATAATACTAAGACAAAAACATGCGTTTTTTTGTATTTATTTCTACCATCATCTTTGAAATGCAAGAGAAATGCCATAATGAATTTTTCCAGTCCAGGCGCTATTTACATGTTGCCCACTAGATGGCAGCAGTGTTTATGCAAAGTTTTAGAGTAATCCAATGAACCATTGCCTGTATCAAGACTGCCCAAATGTGCTTAATTGGTTTATTAATAACTTTTCAAGTTCATAACTGTGCACTCTCCTCAAACAATAGGATGGTATTATTTCACTGTAATAACTACTGTAAATTGGACAGAGCAGTTAGATTAACAGGAATTTAAGCTTTCTGCCAATATCAGATATGTCTATGTCCTGCGAAATGTTCTTGATACTTACAACGTCATGATAATCGCATTAGCCTATGCTAGCTCAACCGTCCCAAACCCTATCAGCCACCTTCTCCCCATCTTCCTCTTACCCTATCAGCCACCTTATCCCCCCATCTTCCTCTTACCCTATCAGCCACCTTCTCCCCCATCTTCCTCTTACCCTATCAGCCACCTTCTCCCCCATCTTCCTCTTACCCTATCAGCCACCATCTCCCCCCATCTTCCTCTTACCCTATCAGCCACCTTCTCCCTCCATCTTTCTCTTACCCTATCAGCCACCATCTCCCCCCATCTTCCTCTTACCCTATCAGCCACCATCTCCCCCCATCTTCCTCTTACCCTATCAGCCACCTTCTCCCTCCATCTTTCTCTTACCCTATCAGCCACCTTCTCCCTCCATCTTTCTCTTACCCTATCAGCCACCTTCTCCCCCATCTTCCTCTTACCCTATCAGCCACCTTCTCCTGCTGTCTTCCTCTTACCCTATCAGCCACCTTCTCCCCCGTCTTCCTCTTACCCTATCAGCCACATTCTCCCCCCGTCTTCCTCTTACCCTATCAGCCACAATCTCCCCCCGTCTTCCTCTTACCCTATCAGCCACCTTCTCCCCCCGTCTTCCTCTTACCCTATCAGCCACCTTCTCCCCCCGTCTTCCTATTACCCTATCAGCCACCTTCTCCTGCTGTCTTCCTCTCACCCTATCAGCCACCTTCTCCCCCGTCTTCCTCTCACCCTATCAGCCACGTTCTCCCCCATCTTCCTCTTACCCTATCAGCCACCTTCTCGACTCCCTTGCGGAGCTCGTGCACCATGTAGCTCATCTCCAGTGCTTTGTTGGAGCTGAAGTTGTTGAAGTCATCCTGGTGAACCATGTTCTGGTGGAACTGCCACAGAGGATCCTTCCATGCTACCAACAGCTTCAGAATCACCTCTGTTAACTCTTCTCTCTGAGGAGAGAGAGAGAGAGTAGAATTGTATGTTCTTGTTGAGTTGGTTATTGAGTGTTGAAAGAGAGAAGACAGACACAAGCAAAGACATAGAAGCAGTCTACATCTGGAGACAGACATGGGTACTACAGGAAGCAGAGAGGGGTAATACGATCAGGGAACAGACACTGTTATTACAGGAAGCAGAGAGGGGTAGTACCATCAGGGAACAGACAAGGTTATTACAGGAAGCAGAGAGGGGTAGTACCATCAGGGAACAGACAAGGTTATTACAGGAAGCAGAGAGGGGTAGTACCATCAGGGAACAGACAAGGTTATTACAGGAAGCAGAGAGGGGTAGTACCATCAGGGAACAGACAAGGTTATTACAGGAAGCAGAGAGGGGTAGTACTATGGTAAACAATAGTTGATTAAACAGAGTTGTAAGACTCACAGCCAGTCTCTGCGCGTTCTCTTTGCCATTAGGGGTTAGTATGGTGGCTGTATGGCAGTGGCGGTTTATCCTGCCAATATGATTTCTGCTTGGCAGAACATATTGCTCCTGAAGGAGGGAAGAAGAAAGGAGCGAAAGAGGAATTGAGTTGACAGGGAAAACGTAGGTAGAAAGTAAAAGGTCAGAGAGTCAAAGGAGCTGCATCTCTGAAGAGCAAAGCCTTCGAAAGCAAAGAAACAAAAAGCTTGTAGAACCTTTAAAGGGATAGTTCACCCAAATGATAAAATTACAATAGACTGCTGTCTTACCTTGGCAATAGACTGCTGTCTTATATTGGCAATAGACTGCTGTCTTACCTTGACAATAGACCGCTGTCTTACCTTGTGTCACGTCCTGACCAGCAGAGGGAGCAATTGTAGTAGTTTTGGTCAGGACGTGGCAGAGATTGTTATGTTACATGTGAGTTGGGTGTTGGACTCCCAATTGAAGGCAGGTGTGTTGAGTTGCCTTTGATTGGGAGTCCTATATAGTAGTGTGTGTTTTTCCTTGTGGTTGTGGGTAATTGTTTCTGTTTAGTGTGTTTCACCTGACAGGACTGTTTGGATGTCAGTTTTCTTGTTTTGTAAATTGTATAGTGTTCGTTCTTTATTAAATGATGATGAACACTAACTCTGCTGCATTTTGGTCCACTTCCTCAGACAGCCCTTACACCTTGACAATAGACTGCTGTCTTACCTTGGCAATAGACTGCTGTCTTACCTTGGCAATAGACTGCTTACAGGGTAAGGAAACCAATATGTTATTTTGGCATTTGGGTGAACTATCACTTTAAACATGCAATTTCCTATTACTAAATTGAAACCAGTAAAAAAAGGGTGCTGGAAGAAATGGCAGAGGTTTTACGGAGCCCAACCAATTGTGTTATTATGTGTTTTCTCGCGTTATTTGTAACTTATTTTGTACATAATGTTTCTGCAACCGTATCTTACGGCAGAAAAGAGCTTCTGGATATCAGGACAGCGATCACTCACCTCGGATTAGACAAAGATTTTTTCTTCAACAAGCAAGACGCACAGGACATTCTCCAAACATCCGATAGGGCCGACATCCCCGTTATTTGCAAGAGGAAGAAACGCAGGTACAGGGGACACCGAGCGGGATGCCTCGTGGGGACCCGCAGAAGGCGAGTGGGAAAGCTGCCGTTACCGTCAATATTACTCGCCAACGTGCAATCATTGGACAATAATTTAGACGACGTACGATCACGAATATCCTACCAACTGGACATCAAAAACTGTAATGTCCTATGTTTCACAGAATCGTGGCTGAATGACGACATGGATATTCAGCTAGCGGGATACACGCTGCACTGGCAAGATAGAACAGCACACTCCGGTAAGACGGGGGGTGGGGGGCGGTCTGTGCATATTTGTAAACAACAGCTGGTGCACGAAATCTGAGGAAGTCTCTAGATTTTGCTCACCTGAAGTAGAGTATATTGTGATAAATTGCAGGCCACACTACTTGCCTAGAGAGTATTCAGATATTCTTTTCGTGGCTGTTTATTTACCACCACAGACAGATGCTGGCACTAAGACCGCACTCAGTCAGCTGTATAAGGAAATAAGAAAACAGGAAACCACTCACCCAGAGGCGGCGCGCCTAGTGGCCGGAGACTTTAATGCAGGGAAACTTAAATCAGTTCTACCAAATCTCTATCAACATGTTAAATGTGCAACCAGAGGGAAAAAAATTCTAGATCACCTGTACTCCACACACAGAGACGCGTACAAAGCTCTCCCTCGCCCTCCATTTGGTAAATCCGACCACAACTCTATCCTCCTGATTCCTGCTTACAAGCAAAAATTAAAGCAGGAAGCACCAGTGACTTGGTCTATAAAAAAGTGGTCAGATGAAGCAGAAGCTAAGCTACAGGACTGTTTTGCTAGCACAGACTGGAACATGTTCTGGGATTCTTCCGATGGAATTGAGGAGTACACAACATCAGTCACTGGCTTTATCAATAAGTGCATCGAGGACGTCGTCCCCACAGTGACTGTACGTACATACCCCAACCAGAAGCCATGGATTACAGGCAACATTCACACAGAGCTAAAGGGCAGAGCTGCCGCTTTCAAGGTGCAGGACTCTAACCCGGAAGCTTACAAGAAATCCTACTATGCCCTGCGATGAACCATCAAACAGGCAAAGCGTCAATACAGGGCTAAGATTGAATCATGCTACACTGACTTCGATGCTCGTCTTATGTGGCAGGGCTTGCAAACTATTACAGATTACAAAGGGAAGCACAGCCGCGAGCTGCCCAGTGACACAAGCCTACCAGGCGAGCTAAATGCCTGCTATGCTCGTTTCGAGGTAAGCAACATTGAGGTATGCATGAGAGCATTAGCTGCTCCGGACGACTGTGTGATCATGCTCTCCGTAGCTGACTTGAGTAAGACCTTTAAACAGGTCAACATACACAAGGCTGCGGGGCCAGACGGATTACCAGGACGTGTGCTCTGGGCATGTGCTGACCAACTGGCAGGTGTCTTCACTGACATTTTCAACATGTCCCTGATAGTGGGTTCTGTCGTTAGTGACAGAGACATACAGAGAGAGAGAGAAAGAGACTAGGACTGTGTCATTAGTGACAGACATAAAGAGAGAGAGAGAAAGAGACTAGGACTGTGTCATTAGTGACAGAGATACAGAGAGAGAGAGAAAGAGACTAGGACTGTGTCATTAGTGACAGAGACATACAGAGAGAGAGAGAAAGAGACTAGGACTGTGTCATTAGTGACAGAGACATACAGAGAGAGAGAGAGAAAGAGACTAGGACTGTGTCATTAGTGACAGACATACAGAGAGAGAGAGAGACTAGGACTGTGTCATTAGTGACAGAGACATACAGAGAGAGAGAGAAAGAGACTAGGACTGTGTCATTAGTGACAGACATAAAGAGAGAGAGAGAAAGAGACTAGGACTGTGTCATTAGTGACAGAGATACAGAGAGAGAGAGAAAGAGACTAGGACTGTGTCATTAGTGACAGAGACATACAGAGAGAGAGAGAAAGAGACTAGGACTGTGTCATTAGTGACAGAGACATACAGAGAGAGAGAGAGAAAGAGACTAGGACTGTGTCATTAGTGACAGACATACAGAGAGAGAGAGAGACTAGGACTGTGTCATTAGTGACAGAGACATACAGAGAGAGAGAGAAAGAGACTAGGACTGTGTCATTAGTGACAGACATACAGAGAGAGAGAGAAAGAGACTAGGACTGTGTCATTAGTGACAGAGACATACAGAGAGAGAGAGAGAAAGAGACTAGGACTGTGTCATTAGTGACAGAGACATACAGAGAGAGAGAGAGAAAGAGACTAGGACTGTGTCATTAGTGACAGACATACAGAGAGAGAGAGAAAGAGACTAAGACTGTGTCATTAGTGACAGAGACATACAGAGAGAGAGAGAGAAAGAGACTAGGACTGTGTCATTAGTGACAGAGACATACAGAGAGAGAGAGAGAAAGAGACTAGGACTGTGTCATTAGTGACAGAGATACAGAGAGAGAGAGAAAGAGACTAGGACTGTGTCATTAGTGACAGAGACATACAGAGAGAGAGAGAAAGAGACTAGGACTGTGTCATTAGTGACAGAGACATACAGAGAGAGAGAGAAAGAGACTAGGACTGTGTCATTAGTGACAGAGACATACAGAGAGAGAGAGAGAAAGAGACTAGGACTGTGTCATTAGTGACAGAGACATACAGAGAGAGAGAGAGAAAGAGACTAGGACTGTGTCATTAGTGACAGAGATACAGAGAGAGAGAGAAAGAGACTAGGACTGTGTCATTAGTGACAGAGACATACAGAGAGAGAGAGAAAGAGACTAGGACTGTGTCATTAGTGACAGAGACATACAGAGAGAGAGAGAAAGAGACTAGGACTGTGTCATTAGTGACAGACATACAGAGAGAGAGAGAGACTAGGACTGTGTCATTAGTGACAGAGACATACAGAGAGAGAGAGAAAGAGACTAGGACTGTGTCATTAGTGACAGAGACATACAGAGAGAGAGAGAGAGACTAGGACTGTGTCATTAGTGACAGACATACAGAGAGAGAGAGAAAGAGACTAGGACTGTGTCATTAGTGACAGAGACATACAGAGAGAGAGAGAGAAAGAGACTAGGACTGTGTCATTAGTGACAGAGACATACAGAGAGAGAGAGAGAAAGAGACTAGGACTGTGTCATTAGTGACAGAGATACAGAGAGAGAGAGAAAGAGACTAGGACTGTGTCATTAGTGACAGAGACATACAGAGAGAGAGAGAAAGAGACTAGGACTGTGTCATTAGTGACAGAGACATACAGAGAGAGAGAGAAAGAGACTAGGACTGTGTCATTAGTGACAGACATACAGAGAGAGAGAGAGACTAGGACTGTGTCATTAGTGACAGAGACATACAGAGAGAGAGAGAAAGAGACTAGGACTGTGTCATTAGTGACAGAGACATACAGAGAGAGAGAGAGAGACTAGGACTGTGTCATTAGTGACAGAGACATACAGAGAGAGAGAGAGAAAGAGACTAGGACTGTGTCATTAGTGACAGAGATACAGAGAGAGAGAGAAAGAGACTAGGACTGTGTCATTAGTGACAGAGACATACAGAGAGAGAGAGAGAAAGAGACTAGGACTGTGTCATTAGTGACAGAGACATACAGAGAGAGAGAGAGAAAGAGACTAGGACTGTGTCATTAGTGACAGAGATACAGAGAGAGAGAGAAAGAGACTAGGACTGTGTCATTAGTGACAGAGACATACAGAGAGAGAGAGAGAAAGAGACTAGGACTGTGTCATTAGTGACAGAGACATACAGAGAGGGAGAGAGAAAGAGACTAGGACTGTGTCATTAGTGACAGAGACATACAGAGAGGGAGAGAGAAAGAGACTAGGACTGTGTCATTAGTGACAGAGACATACAGAGAGAGAGAGAAAGAGACTAGGACTGTGTCATTAGTGACAGAGATACAGAGAGAGAGAGAGAAAGAGACTAGGACTGTGTCATTAGTGACAGAGACATACAGAGAGGGATAGGGAGAGAACGAGAGAAAGAAAGAGGTAACCTTGAGCATACTAGAGAAAGGTAAGGGGACTTACGAATTCAGAGTGCAGGTCACTGGAGATGCTGTGCATCCTGGCACTGTGCTGGATGACCCGGTCAAAGAGGTCTGCCAGGGAGAGGAAGTGGCACCCCGCTTGGCCGTGGACACAGATAGGCGCCGCGCTCGCCCTGCCACTGCCACACAGCTCCACACACACCAACACCAGGAGCAGAGCCCACACTGAAAGAGAGAGGGAGAGAGGGAGAAGGATGAGGATGATGAGAAGAGGAGAGGAGAGAGATAGAGGGACTAGAGAAATAGAGAGGAGGTTGAAGGTGTTGAGAGAGAGGATGGCAATAGAGGGAGAGGACAGGATCCTCTCACCAGCCAGGAGCAGCACTGGCAGAGAGAGAGTGAGAAGAGGAATAGAGAGAGGTGAGGATGGGATCCTGTCTCACCAGCCAGGAGCAGCACTGGCAGAGAGAGAGTGAGAAGAGGAACAGAGAGAGGTGAGGATGGGATCCGGTCTCACCAGCCAGCCAGTCAGGAGCAGCTGGCAGAGAGAGAGTGAGAAGAGGAACAGAGAGAGGTGAGGATGGGATCCTGTCTCACCAGCCAGCCAGTCAGGAGCAGCTGGCAGAGAGAGAGTGAGAAGAGGAACAGAGAGAGGTGAGGATGGGATCCTGTCTCACAAGGCAGATGCAGCACTCAAACTGGTGGAAAGATAGAGGGAGAAGGGATGAGGACAGGAGGTAGAGGGGGACAATGAGAAGAGCAATGAGAAGGAGGAAAGGGCAGGATAGAGGGAGAGCTTTGGATCCTGTCTCACCAGCCTATAGAAGAGGATGAAGAGAGACAACACTGACAGAGGGATAGAAGGAGAAGAGGATGAAGAGACACAACACTGACACTGGATAGTGACTGACAGGTTGAGTGAGGAAGAGGAAAAGAGAAAGGGAAGAAGAGGTGGTAAACAGAGGAGAGGATCTAGTTCCACCGGCAGAGGCATGCATATATAGCTCCTCAGTCCCTGGTCCCTGGTCCCTGCTCCCTGCTCCCTGCTCCTCAGTCCCTGGTCCCTGGTCCCTGCTCCCTGCTCCTCAGTCCCTGGTCCCTGCTCCCTGCTCCCTGGTCCCTGCTCCCTGCTCCCTGCTCCTCAGTCCCTGGTCCCTGGTCCCTGCTACCTGCTCCCTGGTCCCTGCTCCCTGGTCCCTGGTCCCTGGTCCCTGGTCCCTGCTCCCTGCTCCTCAGTCCCTGGTCCCTGGTCCCTGCTCCCTGCTCCTCAGTCCCTGGTCCCTGGTCCCTGGTCCCTGCTCCCTGCTCCTCAGTCCCTGGTCCCTGGTCCCTGCTCCCTGCTCCTCAGTCCCTGGTCCCTGCTACCTGCTCCCTGCTCCCTGCTCCCTGGTCCCTGGTCCCTGGTCCCTGTTCCCTGTTCCCTGCTCCCTGATCCCTGATCCCTGATCCCTGCTCTATACATGCACTGCCCTGGCTTGTTCTTAGAGGTAGCTACCTTGTTTGATGTTGTTCCTGGACATTCTGTGTTGCTTGGTGGTAGTTTTGAAGCTGGAGGATGTACAGTGACACTCAGCTATTTAAAGGGACCAGGAGTATTAAGGAAAGGGTCTCTCTCTCTGTCATCATGTGATGACCACACTCATTTAGGAGGGGAGGAGAGTGAGACAGAGGTTTGCATGAGTTTTCATTCGCCCTCAATTTTCTCTCTCTTTTTTTTCATCTGATCATGATGGAAGTCGGCTTTACAGCCCAAAGCGGTCGGGACAAATCAGGACAGATACAGGGGAAAATGCTCATTCAGCTCACCCCCCAGCCCCTTCACCAGTCTCACTGTCATTCATTAGGCTAGTTCAGTGCATAGGCTATGCTCAGAAAAAAGGTGCTATCTAGAACCTTAAAGGGTTCTATGGCTGTCCCCATAGGAGAACCGTTTGAAGAACCCTTTCTGGTTCCAGGTAGAACACTTTTGGGTTCCATGTAGAAAACCTTTCTACAGAGGGTTCTACATGGAACCCAAAAGGGTTCTACCTGGAACCAAAGAGGGCTCTCCTATGGGTACAGTCAAAGAACCCTTTTGGAACCCTTTTTCTAAGAGTGTACAGTAGTATGGTACTGCCATTCACACTGACCAGCTCCCATGTTTTTCACATGCTGATGACTTCATCCACGTGTTAAACTCATTCCACGGAGGTCTGAGTGGCTGCAGGTTCTCACTCCTCCCTTGTAATTGATTGATAAATTAAGGTCACTAATAAGTAAGGAACTCCCCTCAGCTGGTAGTCTATGTTTTAACTGAAACCAAAACCCTGCAGACACAGCCCTCCGTGGAATGATTTTGACATCCCTGATTTAAATGATCAATGTATTGATCAGTAAGTGAAAGCAAACCTTGTTGTTGATTGTTTTCAGTATAATCTCTGTCCTTGTTCTGTAGTGTTCTGTAGTGTACTGTAGTGTACTGTAGTGTTCTGTAGTGTACTGTAGTGTACTGTAGTGTTCTGTAGTGTGCTGTAGTGTACTGTAGTGTACTGTAGTGTTCTGTAGTGTACTGTAGTGTACTGTAGTGTTCTGTAGTGTACTGTAGTGTACTGTAGTGTTCTGTAGTGTTCTGTAGTGTACTGTAGTGTACTGTAGTGTTCTGTAGTGTACTGTAGTGTACTGTAGTGTACTGTAGTGTTCTGTAGTGTACTGTAGTGTACTGTAGTGTTCTGTAGTGTACTGTAGTGTACTGTAGTGTTCTGTAGTGTACTGTAGTGTACCGTAGTGTTCTGTAGTGTTCTGTAGTGTACTGTAGTGTTCTGTAGTGTTCTGTAGTGTACTGTAGTGTACCGTAGTGTACCGTACTGTTCTGTAGTGTACTGTAGTGTACTGTAGTGTTCTGTAGTGTTCTGTAGTGTACTGTAGTGTTCTGTAGTGTTCTGTAGTGTACTGTAGTGTTCTGTAGTGTACTGTAGTGTTCTGTAGTGTACCATAGTGTTCTGTACTGTTCTGTAGTGTTCTGTACTGTTCTGTAGTGTTCTGTAGTGTTCTGTAGTGTACTGTAGTGTTCTGTAGTGTACTGTAGTGTTCTGTAGTGTACTGTACTGTAGTGTTCTGTAGTGTACTGTTCTGTAGTGTACTGTACTGTTCTGTAGTGTACTGTAGTGTACTGTAGTGTTCTGTAGTGTACGGTAGTGTTCTGTAGTGTACTGTAGTGTTCTGTAGTGTACTGTAGTGTACTGTAGTGTTCTGTAGTGTTCTGTAGTGTTCTGTAGTGTACTGTAGTGTTCTGTAGTGTACCGTAGTGTGCCGTAGTGTGCTGTAGTGTTCTGTAGTGTTCTGTAGTGTTCTGTAGTGTACTGTAGTGTTCTGTAGTGTACTGTAGTGTGCTGTAGTGTGCTGTAGTGTTCTGTAGTGTACTGTAGTGTTCTGTAGTGCACTGTAGTGTGCTGTAGTGTTCTGTAGTGTACTGTAGTGTACTGTAGTGTTCTGTAGTGTACTGTAGTGTTCTGTAGTGTTCTGTAGTGTACTGTAGTGTACCGTAGTGTACCGTACTGTTCTGTAGTGTACTGTAGTGTACTGTAGTGTTCTGTAGTGTTCTGTAGTGTACTGTAGTGTTCTGTAGTGTACTGTAGTGTACCGTAGTGTTCTGTAGTGTTCTGTAGTGTTCTGTAGTGTACTGTTCTGTAGTGTACCATAGTGTTCTGTACTGTTCTGTAGTGTTCTGTACTGTTCTGTAGTGTTCTGTAGTGTTCTGTAGTGTACTGTTCTGTAGTGTACTGTAGTGTTCTGTAGTTTACTGTACTGTAGTGTTCTGTAGTGTACTGTTCTGTAGTGTACTGTAGTGTACTGTAGTGTACTGTACTGTTCTGTAGTGTACTGTAGTGTACTGTAGTGTTCTGTAGTGTACTGTAGTGTACTGTAGTGTTCTGTAGTGTACTGTTCTGTAGTGTACTGTAGTGTACTGTAGTGTACTGTACTGTAGTGTTCTGTAGTGTTCTGTAGTGTACTGTAGTGTACCGTACTGTTCTGTAGTGTACTGTAGTGTACTGTAGTGTTCTGTAGTGTTCTGTAGTGTACTGTAGTGTTCTGTAGTGTACTGTAGTGTACCGTAGTGTTCTGTAGTGTTCTGTAGTGTTCTGTAGTGTACTGTTCTGTAGTGTACTGTAGTGTTCTGTAGTGTATCATAGTGTTCTGTACTGTTCTGTAGTGTTCTGTAGTGTTCTGTAGTGTTCTGTAGTGTACTGTTCTGTAGTGTACTGTAGTGTACTGTAGTGTTCTGTAGTGTACTGTACTGTAGTGTTCTGTAGTGTACTGTTCTGTAGTGTACTGTAGTGTACTGTAGTGTACTGTAGTGTTCTGTAGTGTACTGTAGTGTTCTGTAGTGTACTGTTCTGTAGTGTACTGTACTGTTCTGTAGTGTACTGTAGTGTACTGTAGTGTTCTGTAGTGTACTGTAGTGTAGTGTTCTGTAGTGTACTGTTCTGTAGTGTACTGTAGTGTACTGTAGTGTTCTGTAGTGTACTGTTCTGTAGTGTACTGTAGTGTACTGTAGTGTTCTGTAGTGTACTGTACTGTACTGTTCTGTAGTGTACTGGAGTGTGTGACAGTTAGGTGAGCTGTTGGTGGACTGAAATAATGCAGTATTGATCTTTAAAGGGGCAATCTGTAGGTCAAATTATAAAAAAGCCTCACCCTGCATCCCTTTTGTGTAAACAGCCTAGGGATGGGGCTGGATAAATGTAACCACTCTCAAATTCATAGACAGGTCTATGGATACAAGGAATGTCTATCCATGCGATCAAAATTATAGTTTTAACTATATTTTGAAGTTAACAGTGTTTGATAACAGTTACATTGTTTACAAACAAATTAGTAAAACACGAGCCATTTATAAGGTATATTCTACTATACCCAATTGGTTTAGTTATATCATTAATTTACAAATAAAACATTGATGTAGCAATCATAGATTGTGACTTTAAGGATACTGACATGATTATATCTATTTGTTTTTACATGTACTTGATGATTACATTTACACTGAGTGGACAAAACATTAAAAACACCTACTCTTTCCATGACAGGCTGACCAGATGAATCCTGGTGAAAGCTATGATCTCTTATTGATGTCACTTGTTAAATTCACTTCAATCAGTGTAGATGAGACAGTTGAGACAGTTGAGACATGGATTGTGTATGTGTGCCATTCAGAGGGTGAATGGGAAAAACAAAATATTGAAGTGCCTTTTAATGAAGTATGGTAGTAGGTGCCAGCTGCACCGGTTTGGGTCAAGAACTGCAATGCAGCTGAGTTTTTCACGGTCAAAAGTTCCCTATGTGTATCAAGAACGGTCCACCACACAAAGGACATCCAGCCAACTTGACACAACTGTGGGAAGCATTGGAGTCAACATGGGCCAGCCTCCCTGTGGAACGCTTTCGACACCTTGTAGAGTCCATGCCCCAACGAATTGAGGCTGTTCTGCAACTCAATATTAGGAAGGTGTTCCTAATGTTTGATATACTCAGTGTACACTTACCCTGTAGTCATTTAGCAGACGCTCCTATCCAGAGCGATTTACAGTCAGTTCATCAATATAGCTTGGTGGGACAAGCACATATCTCAGTCATAATAAGTACATTTTTCCTCAATAAAGAAGCTCTCAGCAAAGTCAGAGCTAGTAAAAAAATAAATAATTTAAAGGCATAATCAAATCAAATCAAATGCTATTTCACATGCGCCGAATACAACATGTGTAGACCTTACAGTGAAATGCTTACTTACAAGCCCTTAACCAACAATGCTTTAAGAAGTTAAGAAAAAAAGTATTAAGTGAAAGTAGATGACAGATTATTGAGAAAGTAGAAAATGAAAGTAACAAATAATTAAACAGCAGCAGTAAAATAACAATAGCGACGCTATGGGTACTGGTACACAGTCAATGTGCGGGGGCACTGGTTAGTCTACCAACATGTACATAGTAATATGTACATGTTGGTAGAGTTAAAGTGACTATGCATTGATTATAAACAGAGAGTAGCAGCAGCATAAAAGAGGGGTCTGGAAAGCCCTTTGATTAGCTGTTCAGGAGTCTTATGGCTTGGGGGTAGAAGCTGTTAAGAATTCTTTAGGACCTAGACTTGGCGCTCCGGTATCGCTTGCCGTGTGGTAGCAGAGAGAACAGTCTATGACTAGGGTGGCTGGAGTCTTTGACAATTCTTTGGGCCTTCCTCTGACACCGCCTAACATAGAGGTCCTGGATGGCAGGAAGCTTGACCCCAGTGATGTACTGGGCCGTACGCACTACCCTCTGTAGTGCCTTGCGGTCGGAGTCCGAGCAGTTGCCATACCAGGCAATGATGCAACCAGTCAAGATGCTCTTGATGGTGCAGCTGTGGAACCTTTTGAGGATCTGAGGACCCATGCCAAATCTTTTCAGTCTCCTGAGGGGGAATAGGGTTTGTCGTGCCCTCTTCACGACTGTCATGGTGTGCTTGGACCATGTTAGTTTGTTGGTGATGTGGACACCAAGGAACTTGAAGCTCTCAACCTGTTCCACTACAGCCCCGTCAATGAGAATGGGGGAGGACTCGGTCCTCCTTTTCCTGTAGTCCACAATCATCTCCTTTGCCTTGATCACGTTGAGGGAGAGGTTGTTATCCTGGCACCACACGGCTAGGTCTCTGACCTCTTCCCTATAGGCTGTCTCATCGTTGTCGGTGATCAGGCCTACCACTGTTGTGTCATCGGCAAACTTGATGATGGTGTTGGAGTCGTGCCTCCCATGCAGTCATGAGTGAACAGGGAGTACAGGAGGGGACTTAACACGCACCCCTGAGGGGTCCCCGTGTTGAAGATCAGCTTGGCGGATATGTTATTCCCAACCTTTACCACCTGGGGGTGGCCCGTCAGGAAGTCCAGGAACCAGTTGCAGAGGGAGGTGTTTAGTCCCACGGTCCTTAGCTTAGTGATGAGCTGTGAGGGCACTATGGTGTTTAACGCTGAGCTGTAGTCAATGAATAGCATTCTCACATAGGTGTCCTTTTGTCCAGGTGGGAAAGGGCAGTGTTGAGTGCAATAGAGATTGCATCATCTGTGGATCTGTTGGGGCGGTATGCAAATTGGAGCGGGTCTAGGGTTTCTGGGATAATGGTGTTGATGTGAGCCATGACCAGCCTTTCAAAGCACTTCATGGCTACAGATGTGAGTGCTACTGGTCAGTAGTCATTTAGGCAGGTTACCTTAGTGTTCTTAGGCACAGGGACTATGGTGGTCTGCTTGACTATGGTGGTCTGCTCAGTCTGGGACAAGTTGAAAATGTCAGTGAAGACACTTGTCAGCTCATGCTCGGTGTACACGTCCAGGTAATCCGTCTGGCCCTGCGGCCTTGTGAGTGTTGATCTGTTTAAAGGTCTTACTCACATCGGCAATGGAGAGCATAATCACACAGTCATCCGGAACAGCTGGTGCTCTCATGCATGTTTCAGTGTTACTTGCCTCGAAGAGAGCATAGAAGTAATTTAGCTCGTCTGGTAGGTTCGTTTCACTAGACAGCTCATGGCTGTGCTTCCCTTATTATACATGATTGCCGTAACACCTTGTCTGGAAGCCTTGTTTAGACATATGATTAATTTGCTGTACCTACAGGTGGAAAGTACTTGTATAAGAAAACGTGCAACATCCAACATGCAACCAGAATAACAACCAACAATCATGGAACTATACAGTCGTGGCCAAAAGTTTTCAGAATGACACAAATATTAATTTTCACAAAGTCTGCTGCCTCAGTTTGTATGATGGCAATTTGCATATACTCCAGAATGTTATGAAGAGTGATCAGATGAATTGCAATTAATTGCAAAGTCCCTCTTTGCCATGCAAATGAACTGAATCCCCCAAAAACATTTCCACTGCATTTCAGCCCTGCCACAAAAGGACCAGCTGACATCATGTCAGTGATTCTCTCATTAACACAGGTGTGAGTGTTGAGGAGGACAAGGCGGGAGATCATTCTGTCATGCTGATTGAGTTCGAATAACAGACTGGAAGCATCAAAAGGAGGGTGGTGCTTGGAATCATTGTTCTTCCTCTGTCTACCATGGTTACCTGCAAGGAAACACGTGCCGTCATCATTGCTTTGCACAAAAAGGGCTTCACAGGCAAGGATATTGCTGCCAGTAAGATTGCACCTAAATCAACCATTTATCGGATCATCAAGAACTTCAAGGCGAGCGGTTCAATTGTTGTGAAGAAGGCTTCGGGGCGCTCAAGAAAGTGCAGCAAGCACCAGGACCGTCTCCTAAAGTTGATTCAGCTGCGGGATTGGGGCACCACCAGTACAGAGCTTGTGAGTGCATCTGCATGCACAATGAGGTGAAGACTTTTGGAGGATGGCCTGGTGTCAAGAAGGGCCGCAAAGAAGCCACTTCTCTCCAGGAAAAACATCAGGGACAGACTGATATTCTGCAAAAGGTACAGGGATTGGACTGCTGAGGACTGAGGTAAAGTCATTTTCTCTGATGAATCCCCTTTCCGATTGTTTGGGGCATCCGGAAAAAAGCTTGTCCGGAGAAGACAAGGTGAGCGCTACCATCAGTCCTGTGTCATGCCAACAGTAAAGCATCCTGAGACCATTCATGTGTGGGGTTGCTTCTCAGCCAAGGGAGTGGGCTCACTCACAATTTTGCCTAAGAACACAGCCATGAATAAAGAATGGTATCAACACATCCTCCGAGAGCAACTTCTCCCAACCATCCAGGAACAGTTTGGTGACGAACAATGCCTTTTCCAGCATGATGGAGCACCTTGCCATAAGGCGAAAGTGATAACTAAGTGGCTCGGGAACAAAACATTGATATTTTAGGTTTATGTCCAGGAAACTCCTCATACCTTTAATCCCATTGAGAACTTGTGGTCAATCCTCAAGAGGTGGGTGGACAAACAAAAACCCACAAATTCTGACAAACTCCAAGCATTGATTATGCAAGAATGGGCTGCAATCAGTCAGGATGTGGCCCATAAATTAAATGACAGCATGCCAGGGCGGATTGCAGAGGTCTTGAAAAAGAAGGGTCAACACCGCAAGTATTGACTCTTTGCATCAACTTCATGTAATTGTCAATAAAAGCCTTTGACACTTATGAAATGCTTGTAATTATACTTCAGTATTCCATAGTAACATCTGACAAAATATCTAAAGACACTGAGGCAGCAAACTTTGTGGAATTTAATATTTGTGTCATTCTCAAAACTTTTGGCCACGGCTGTACAAGCAGTGTGACAGAAGTTTGACCAGACATGACTTGGAGGCAGCATTGGCTACATGTCAATAGTAGTCAGACAGTCATGGGTGAGAATGTCAAGTGAAATGCTCGATAGCTCCAGGAAAAGGGCTGTAAGGTTAACTCAGATCTGTGACTACAGCCTTATGACATCAACCACCAGCGTCATTGGAGCCTGCAGTGCGTGCCTCTGACAATGATTGTTAAGCGTTTTTGTGATGGTGTGTGCGTGGTGTCTGCGGTGTTTTGTGTGTGTGTGTGTGTGTTGTATTTGGTTTTGGGGCATGGGTCTATACAGTATATCTGTGTGTAGGGGGGTGTATACAGTATGTGTGTAAGGGGTGTATACAGTGTGTGTGTGTATATATATATGTATGTATGTATGTATGTATGTATGTATGTATGTATGTATGTATGTATGTATGTATGTATGTATATATATATATATATATATATATATATATATATATATATATATATATATATATATATATATATACTGCTCAAAAAAATAAAGGGAACACTTAAACAACACATCCTAGATCTGAATGAAAGAAATAATCTTATTAAATACTTTTTTCTTTACATAGTTGAATGTGCTGACAACAAAATCACACAAAAATAATCAATGGAAATCCAATTTATCAACCCATGGAGGTCTGGATTTGGAGTCACACTCAAAATTAAAGTGGAAAACCACACTACAGGCTGATCCAACTTTGATGTAATGTCCTTAAAACAAGTCAAAATGAG
The DNA here is from genome assembly GCF_965601325.2 of Salmo salar. Lineage (NCBI taxonomy): Eukaryota > Metazoa > Chordata > Actinopteri > Salmoniformes > Salmonidae > Salmo > Salmo salar. Next base: position 62,626,595 of record NC_138297.1, read on the forward strand.
GCTCAGTAGTGTGTGTGGCCTCCACGTGCCTGTATGACCTCCCTACTACGCCTGGGCATGCTCCTGATGAGGTGGCGGATGGTCTCCTGAGGGATCTCCTCCCAGACCTGCACTAAAGCATCCGCCAACTCCTGGACAGTCTGTGGTGCAACGTGGCGTTGGTGGATGGAGCGAGACATGATGTCCCAGATGTGCTCAATTGGATTCAGGTCTGGGGAACGGGCAGGCCAGTCCATAGCATCAATGCCTTCCTCTTGCAGGAACTGCTGACACACTCCAGCCACATGAGGTCTAGCATTGTCTTGCATTAGGAGGAACCCAGGGCCAACCGCACCAGCATATGGTCTCACAAGGGTTCTGAGGATCTCATCTCGGTACCTAATGGCAGTCAGGCTACCTCTGGCGAGCACATGGAGGGCTGTGCGGCCCCCCAAAGAAATGCCACCCCACACCATGACTGACCCACCGCCAAACCGGTCATGCTGGAGGATGTTGCAGGCAGCAGAACGTTCTCCACGGTGTCTCCAGACTCTGTCAAGTCTGTCACGTGCTCAGTGTGAACCTGCTTTCATCTGAGAAGACCACAGGGCGCCAGTGGCGAATTTGCCAATCTTGGTGTTCTCTGGCAAATGCCAAACGTCCTGCACGGTGTTGGGCTGTAAGCACAACCCCCACCTGTGGACGTCGGGCCCTCATACCACCCTCATGGAGTCTGTTTCTGACCGTTTGAGCAGACACATGCACATTTGTGGCCTGCTGGAGGTCATTTTGCAGGGCTCTGGCAGTGCTTCTCCTGCTCCTCCTTGCACAAAGGCGGAGGTAGCGGTCCTGCTGCTGGGTTGTTGCCCTCCTACGGCCTCCTCCACGTCTCCTGATGTACTGGCCTGTCTTCTGGTAGCGCCTCCATGCTCTGGACACTACGCTGACAGACACAGCAAACCTTCTTGCCACAGCTCGCATTGATGTGCCATCCTGGATGAGCTGCACTACCTGAGCCACTTGTGTGGGTTGTAGACTCTGTCTCATGCTACCACTAGAGTGAAAGCACCGCCAGCATTCAAAAGTGACCAAAACATCAGCCAGGAAGCATAGGAACTGAGAAGTGGTCTGTGGTTACCACCTGCAGAACCACTCCTTTATTGGGGGTGTCTTGCTAATTGGCTATAATTTCCACCTTTTGTCTATTCCATTTGCACAACAGCATGTGAAATTTATTGTCAATCAGTGTTGCTTCCTAAGTGGACAGTTTGATTTCACAGAAGTGTGATTGACTTGGAGTTACATTGTGTTGTTTAAGTGTTCCCTTTATTTTTTTGAGCAGTATATATATATATATATATATATATATATATATATATATATATATATATATATATATATATATATATATATATATATATATATATATATGTGTGTGTGGGGGGGTATATAGTATATCTGTGTGTAGAGGGGTGTATACAGTATATGTGTGTAGGGGGTATACAGTATATCTGTGTAGGGGTGTATATCTGTGTAGGGGTGTATACGGTATATCTGTGTGTAGAGGGGTGTATACAGTATATGTGTGTAGGGGTATACAGTATATCTGTGTGTAGGGGATGTATACAGTATATTTGTGTAGGGGTGTATACGGTATATATGTGTGTAGGGGGTATACAGTATATCTGTGTGTAGAGGGGTGAATACAGTATTTATGTGTGTTGGGGTATACAGTATATCTGTGTAGGGGTGTATATCTGTGTGTATGGGGGTGTATACAGTATATCTGTGTAGGGGTGTATATGCTTTATCTGTGTGTAGAGGGGTGTATACAGTATATGTGTGTAGGGGGTATACAGTATATCTGTGTGTAGAGGGGTGTATACAGTATATACAGTGGGGAGAACAAGTATTTGATACACTGCCGATTTTGCAGGTTTTCCTGCTGTCACGTCCTGACCAGTAATAGGGGTTATTTGTTATTATAGTTTGGTCAGGACGTGGCAGGGGGTGTTTGTTTCATGTGGTTTGGGCTATGTATTTAGGTAGAGGGGTATTTGTTTTATATGGTTCGGGGTGTGTGTGTATGTAGAGGGGTGTTGGATTTATGTGTTCCGGGGTTTTTGGTTTATGTTCTTGTTTTGTATTCTAGGGTTTCTATGTTGTGTATTTCTTTGTTGGCCTGGTGTGGCTCTCAATCAGGAACAGCTGTACATCGTTGTTTCTGATTGAGAGTCATACTTAGGGAGCTTGTTTTCCACCTGTCCCTTTGTGGGTAGTTGTTTTTGCACTGCTGTGTATAGCCTGCGAAACTGTCGTACTTTGTTTGTTTTTTCGTGTTCACCTATAAATAAAATAATGATGAGCACGCAACCCGCTGTGCCTTGGTCTAATCCCTTCGACAACCGTGACACCTACTTACAAAGCATGTAGAGGTCTGTAATTTTTATCATAGGTACACTTCAACTGTGAGAGACGGAATCTAAAACAAAAATCCAGAAAATCACATTGTATGATTTTTAAGTAATTAATTTGCATTTTATTGCATGACATAAGTATTTGATCACCTACCAACCAGTAAGAATTCCAGCTCTCACATACCTGTTAGTTTTTCTTTAAGAAGCCCTCCTGTTCTCCACTCATTACCTGTATTAACTGCACCTGTTTGAACTCGTTACCTGTATAAAAGACACCTGTTCACACACTCAATCACACAGACTCCAACCTCTCCACAATGGCCAAGACCCTAGAGCTGTGTAAGGACATCAGGGATATAATTGTAGACCTGCACAAGGCTGGGATGGGCTACAGGACAATAGGCAAGCAGCTTGGTGAGAAGGCAACAACTGTTGGTGCAATTATTAGAAAATGGAAGAAGTTCAAGATGACGGTCAATCACCCTCGGTCTGGGGCTCCATGCAAGATCTCACCTCGTGGGGAATCAATGATCATGAGGAAGGTGAGGGATCAGCCCAGAACTACACGGTAGGACCTGGTCAATGACCTGAAGTGAGCTGGGACCACAGTCTCAAAGAAAACCATTAGTAACACACTACGCCGTCATGGATTAAAATCCTTCAGCGCACGCAATGTCCCCCTGCTCAAGCCAGCGCATGTCTAGGCCCATCTGAAGTTTGCCAATGACCATCTGGATGATCCAGAGGAGTTATGGGAGAAGATCATGTGGTCTGATGAGACAAAAATAGAGCTTTTTGGTCTAAATTCCACTCGCTGTGTTTGGAGGAAGAAGAAGGATGAGTACAACCCCAAGAATACCATCCCAACCGTGAAGCATGGAGGTGGAAACATCATTCTTTGGGGATTCTTTTCTGCAAAGGGGACAGGACGACTGCACCGTATTGAGGGGAGGATGGATGGGGCCATGTATCGCGAGATCTTGGCCAACAACCTCCTTCCCTCAGTAAGAGCATTGAAGATGGGTCGTGGCTGGGTCTTCCAGCATGACAACGACCCGAAACACACAGCCAGGGCAACTAAGGAGTGGCTCCATAAGAAGCATCTCAAGGTCCTGGAGTGGCCTAGCCAGTCTCCAGACCTGAACCCAATAGAAAATCTTTGGAGGGAGCTGAAAGTCCGTATTGCCCAGCGACAGCCCCGAAACCTGAAGGATCTGGAGAAGGTCCGTATGGAGGAGTGGGCCAAAATCCCTGCTGCAGTGTGTGCAAACCTGGTCAAGAACTACAAGAAACATATGATCTCTGTAATTGCAAACAAAGGTTTCTGTACCAAATATTAAGTTCTGCTTTTCTGATGTATCAAATACTTATGTCATGCAATAAAATGCAAATTAATTACTTATAAATCATACAATGTGATTTTCTGGATTTTTGATTCCGTCTCTCACAGTTGAAGTGTACCTATGATAAAAATTACAGACCTCTACATGCTTTGTAAGTAGGAAAACCTGCAAAATCGGCAGTGTATCAAATACTTATTCTTCCCAATGTATGTGTGTAATGGGTATACAGAATATCTGTGTGTAGGGGTTTATATCTGTGTGTATGGGGGTGTATACAGAATATCTGTGTGTAGGGGTTTATATCTGTGTGTATGGGGGTTGTATACAGAATATCTGTGTGTAGGGGTTTATATCTGTGTGTATGGGGGTGTATACAGTATATCTGTGTGTAGGAGGGGTGTATGTATCTGTGTGTAAGGGGGTGTATATATCTGTGTGTAAGGGGGATGTATATACCTGTTTGTAGGGGGGTGTATATGTCTGTGTGTAGGGGGCTCTGTATATCTGTGAGTAGGGGGGTGTATATGTCTGTGTGTATATGTCTGTGTGTAGGGGGGTGTATATATCTGTTTGTAGGGGGTGTATATATCTGTGTGTAGGAGGGGTGTATATATCTGTGTGTAGGGGGGTGTATATATCTGTGTGTAGGAGGGTGTGTATATCTGTGAGTAGGGGGGTGTATATGTCTGTGTGTATATGTCTGTGTGTAGGGGGGTGTATATATCTGTTTGTAGGGGGTGTATATATCTGTGTGTAGGAGGGGTGTATATATCTGTGTGTAGGGGGGTGTATATATCTGTGTGTAGGAGGGTGTATATATCTGTGTGTAGGAGGGGTGTATATATCTGTGTGTAGGGAGTGTATATGTCTGTGTGTAGAGGGTGTATATATCTGTGTGTAGGAGGGGTGTATATATCTGTGTGTAGGAGGGGTGTATATATCTGTGTGTAGGGGGGTGTATATATCTGTGTGTAGGGGGTGTATATATCTGTGTGTAGGAGGGGTGTATATGTCTGTGTGTAGGGGGTGTATATATCTGTGTGTAGGAGGGGTGTATATATCTGTGTGTAGGGGGGTGTATATGTCTGTGTGTAGGGGGGTGTATATGTCTGTGTGTAGGGGGGTGTATATATCTGTGTGTAGGGGGGTGTATATATCTGTGTGTAGGGGGTGTATATATCTGTGTGTAGGAGGGGTGTATATGTCTGTGTAGGGGGTGTATATATCTGTGTGTAGGAGGGGTGTATATATCTGTGTGTAGGAGGGGTGTATATATCTGTGTGTAAGGGGGTGTATATGTCTGTGTGTCTGGGGGTGTATATGTCTGTGTGTAGGGGGGTGTATATATCTGTGTGTAGGAGGGGTGTATATATCTGTGTGTAGGGGGGTGTATATATCTGTGTGTAGGGGGGTGTATATGTCTGTGTGTAGGGGGTGTATATATCTGTGTGTAGGAGGGGGGTATATGTCTGTGTGTAGGGGGTGTATATATCTGTGTGTAGGAGGGTGTATACATCTGTGTGTAGGGGGGTGTATATATCTGTGTGTAGGGGGGTGTATATATCTGTGTGTAGGAGGGTGTATATATATGTGTGAAGGGGGGTGTATATATCTGTGTGTAGGGGGGTGTAGATATCTGTGTGTAGGAGGGTGTATATATCTGTGTGTAGGAGGGTGTATATATCTGTGTGTAGGGGGGTGTATATGTCTGTGTGTAGGGGGGTGTATATATCTGTGTGTAGGAGGGTGTATATATCTGTGTGTAGGGGGTGTATATATCTGTGTGTAGGGGGGTGTATATGTCTGTGTGTAGGAGGGTGTATATATCTGTGTGTAGGAGGGTGTATATATATGTGTGTAGGGGGGTGTATATATCTGTGTGTAGGGGGGTGTATATATCTGTGTGTTGGAGGGTGTATATATCTGTGTGTAGGAGGGTGAATTGTATCTGTGAGTAGGGGGGTGTATATGACTGTGTGTAGGGGGGTGTATATATCTGTGTGTAGGAGGGTGTATATATCTGTGTGGAGGAGGGGTGTATATATCTGTGTGTAGGGGGGTGTATATATCTGTGTGTAGGGGGGTGTATATATCTGTGTGTAGGAGGGGTGTATATATCTGTGTGTAGGGGGGTGAATATGTCTGTGTGTAGGGGGGTGTATATATCTGTGTGTAGGGGGGTGTATATATCTGTGTGTAGGAGGGTGTATATATCTGTGTGTAGGAGGGTGTATATATCTGTGTGTAGGAGGGGTGTATATATCTGTGTGTAGGGGGTGTATATGTCTGTGTGTAGGGGGGTGTATATATCTGTCTGTAGGAGGGTGTATATATCTGTGTGTAGGAGGGTGTATATATCTGAGTGTAGTGGGGTGTATATGTCTGTGTGTAGGGGGGTGTATATGGCCCGTTGTACTACAGTATAGTAGGGATATTGAGCTGAACATGGCCCTTTCTACTACAGTATAGTAGAGGTAATGAGGTGAACATGGCCTGTTGTACTACAGTATAGTAGAGGTATTGAACTGAACATGGCCTGTTGTACTACAGCATAGTAGAGGTATTGAGCTGAACATGGCCCTTTGTACTACAGTATAGTAGAGGTATTGAGCTGAACATGGCCCGTTGTACTACAGTATAGTAGAGGTATTGAGCTGAACATGGCCTGTTGTACTACAGTATAGTAGAGGTATTGAACTGAACATGGCCTGTTGTACTACAGTATAGTAGAGGTATTGAGCTAAACATGGCCCGTTGTACTACAGTATAGTAGAGGTATTGAGGTGAACATGGCCTGTTGTACTACAGTATAGTAGAGGTATTGAGCTAAACATGGCCCGTTGTACTACAGTATAGTAGAGGTATTGAGCTGAACATGGCCTGTTGTACTACAGTATAGTAGAGGTATTGAGCTGAACATGGCCTGTTGTACTACAGTATAGTAGAGGTATTGAGCTGAACATGGCCCGTTGTACTACAGTATAGTAGAGGTATTGAGGTGAACATGGCCTGTTGTGCTACAGTATAGTAGAGGTATTGAGCTGAACATGGCCCACTGTGTTACAGTATAGAGGGGGTATTTGGTAGTTTTCATGGTAGCCTAAGAGAGCTACATTTGTACTAAGACACTATTGTGTGTGGGTCATAAAGGGTCAAAAGGCAATTTAGAATTTATGAAGTCATGGCATGTAGGGGCACAAGGCCCTTGAAGGAGGCGGCCCTTGGAGGAAATGGCCCTTAGAGGAGGTCGCCAGTAGAGGAGGTGGCCCTTGGAGGAAGTGGCCCTTGGAGGAAGTGGCCCTTAGAGGAGGGCGCCAGTAGAGGATGTGGCCCTTGGAGGAGGTCGCCAGTAGAGGAGGTGGCCCTTGGAGGAGGTCGCCGGTAGAGGAGGTGGCCCTTGGAGGAGGTCGCCGGTAGAGGATGTGGCCCTTGGAGGAGGGCGCCAGTAGAGGATGTGGCCCTTGGAGGAGGTCGCCAGTAGAGGAGGTGGCCCTTGGAGGAGGTCGCCAGTAGAGGAGGTGGCCCTTGGAGGAGGTCGCCGGTAGAGGAGGTGGCCCTTGGAGGAGGTCGCCGGTAGAGGAGGTGGCCCTTGGAGGAGGTCGCCGGTAGAGGATGTGGCCCTTGGAGGAGGTCGCCAGTAGAGGAGGTGGCCCTTGGAGGAAGTCACCAGTAGAGGATGTGGCCCTTGGAGGAGGTCTAAAATTGAGGAGGTGGCCCTTGGAGGAGGTATTTGTTGAGAGGGGTACATTGAGAGTGTAAGATAGAGTTAGGCTGTGGTCAGTTACTGTTGTCTCTTGTCAAATTCGAATAAAGTCACACAAGATTTTCTTGAAGGATGACCCTATGACATTCTTGATGGGGCATCTTATCTAACCAATACACTTTAGACAACAAGCTTTGTATTGCATATTGAACAATGCAAGATTTTCTAAAGGATAAGGGCTGTGAGGGGTAATTCAATACAGCACCTCTATCGGTATCTGTACTGGCATTTAGCTATTCAATTCTGACCTTAAACCAGACTATTTTGTAAAATACAGTATGTTTCTCATATCATGTCCATGTTCCCTTGTTGTCCAGTTTTTCCTGAGTATTTTGTCTCTGATCTCATCAAAACACAATTGATTGTTGACTGACATTTGGTGACAGTTGAGCCTTGGTAACCATGGAGATTAGCCAGTGTTACGGTTCTGATTGGATCATGATTTTTCTGATAGTCATGTTAGTCTGCAGGTGTAGAGATCCCCGCTGCTACACGTGATAGTGGCACATGCATCACTGCATCATCACTGCGTCACTTTCCTCTACAGGGAGCCAGGTTTTCCTGTGTCTACCCTTCTCAATGGCAAGGTTGTGCTCACTGAGCCTGTACTTTGCCAAGGTTTTTCTAAGGTTTTGATCAGTAACCATGGTCAAATAGTTAGCCATGGTGTACTGTCGATTTAGGGCCAGAGAGCACTGCATTTTGCTTTGTGCTTGTGCTTGGGTTTCCCAATAAGCAATATAGTTTTGTTTTGACTGTGTTGTAATTTGTTTTATTCTGATTGATTGGATGTTCTGGTCCTGAGGCTTCAGTGTGTTAGTGTCTCTGTCTCTATCTATCTCTGTCTGTCTCTCTCCCTCTCTGTCTGTCTATCTCCGTCTGTCTCTCTCCCTTTCTGTCTGTCTATCTCCGTCTGTCTCTCTTCCCTCTCTGTCTGTCTATCTCCGTCTGTCTCTCTCTCCCTCTCTGTCTGTCTATCTCCGTCTGTCTCTCTCTCCCTCTCTGTCTGTCTATCTCCGTCTGTCTCTCTCTCCCTCTCTGTCTGTCTATCTCCGTCTGTCTCTCTCTCCCTCTCTGTCTGTCTATCTCCGTCTGTCTCTCTCTCCCTCTCTGTCTGTCTATCTCCGTCTGTCTCTCTCCCTCTCTGTCTATCTCCGTCTGTCTCTCTCCCTCTCTGTCTGTCTATCTCCGTCTGTCTCTCTCTCCCTCTCTGTCTGTCTATCTCCGTCTGTCTCTCTCTCTCTCCCTCTCTGTCTGTCTATCTCCGTCTGTCTCTCTCTCCCTCTCTGTCTGTCTATCTCTGTCTGTCTCTCTCTCCCTCTCTGTCTGTCTATCTCCATCTGTCTCTCTCTCCCTCTCTGTCTGTCTATCTCCGTCTGTCTCTCTCTCTCCCTCTCTGTCTGTCTGTCTGTCTGACTGTCTGTCTCTCTCTCTGTCCTTCTCCCCCTCTCTTTTCCTCCTTATTAAAATCATATCACTCCCTGTTTATTTTGCAGCACATGAATTCAGCGCGTGAATTCCCCAATGTGGAGGAGCTTAACTGGTTACATTGGATTTGATGTTGAACGCACGTTTGCACACAATTGGATCATATGCCAATTACAACCACTCACAAACACGCTAGATCCCCCACACACAGGCACACACACAGATATTACTCCTCAAATAATTTCACATCACTTTGAATTTGTTTATTGTTCGCTTTATGAAATGTCAAAAGAAGCTTTTCAACCCAAAACAAATTCCTAAATATTCCCCCAAATTAATAAATATTATCCTTTTGACGGCACACACACACACATACACACACACGTGCCAGAGGGATGCAGACGGCTGCATTCATATGAGATTTTCTCCTTCATTAAAGAAAGATAAATATCTGCCTCTGGCTTTTATGTTTCTTCCTCTTCAGTGGCTTGGTTTGGGAGGAGGAGGGGTTATGGAAATGAGATGGGTGGAGGAGGGGTTATGGTAATGTCTGGATGGAGAAGGGGGTATGATAATTGTCTATGTGTAGGATGGGTTATGGCAATGAGCGAGGTGGAAGAGGGGGTATGATAATGGACTGATGGAGTAGGGGTATGATAATTGTATGGGAGGGGTTATGTTAATGAGCTGGGTGGAGGACGGGTTATGGTAATAGTTGGATGGAGAAGGGGTATGACTGGAGGAGGGGGTCTGGGTGGAGGAGGGGTTATGGTAATGAGCTGGGTGGAGGAGGGGGTATGACTGGAGGAGGGGGTCTGGGTGGAGGAGGGGTTATGGTAATGAGCTGGGTGGAGGAGGGGTATGATAATGGCCTGTGAGGAGGGGGTATGATAATAGTCTTGTTGGAGGAGGGAGTATGATAATGTCTGGGTGGAGGAGTGGGTATGATAATGGTCCAGGTGGAGGAGGGGGTATGATAATTGTCTGGGTGGAGGAGGGGGTATGATAATGGTCTGGATGGAGGAGGGGGTATGATGATGGTCTGGGTGGACGAGGGGGTATGTTAATGTTCTGGGTGGAGGAGGGGGTATGATAATGGTCTTGGTGGAGGAGGGGGTATGATAATGGCCAGAATGGAAGAGGGGGTATGATAATGGTTGGGTGGAGGAGGGGGTATGATAATGGTTGGGTGGAGGAGGGGGTATGATAATGGTTGGGTGGAGGAGGTGGTATGATAATGGACAGTCTCCTCTGCTAGGTACCCCCCCTTTTGTCACTAAGTATCCAACTTTTGTCACTAACTATCCAAAATATAAATGTATCAAAAGTAGGTGAAATATTTGAGGAATCCCAAATGTTTGGTCTGGACCAGAGATGGGAAACTCTGGCAAATGCCAGATGGGCTGGTCCATCTCTTGCCCAGTAGACCTGTCTAAATAGTTTTTTGGTGCAAAAAGGATCATTATTTGCCTAATAATGGGGGCCTCAAGAGAACACGGAGCAGTGTGGGGTCCTTGAGTAAAAAAACAAGCGCAGGTATGTTAGAAATGCCTTCGCAGATTTCTGGTCCCAGTCCGCCCCTGCTCTGGACCGATTGCCTATTATTGGGTCATGTCATGGGCAAGGGATGTGAGACCAGACATTTTTGTCATGTCTAGAATAATGTGTTTTGCTATATTATAGGGCACAGCATAAATACCAAAAGTCTAAAGCAGGTCACAGCATAAATCATTTGGGAACCTATGCCTTAGGGCGCAGGGGACTTTCAGCACGATTTGAGAGTTTTTTTGTGTGTCATTTATAGCCTGAGACCTGAAAACTGGTTGGCTCCCCCGATATAATGCCTGTGAATTTTTGCGACGCATGGCTAACACAGTCTTGTGATGTGCAGGAGACCCAAGGTTGGAACTTTGGTTTTTCAGGACAGAACGAGAACAAACTGACAACATAAAAATGTAAAGGACAAACTAGATTTGGCAAAATGTCACAAACTAAATGTACCTGTACTCAGTACATCTAATGAGTCCATTTAGTCTGGCATTTAGCTGTGATACTAGCAGACCCTTTAAACAGAGACAATGACCTGTTATTGACCTGTAATTCCTGTTGCCTCCTTTCGTCTCAAGGAAGGGCCACTCTGGTGTCACGGCAATGTAGTCATGGCTCTGGTATCAGATTGGTACATGATCCATGTGGCACGATGAGCTGAACTCCTTCATTTTCGCTGTAGGTCAGATGAGGCACGAGGCACAACGCATGGTTCTCCTCCTGGATTTTACATTGTGGCAATTGTAATTTACGGCAGTCTTTCTTAATCCTGGTCCCTGGGGACCAAAAGGGTGTACATTTTGGTTTTGGCCCTAGCACTAGACAGTTGATTCAAATGATCAACTCATCGTCAAGCTTTGATCATTTGAACCAGCTGTGTAGTGCTGGTAACCTCTGGACAGTTTTTGTTGCAGGTCACTTGAGGTCGTCTACAGTATGAGGTGGTTTCAGCCCCAGGATTAGGGGAGAGGGGTGTGTCATCTGAGTTCAGTGAACTGTACAGTAAGCTGGTTAGTGTCCCGTTTGTTGGAGCCAACAAGAGTCACGCAAGGTAAGTACTGGATTAGGGAATGAATGTCATGTCACAAGGCTCGTCTGAGTTTTGGGGTCATCGCACTAATGGAAGAAAAACAAGCACATTACAATTGTTTAATATGATTCAGCATTATGAGGTCTCTAAATAGCTTCAATGAACATTTGGACAGAGCTTTCTTGGACACACACTTTGACAGCACGTGCCGAGTGAAGGGCTTATTTGAACAAATAGATTTTAAAGGCTGAGGTTAACATGACTGGTTGGATTTTACTGTTAGCAAAATATATATTATACATTTTATTTTCATGAATTGAACCTTTATTTCACCAGGCGTGTCCAGTGCTTGAATTGGGCCAGTAGACTACACACCTTCATTGAGTACGGGCACATCACATTTTCTACTGCTTGACTACCAGCACCTCTTATAGAATATTACGTACGAATATGATGAGTTCAGTTAAGAACAAATGACAGCCTGTGGTCAATGCTACGGGGACCAAAAGGCATAGCATCACGCTATAGAAATATAGGTCAGAAGATGAGCTACAGGCTCTAATTATTTATCACATTAAAAACCAGCCAGAAAATGATGACGAAATGTTCTCAGTTAATACCCGATCCCAGCTCATCACTGTGACATAATTTGAAGGAGTTATTATTGGTACACAGTTTGATGGGTACTTTGTGATAGTTGTATTTTGACTGAACCATGAAGGTGTTTTAGTCAATCAGTCAGTCAGTCAGTCAGTCAGTCAATCAGTCAATCAATCAATAATCAAATGTATTTATAAAGCCCTTTTACATCAGCCGATGTCACAAAGTGCTATATAGAAAGCCAGCCTAAAACCCCAAACAGCAAGCAATGCAGATGTAGAAGCACTGTAGAGTTCATCAGCGGAGGAGGTTGTCATTCTCTCTAATCAGACACTGTTGATTGGTCAGTATATGTGCCCCTGGTCCCCAGGGCCGGATTAAGAAATTGGATTAAGAAAATAACGTTTTTTTTTTATATGGCCATAGACTACTACTCGCGTCGTGGCAATAGCCTATCTCTGGATGTGATACATTGAAAAACAGTGCTGCTGTTAGCTACTAATTGGGAGTTGTTGAGTAAACAGTGTTCTATGGGTTCTACATACAGACTAGTCTTCTCTTTTTAGCAGTAGCCATTTCCTTTTGAAAATCTACATTTTTCCCACGATTCTATTTTGAAATGTTGCAAAAGTCAAACAGACAGCTGCAACCAACCATATAAATAAAATCCATAGTTCCGCAGTTCCCATTCAAGTCAGGATCCATTGCTAGTGCACCCATGAGTTTAACAGTCAAATTATCAGGGTCAGAGGTCACAAAACCATTCTATGGATTATATGTCTATGGCCACAACACAACAAGCTGTAGTCGAAATGTGGCATACATGCTTCCCAAGCTGTTCTGGCAGCTCGTTGTGGCCCAACATCTTTTATGACACTTTATGTTGGTGTTTCCTTCATTTTGGCAGATACCTGTATGTGCTTGTGATAAAACTTAATACACAGTTATTTTTTTGTATAAACTATTGATCCTCTGGTTTGTGTTCCAACCCTGTTCCTGGAGAGCTACCCTCCTGTAGGTTTTCACTCCAACCCTGTTCCTGGAGAGATACCCTCCTGTAGGTTTTCACTCCAACCCTGTTCCTGTAGAGCTACCGTCCTGTAGGTTTTAACTCCAACCCTGTTCCTGGAGAGCTACCGTCCTGTAGGTTTTCACTCCAACCCTGTTCCTGTAGAGCTACCGTCCTGTAGGTTTTCACTCCAACCCTGTTCCTGTAGAGCTACCGTCCTGTAGGTTTTCACTCCAACCCTGTTCCTGTAGAGCTACCGTCCTGTAGGTTTTCACTCCAACCCTGTTCCTGTAGAGCTACCGTCCTGTAGGTTTTCACTCCAACCCTGTTCCTGTAGAGCTACCGTCCTGTAGGTTTTCACTCCAACCCTGTTCCTGTAGAGCTACCGTCCTGTAGGTTTTCACTCCAACCCTGTTCCTGTAGAGCTACCGTCCTGTAGGTTTTCACTCCAACCCTGTTCCTGGAGAGCTACCGTCCTGTAGGCTTACAATAGTGAGTGCATACATTTTCATACTGTTCCCAGTGGGAATCAAACTGACAACCCTGGCATTGCAATTGCCATGCTCCAACTGAGCCACATGGGACCTATTGTCCATTACTTTTCAATCATGGTACACACAGTACATACACTGCCTGCGTCAAACATATATATTTATGTAATACATGTAAATACCACTATGTGGTGCTGTAACCATATATCTGAAAATCTGCTGTCCTTTCCCCTGATCTCAGACAACTTTTAGATGCATGAAGTGTTATACAACTCAAAGTAGCTATGTTAGTCTGCCCTCTTCACTCTTCGATAATTCATGTTTGTGTGCATGTATATAATTGAAGATGTTGTGGGACAGGGAATTAGGAGAAAGACAGAGCGAGACAACGAGAGACAGAAAACACGTGTGGTACAATTACCCTGCATTGCCTAATACGATTGGTTAGGAGGTTTCATTGACATAACCCACTCATATTCCTGGAAGCTGTATGATCTAAATTGAACAATAAAGTTTTGTCCTCAGCCTAATAACAGGAGTCTGGCCCTTTTATATCAGCACTATAGCCTGAGGCTGGCGAGCAGGAGAGCTGATTTTGGGGGCTGCTGTTGATTGGTAGTACACTGCCTGGTTTATTGTTCTTACCGGGGTAACACACACACACACACACACACACACACACACACACACACACACACACACACACACACACACACACACACACACACACACACACACACACACACACACACATTTATTGTACTAACCGAGGCATAACCTGTGGTCATGCAATATTGACTCAATTTCAAATGGACACTGGTAAATAATCATTACTGAGTTTTGTTTCACCACACGTCATTGTAAATAAGAATTTGTTCTTAAATTTAAAATAAATAAAAACAATTTGAGACATCTCGTGTGGCTGAGGACATTAGAAAAGGTTACATCTCTCTCTCCAAATGAAATGCTAATGCCAAAATCTATTACATTTCTGTTACTGTTGACATTTCATATCCAACGGATCTCTGACATATCACTGAGTCACACTACCATTTCATATCCAACGGATCTCTGACAAATCATTGAGTCACACTACCATTTCATATCCAACGGATCTCTGACAAATCACTGAGTCACACTACCATTTCATATCCAACGGATCTCTGACATATCACTGAGTCACACTACCATTTCATATCCAACGGATCTCTGACAAATCACTGAGTCACACTACCATTTCATATCCAACGGATCTCTGACAAATCACTGAGTCACACTACCATTTCATATCCAACGGATCTCTGACAAATCACTGAGTCACACTACCATTTCATATCCAACAGATCTCTGACAAATCACTGAGTCACACTACCATTTCATATCCAACAGATCTCTGACAAATCACTGAGTCACACTACCTACCTGCCGTGAGTTAAAGTACCTGATGGCCTATCTAACTGAGGTGTGGGTGTATTTGTGTGCGTGTGTGTGTGTGTGTGTTATTCCTGTTCCAGTCTTGTGGTGCATGCTGCTAAAGTCTATGTACTTCTGCTGCATTACCTGATTGAAACACATGATCCCTCTCTAAAACGTGTGTTTGGATTAGCCGTGCTACAAAGCAATTACCCTAAGTAAT
Source organism: Salmo salar (assembly GCF_965601325.2). Classification (NCBI taxonomy): domain Eukaryota; kingdom Metazoa; phylum Chordata; class Actinopteri; order Salmoniformes; family Salmonidae; genus Salmo; species Salmo salar. The sequence goes on from NC_138297.1 coordinate 62,641,839, forward strand.
GACTCTGGTGTCTGTCCCAAATGTCACCTTATGTCCTACATAGTGCACAACTGGTCAGAAGTAGTGCACTGTGTAGTGAATACGCTGCCATTTGGGACGCAATTAGTGTGTTTGGCAGACACAGCAGGCTCTTCAGATAAGAGGTACAACACTAACTCACTCCCTCTGCCTGCTAAATCACAGATCATTTACCCTGTGAATTCATTTACTGAACAAAAATAGAAAGTCAACAATTTCAAAGATTGTACTGAGTTACGGTTCATATGAGGAAATCAGTCGATGAAATCAATTCATTAGGCCTTAATCTACGGATGTCCCATGACTGGGCAGGGGCACAGCCATGGGTGGGCCTAGGAGGGCATAGGACCACACACCGGGGAGCCAGGACCAGCCAATCAGAATGAGTTTTTCCTCACAAAAGGGCTTTATTATATACAGAAATACTCATCCTCACCCTCCTCAGCCTCTCTCAGGCAAAGAAGCCGAATGTGGAGGTCCTGGGCTGGCATGGTTACAAGTGGTCTGCGGTTGTGAGGCTGGTTGGATATAATGCCAAATTCTCTAAAATTATGTTGGAGGCAGCTTATGGTAGAGAAATAAACATTCAATTCTCTGGCAACAGCTCTGGTGGACATTCCTGCAGCCAGCATGCTAATTACATACTCCCTCAAAACTTGAGACATCTATGGCATTGTGTTGTGTGACAAAACTGCACATTTTAAAGTGACCTTTTATAGTCCACAGCACAAGGTGCACCTGTGTAATGTTCATGCTGTTGGTGGATGGATTATATTGGCAAAAGATAAATGCTTACTAATGAGGATGAAAACAAATGTGTCCACAAAATTGGAAAGAAATGTATGCATATATGCATTTATGCTTTTTATGCATATGGAAAATGTATGGGATTTTTAATTTCAGCTCATGAAACATGGGACCAACACTGTACATGTTGCGTTTATTTTTTTGTTCTGTGTATATATTCACAACAACGTGATAGTGTGTACAAATGGTGTGTTAAACGAACTCTGACTTTATGCACGCACGCACGCATACACACACACACACACACACACACACACACACACGTGTGCACGAGATAACACACACGTGTACAGGAGATAACCTCCTGTAGGTTTTCACTCCAACCCCAATTGTAACTAACCTGATTCATCTTATCAACCAGATAATTATTAATTATAATCAAGTGCGCTAGATTATGTATGGAGCAAAAACCTACAGGAGGGTAGCGCTCCAGGAACAGGGTTGGTGCGAAAACCTACAGGAGGGTGGCGCTCCAGGAACACGGGTTGGTGCGAAAACCTACAGGAGGGTAGCACTCCAGGAACAGGGTTAGACACCCCTGCTATACATGATAGCAAAAATAAAGTTATAAATTCACTTGGTCAACCCCTGGAGGGTTGTATTCCCACTAGTGCAGAGGCGTATGCTAGGGTGGGCCTAGGTGGGCTCACCCACTCAGATTGAACAAAAAAAGAAAAATGTCCAATAGTGTTCAAAACGGAATATTATTTTTATTTTTATCTAAACATGCAAAGTAAGCAGTGCACTGGGTTAGTCAGATTTGATTAAATATAACAGGACAGATGACCTGGAAAAACATACACTCTCACAGGATGGGTTGCCAAAAACAACTGAAAGCCACAATCCCAATGTGCCGCCAATATGCCGTCATTGAGGCATATGTCGCTGTGCTTCTATCGCTGTATATACGTATGCAGCATGCCACTGCCTACTTCTATTTCATTTGTTCATTTAGCAAACAAGACAGCTGATAATCCAGTGCCTGTATCACAGTCAACACACCTACATTCTAGCTTTAATCAGCTCTAAAACTGCACATTTTCCTCTCTGCCCCATGGGAAAATGTGTAGAATTGCAGGAAATTAGCTTTAAAACAGCAACATTTTCTCTAAGCATCATAGCAGAGTGTGTAGAATTGTCCTCGTTTCCCCATGGCACAATGTGTAAACTTGCAGGAAGTTAGCTGCTTTACCTAATTTGGGGGAGGGGCACCCAAATTTCTGCAGACCCTCACATCAACACATTTATGGCTACACCACTGCACTAGTGTAATTCTGCCAACCGCATTCCACAGCTTCATTTACCATATGTCATGTGTGATTTTACACCTGGGAGTTGGTCATCAGGTTAACAACTGCAGCACTCACAATATGTCCTAGAAGTCTCCTCTACATCAGACAGTATCAATGGGAGCAAAACCACAGGCTGTCAGTTAGTCTGGTTTGGGTTGCTGCCTCATCCTTCTCAGAGAGAGAGAGAAGCAAATGGAGGACCTAGTTATCCATCACAGACTCTCTCTCACTCACTCTTTCTCTCTCTCCTCCCTCTTTCTCTGTCTTCTCGTCCTGTTCGTCGTAGCAACCAGTCCAGGGGGAGCCCCAGAGCTTTAATATCTATATCGTGCTATGACAGGACTGGGTTGGGTTGTGAGGGACTGTATTGAGCCTGGTTGTCCCAAGTGCATGGCTATGTGTTGTACCATCTGTCTAACTGAGAATGTCTACGAAATGGCACCCTATTCCCTATATAGTGCACTACTTTTGACCAGAGCCGAAATGGGCCCATAAAGGGAATAGGGTGCCATTTGGGACTGATAAGCTCACTGTTCTTATTGCCTGGGCTTAGGGCTAGGATCCAGGATGTTCTTTTCCCCCACTGCTAGTACTCTTTATGAACCATGTAGGCAACCATCCATGTCCGCTGTGTGTTTTGTTTGAACAATCTAATTTAAGCTTAAGCCCCTTTAAATAAAGAATGACTTGTGGCACTGCTATAATTAGATAGATAGAAGACCAGGATCCATACTACATGCTGGATTAATAATATATTGTCTGTCACAGAGGTGTGCGTGTGTGTGTGTGTGTGTGTGTGTGCGTGTGCGTGTGTGTGTGTGTGTGTGTGTGTGTGTGTGTGTGTGTGTGTGTGTGTGTGTGTGTGTGTGTGTGTGTGTGTGTGTGTGTGTGTGTGTGTGTGTGTGTGGTGTGTGTGGTGGAAGCATAGAAACCTAGAAGCGGAGGAGAGGAGAAACCAGCTGTGGGTTTCTCTCTTCCTTTGTGGTGTGGTTTGGAAAAACAAATAGTTTCCCAGCTGATATTGTTTTTATGGCTAATAGAAGCAGAGAAGCTGAGAGTCATGAATTGAACATGATCAGGGCTGTTCCAACACTATCAGAGGCTGTTGTTCCAGACCCTTGAAATCTTTCAACATTGTTTTATTCAATGTGTCTCATATGATATGATAGAACATAAAACCTGCCTAGTCTGCCTGCTGAGATGGAATGTGTTCTGAGGCACAGCATATGCATTATGAATTGGACACGCAACACGAACTCATCAAACTGCCTGACATGCACACAAACAAAGGTTTGGACACACCTAATCATTCAAGGGTTTTTCTTTATTTTTTACTATTTTCTACATTGTAGAATAATACTGAAGACATCAAAACTATGAAATAACACATATGGAATCATGTAGTAACCAAAAAAGTGTTAAATGAATCAAAATATATTTCATATTTGAGATTCTTCAAAGTAGCCACCCTTTGCCTTGATGACAGCTTTGCACACTCTTGGCATTCTCTCAACCAGCTTCACCTGGAATGCATTTCAATTAACAGGTGTGCCTTGTTAAATGTTAATTTGTGGAATTTTATTCCTTCTTAATGTGTTTGAGTCAATCAGTTGTGGTGTGACAAGGTAGAGGTGGTATACAGAAGATAGCCCTATTTGTTAAAAGACCAAGTCCATATTATGTCAAGAACAGCTCAAATAAACAAAGAGAAACGACAGTCCATCATTACTTTAAGACATGAAGGTCCGTCATTGCGAAACATTTCAAGAAATTGGAATGTTTCTTTAACTGCCGTCGCAAAAATCATCAAGCGCTATGATGAAACTGGCCACAGAAATGGAAGACCCAGAGTTACCTCTGATGTGGAGAATAAGTTTATTAGGGTTACCAGCCTCAGAAATTGCAGCCCAAATAAATGCTTCACAGAGTTCAAGTAACAGACACATCTCAACATCAACTGTTCAGAGGAGACTGCGTGAATCAGGCCTTCATGGTCAAATTGCTGCAAAGAAACCACAACTAAAGGACACCAATAAGAAGAAGAGACTTGCTTGGGCCAAGAAACACGAGCAATGGACATTAGACCGGTGGAAATGTCCTTTGGTCTGATGAGTCCAAACTTGAGATTTTTGGTTCCAACCGCTGTGTCTTTGTCAGCTCACATCTCTCAGTATTTCAGTTCATAGCATGAGTGTCCACAGGGCAAAACACACACACACACACACACACACACACACACACACACACACACACACACACACACACACACACACACACACACACACACACACACACACACACACACACACACACACACACACACACACACACACACACACACACATCCTCCTCATTTCATCTTCCCTCTGGCCTGAAGAGGTATGTGTGTGATCAAGGTATTGAGAGAGAGAGATGTTAGGTTGAACCCTGTTCTTTCCTTCTCATTAGTCTTTCTCCAGAGGGCCACAGCACCAGGTTCACATGAGCTGATTGGGAGTGTGTCCCCTGGCAGAATACGTGTGTGTGTCTCTGTGTGTCTGTGCGCGCAGTGGTGGAAAAAGTACACAATTGTCATATATGAGTAAAAGTAAATATACCCAGTAAAATTAAAATATGTGGTTTTAAATATACTTAAGTATCAAAGTAAATGTAATTGCTAAAATATACTTAAGTATCAAAAGTAAAAGTCAAACTATGAATAATTTAAAATTCCTTATATTAAGCAAACCAGCCGGCACCATTTTATTTTTTTATTTTTTTATTTACGAAAATCCAGGGGCAAGCTCCAACACTCAGACATAATTTACAAACGAAGCATGTGTGTTTAGTGAATCCGCCAGATCAGAGGTAGGAGGGATGACCAGGGATGTTCTTTTGATAAGTGCGTGAATTTGTAACGATGTGCGCTGAGAGTCGGGAAGCAAGTTCAGGGAGTGAGTGATTTAATCAATAAACGAAATATTATACAAAACAAGAAACACGAACACCACACAGACATGAAACTGAAACAGAAACAATGACGCCTGGGGAAGGAACCAAAGGGAGTGACAGATATAGGGCAGGTTATCAAGGAGGTGATGGAGTGCAGGTGAGTCTGACGACGTGCAAATACGCATAACGATGGTGACAGGTGTGCGCCATAACGAGCAGCCTGGTGACCTAGAGGCCCGGAGAGGGAGCACATGTGACAGAATTTATCCATTTTCCTGTCCTGTTAAGCATTCAAAATGTAACCAGTACTTGTTGGACAGGGAAAATGTATGGAGTAAAAAGTACATTATTTTCTTTAGGAACGTAGTGAAGTAAAAGTAAAACGGATGATACTCTGACATTACCATAATATACAGATGTAGGTTATAACTCTGTACTGTAGCTAGCTAGACCTCCAAACTCTGGCATTACCATAATATACAGATGTATTTTATAACACTATATACTGTACCATAATATAGAGATGTATGTTATAACACTCTATACTGTACCATAATATAGAGATGTATGTTATAACACTCTATACTGTACCATAATATAGAGATGTAGGTTATAACTCTATACTGTACCATAATATACAGATGTAGGTTATAACACTCTATACTGTACCATAATATACAGATGTATGTTATAACTCTATACTGTACCATAATATAGAGATGTAGGTTATAACACTCTATACTGTACCATAATATAGAGATGTATGTTATAACACTCTATACTGTACCATAATATAGAGATGTATGTTATAACACTCTATACTGTACCATAATATACAGATGTATGTTATAACTCTATACTGTACCATAATATAGAGATGTAGGTTATAACACTCTATACTGTACCATAATATAGAGATGTAGGTTATAACACTCTATACTGTACCATAATATAGAGATGTAGGTTATAACACTCTATACTGTACCATAATATAGAGATGTAGGTTATAACACTCTATAATGTACCAAAATATAGAGATGTATGTTATAACACTCTATACTGTACATAATATAGAGATGTAGGTTATAACTCTATACTGTAGCTAGCTAGACCTCAAAACTCTGACATTACCATAATATAGAGATGTAGGTTATAACACTCTATACTGTACCATAATATAGAGATGTAGGTTATAACACTCTATACTGTACCATAATATAGAGATGTAGGTTATAACACTCTATACTGTAGCTAGCTAGACCTCAAAACTCTGACATTACCATAATATAGAGATGTAGGTTATAACACTCTATACTGTACCATAATATAGAGATGTAGGTTATAACACTCTATACTGTACCATACTATAGAGATGTAGGTTATAACTCTATACTGTACCATAATATACAGATGTATGTTATAACACTCTATACTGTACCATAATATACAGATGTATGTTATAACACTCTATACTGTACCATAATATAGAGATGTAGGTTATAACACTCTATACTGTACCATAATATAGAGATGTCGGTTATAACACTCTATACTGTAGCTAGCTTGACCTCTAAACTCTGACATTACCATAATATAGAGATGTAGAGAACAACACTCCTACATGTAAACCTGTAGACTGATATAAGTCTGATATAAACATACATATGCATATTATATCACTCCTTTCTTGTATAAACTGTCTTGTATTCTATATTGTTTCCATTGACATACTACAGAGCTGTATAGAGTTTAACATACTACAGAGCTGTATAGAGTTTAACATATTACAGAGCTGTATAGAGTTTAACATACTACAGAGCTGTATAGAGTTTATAATACTACAGAGCTGTATAGAGTTTAACATACTACAGAGCTGTGTAGAGTTTAACATACTACAGAGCTGTATAGAGTTTAACATACTACAGAACTGTATAGAGTTGAACATACTACAGAGCTGTGCAGAGTTTATAATACTACAGAACTGTATAGAGTTGAACATACTACAGAGCTGTATAGGGTTCAACATACTACAGAGCTGTATAGAGTTTAACATAGTACAGAGCTGTATAGAGTTGAACATACTACAGAGCTGTGTAGAGTTTAAACCTTATACAGCTCTGTAGTATGTTAAACTCTATACTGCTCTGTAGTATGTTAAACTCTATTCAGCTCTGTAGTATGTTAAACTCTGTACAGCTCTGTAGTATGTTAAACTTTATACAGCTCTGTAGTATGTTCAACTCTATACAGCTCTGTAGTATGTTAAACTCTATTCAGCTCTGTAGTATGTAAAACTCTATTCAGCTCTGTAGTATGTTAAACTCTATACAGCTCTGTAGTATGTTAAACTCTATTCAGCTCTGTAGTATGTTAAACTCTATACAGTTCTGTAGTATGTTAAACTCTGTACAGCTCTGTAGTATGTTAAACTCTATACAGCTCTGTAGTATTATAAACTCTATACAGCTCTGTAGTATGTTAAACCTTATACAGCTCTGTAGTATGTTAAACTCTATACAGCTCTGTAGTATGTTAAACCTTATACAGCTCTGTAGTATGTTAAACTCTATACTGCTCTGTAGTATGTTAAACTCTATTCAGCTCTGTAGTATGTTAAACTCTGTACAGCTCTGTAGTATGTTAAACTTTATACAGCTCTGTAGTATGTTCAACTCTATACAGCTCTGTAGTATGTTAAACTCTATTCAGCTCTGTAGTATGTAAAACTCTATTCAGCTCTGTAGTATGTTAAACTCTATACAGCTCTGTAGTATGTTAAACTCTATTCAGCTCTGTAGTATGTTAAACTCTATACAGTTCTGTAGTATGTTAAACTCTGTACAGCTCTGTAGTATGTTAAACTCTATACAGCTCTGTAGTATGTTAAACTCTATACAGCTCTGTACTATGTTGAACTCTATACAGCTCTGTAGTATGTTAAACTCTATACAGCTCTGTAGTATGTTAAACTCTATACAGCTCTGTACTATGTTAAACTCTATACAGCTCTGTAGTATGTTAAACTCTATACAGCTCTGTAATTTGTTAAACTCTATACAGTTCTGTAGTATGTTATACTCTACACAACTCTGTAGTATGTTAACATACTACAGAGCTATATAGAGTTTAACATACTACAGAGCTGTATAGAGTTTAACATACTACAGAGCTGTATAAGGTTTAACATACTACAGAGCTGTATAGAGTTTATAATACTACAGAGCTGTATAGAGTTGAACATACTACAGCTGTATAGAGTTGAACATAGTACAGAGCGGTATAGAGTTTATAATACTACAGAGCTGTGTAGAGTTTAACATACCACAGAGCTGTATAGAGTTTAACATACTACAGAGCTGAATAGAGTTTAACATACTACAGAGCTGTATAGGGTTCAACATACTACAGAGCTGTATAGAGTTTAACATAGTACAGAGCTGTATAGAGTTGAACATACTACAGCTGTATAGAGTTGAACATAGTACAGAGCTGTATAGAGTTTAACATACTACAGAGCTGTATAGAGTTTAACATACTACAGAGCTGTATAAGGTTTAACATACTACAGAGCTGTATAGAGTTTAACATACTACAGAGCTGTATAAGGTTTAACATACTACAGAGCTGTATAGAGTTTATAATACTACAGAGCTGTATAGAGTTGAACATACTACAGCTGTATAGAGTTGAACATAGTACAGAGCGGTATAGAGTTTATAATACTACAGAGCTGAATAGAGTTTAACATACTACAGAGCTGTGTAGAGTTTAACATACCACAGAGCTGTATAGAGTTTAACATACTACAGAGCTGAATAGAGTTTAACATACTACAGAGCTGTATAGGGTTCAACATACTACAGAGCTGTATAGAGTTTAACATAGTACAGAGCTGTATAGAGTTGAACATACTACAGCTGTATAGAGTTGAACATAGTACAGAGCTGTATAGAGTTTAACATACTACAGAGCTGTATAGAGTTTAACATACTACAGAGCTGAATAAAGTTTAACATACTACAGAACTGTATAGAATTTATAATTCTACAGAGCTGTATAGAGTTTAACATACTACAGAGCTGTATAGACTTTAACATACTACAGAGCTGTATAGAGTTTAACATACTACAGAGCTGTATAGAGTTTAACATACTACAGAGCTGTATAGAGTTTAACATACTACAGAGCTGTATAGAGTTTAACATACTACAGAGCTGAATAGAGTTTAACATACTACAGAACTGTATAGAGTTTAACATAGTACAGAGCTGAATAGAGTTTAACATAGTACAAAGCTGTATAGAGTTTAATATACTACAGTGCTGTATAGAGTTTAACATAGTACAGAGCTGTATAGAGTTTAACATACTACAGAGCTGTATAGGGTTCAACATACTACAGAGCTGTATAGAGTTTAACATAGTACAGAGCTGTATAGAGTTGAACATACTACAGCTGTATAGAGTTGAACATAGTACAGAGCTGTATAGAGTTTAACATACTACAGAGCTGTATAGAGTTTATAATTCTACAGAGCTGTATAGAGTTTAACATACTACAGAGCTGAATAGAGTTTAACATACTACAGAGCTGTATAGAGTTTAACATACTACAGAGCTGAATAGAGTTTAACATACTACAGAGCTGTATAGAGTTTAACATACTACAGAGCTGTATAGAGTTTAACATACTACAGAGCTGTATAGAGTTTAACATACTACAGAGCTGTATAGAGTTTAACATATTACAGAGCTGAATAGAGTTTAACATAGGACAAAGCTGTATAGAGTTTAATATACTACAGTGCTGTATAGAGTTTAACATAGTACAGAGCTGTATAGAGTTTAACATACTACAGAGCTGTATAGAGTTTAACATATTACAGAGCTGAATAGAGTTTAACATACTACAGAACTGTATAGAGTTTAACATATTACAGAGCTGAATAGAGTTTAACATAGGACAAAGCTGTATAGAGTTTAATATACTACAGAGCTGAATAGAGTTTAACATATTACAGAGCTGAATAGAGTTTAACATAGGACAAAGCTGTATAGAGTTTAATATACTACAGTGCTGTATAGAGTTTAACATAGTACAGAGCTGTATAGAGTTTAACATATTACAGAGCTGAATAGAGTTTAACATAGGACAAAGCTGTATAGAGTTTAATATACTACAGAGCTGAATAGAGTTTAACATATTACAGAGCTGAATAGAGTTTAACATAGGACAAAGCTGTATAGAGTTTAATATACTACAGTGCTGTATAGAGTTTGACATACTACAGAGCTGTATAGAACAGAGCTGTATAGAGTTTAACATAGTACAGAGCTGTATAGAGTTTCTATACTGTATAATCCATCAAGCCCTGACTACTGTATGTTGAGACCCTGAACGCCGAATGTTCCATTTGACCCCCGTGTCATTATCTGACCCTCATGCATATGCTAATGAGCCTCCAGGTTCCATGGCAACCTGTCTCTCCTCAATAGATTCTCAAGGGCACCTGGTGACGTGTGTGTGTGTGTGTGTGTGTGTGTGTGTGTGTGTGTGTGTGTGTGTGTGTGTGTGTGTGTGTGTGTGTGTGTGTGTGTGTGTGTATTTGTGTGTTTTTGTGTGTTGCTATAGGCAACACTGTAGCAATGCATCCCTCCTTCTAGGTATAAAATGTAATTATATCCATCTTATTGATTAACATAGAAGTACCAGACATGTGCCTTCTGGTTCTGAATATATGCAGGGGGGGGTGTGACTTCTAAGAGATATGCCTTACTTGACAACTGAAGGATTGTGAAAATGGCAAGTTGCAAAGATGGTTATTTTTCATTTCTGAAAGACCAGACAGAAAGACCAGACATGAAGACCAGACAGAAAGACCAGACATGAAGACCAGACAGAAAGACCAGACATGAAGACCAGACAGAAAGACCAGACAGAAAGACCAGACAGAAAGACCAGACAGAAAGACCAGACAGAAAGACCAGACAGAAAGACCAGACAGAAAGACTAGACAGAAAGACCAGACATGAAGACCAGACAGGCAGGAAGACCAGACAGGCAGGAAGACCAGACAGAAAGACCAGACATGAAGACCAGACAGAAAGACCAGACAGAAAGACCAGACAGAAAAACCAGACAGAAAGACCAGACAGAAAGATCAGACAGGCAGGAAGACCAGACAGAAAGACCAGACATGAAGACCAGACAGAAAGACCAGACAGAAAGACCAGACAGAAAGACCAGTCAGAAAGACCAGACAGAAAGACTAGACAGAAAGACCAGACAGAAAGACCAGACAGAAAGACCAGACAGAAAGACCAGTCAGAAAGACCAGACATGAAGACCAGACAGGCAGGAAGACCAGACAGGCAGGAAGACCAGACAGAAAGACCAGACATGAAGACCAGACAGAAAGACCAGACAGAAAGACCAGACAGAAAAACCAGACAGAAAGACCAGACAGAAAGATCAGACAGAAAGACCAGACAGAAAGACCAGTCAGAAAGACCAGACAGAAAGACTAGACAGAAAGACCAGACAGAAAGACCAGACAGAAAGACCAGACAGAAAGACCAGACAGAAAGACCAGTCAGAAAGACCAGACAGAAAGACCAGACATGAAGACCAGACATGAAGACCAGACAGGCAGGAAGACCAGACAGAAAGACCAGACAGAAAGACCAGACAGAAAGACCAGACAGAAAGACCAGACAGAAAGACCAGACATGAAGAACAGACAGGCAGGAAGACCAGACAGAAAGACTAGACAGAAAGACTAGACAGAAAGACTAGACAGAAAGACCAGACAGAAATGTGAAGTAGCTAGCTGTTGTTTTGATTGTAATGAGTTGACAGATTACTGACTAGCATGCAATTTTAACCTTTTAACTACAGTTCATAAGGACCGGCTTTCTGAGTGTGCATCTGTTCTTTAAGAGTAATTAACCAGATAATGGTGGACAGGATGTTAATGATAATGGGATGTTAATGATAATGGTATGTTAATAGTTTAGATGCCCAGAGAGTTATTCTCTCTACGGGGTGAAGGTGTGCTGCGTGGAATGTAGCTCTCAATGCATTTTAATATTGAAGGGAAAATGTTGTATTTTCTAAAGATTGTTTTTCCACCCTGAAAAAACACATGTGCAGCAGGCTAAGCATGCCAGAGGATCACGGAAAACACCCAGCTGAAAATATTAGCTGATTAAATTACTATCATTGAATATCAAACGTTAAATGCAACTCTCCTACGGTCATTTGGTAATGTTGAGAAATCTGACAGATGGCAGAAGTGTAATCAGTCTGATCTCCTGGATTGTGTTCCACCGTAGACCAAAAGGGGGCAGGACAGAACACAGACGCTGTCTTTTCGCTTTCCATGAGTCTCCACATACCAGCCTCCTCTCACTCACTCACCAGCTAGCAGCCCGTATAGTGATGATGTTGCACCTGTCTTCAGCGCTCTCTTCTGAATCATCACGGATGCTGAATGGAATATTTTGACGTCAATTATTTCTAATTGGTCTTAAAAGTTCTAAGAACGCCGACGGTCAATATTAGATGACTCGTCATTTTGCGAGCATGTGGTTTTCTTCTGACTGACGCGTATCGCCTGCGGTATTTTAGTACCACCAGTATTTTTGAAAGTGGACAGATAAGCATGGACTAATCGTTGTGATTATTTTCCATTCATGATGGGACTATTCAAACTTTATTTTTTGTACAGTATATTTGCCATCTTCCCAGGTAAGCTAAACGTCCGCATTTTGTTACGCAATTATGTTGACTGATTTCCCATAACGGTCATGTTTTGATTTTAGTATGTTACTGTGACGTGGTTTCAGTTGATAACCGAATTGATGTATTTCTTATTTTTCATGTTTTACAATCATTTGACCATTTTGGCTGTGTAGGAAGTTGTAACCTATCAGAATGGAAGTTTCGCAGCATTACATCATGATATAGCAGCAATAGCCGGCTGCGCTGTGTCCACGCCAAGGTGTCGGGCTGCCGGTCGCTGTCCATGGTGCTGAACTAACGCTGTCTCTGCCGCTGCCGGACTCTTTCTATCTATCCGGTCTCTCTCATCCAGCTCTAGGCTTTGGGGTCGACCCTGCCCTCCGCATCAACGTATTCGATGAACTGAAGTTGGGAGAGTCTTATGCTGGAGTTTTTCAAGTTCAGGGGTTCCACAATGAGAGCAGAGCCTTTCTTTTCCAAGGTAAGACCCGATAACTGTATTTGACCCATATCAATGCTTTACTCTCACGGGGCGGCAGGTAGCCTAGTGGTTAGAGGCAGGTAGCCTAGTGGTTAGAGCAGGTAGCCTAGTGGTTAGAGGAATGTAGCCTAGTGGTTAGATCAGGTAGCCTAGTGGTTAGAGGCAGGTAGCCTAGTGGTTAGAGCAGGTAGCCTAGTGGTTAGAGCAGGTAGCCTAGTAGTTAGAGCAGGTAGCCTAGTGGTTAGAGACAGGTAGCCTAGTAGTTAGAGGCAGGTAGCCTAGTGGTTAGAGCAGGTAGCCTAGTGGTTAGAGGCAGGTAGCCTAGTGGTTAGAGGCAGGTAGCCTAGTGGTTAGAGCAGGAAGCCTAGTGGTTAGAGGCAGGTAGCCTTGTGGTTAGAGACAGGTTGCCTAGTGGTTAGAGGCAGGTAGCCTAGTGGTTAGAGGCAGGTAGCCTAGTGGTTAGAGGGTTGGACAAGTAACCGAAAGGTTGCAAGATTGAATCCCCAAGGTGAAAATCTGTCGTTCTGCCCCTGAACTAGGCCATCAATGAAAATAAGAATTTGTTCTTAACTGACTTGCCTAGTTAAATAAAGGTTAAAAAAATATTACTCTCACATTGTACTTTGATCTTGTTTACGTTTGCACGTGCGACTAATATTCTGTTATGTCATAAGACATTGAGTTCAAATAGCCTACACACGTTAAAAAGCAGGTAGCCTATTGAGTTACAATCAGCAGGTCTACTACTAGGATGGACGTTTGGTCTTGACGTTTCACCCATAGCGTGATAAAGCATTAACGTTATCCTAGGCCTACTGTATGACGATAATAGATAACCCCGTCATAATAGATAACACCATCATGGCCTGGTGCCAGGCTGCAGTGAACTATTGGCAGCAACATTATTGTTTCAGTCTATAAATGATAGACTATTTATCCCAATCCTTTGCAAAAAGTGGATCAGCATAACAAAGATCCAAAATAGAAATCCCAGTCCATACAGAAGTCTTTCATTCTGCCATTCAGCTGTCCCCATATTGCGACTTCTAATCCCTTGTCTGGAGTTGTAGGTTTAGTAAACACTGGCATACCACATCCCCGCAGTGGGTTATAGTGTGCCACTCCCCCTCCACCCCACCCCCAGATATAGTAGCCTTGAATGACAGTAAATCAGCTGTCAGACTGCAACATTTCTGCTCATACTCATTGAAAAATGTGTAGAATAGCATGATTAGCTAAAAAACGGCAATTGTTTTCTTTCTGCCTCATGGCAATATGTGTAGAATTGCAGGAATTTAGCTATAAACATGCTAAATTCTCTCAGCCTAATTGCAAAATGTGTACAATAGCATGATTAGCTAGAAAACTGAAAATGTTTCTCTCTGACCCATGGCAATACGATTTGCAGAAAGTTAGCTATAAAACAGCAACATTTTCTCTCAGCCTCATGGGAAAATGTGTAAAAGAGCATGAGATTAGGTATAAAGTTGCACATTTTCTCTTTGCCCCATGGCAAAATGTGTAGAATGTGTTTGTGTGAGGGAGATTTGTATTTATTTTCATCTTCCACAGGAGTCTCTGTTTCTTTCATTCAGACTTTCTGTAAGTTTCTTTCTCTGATGTCTCCAAGCTGAGGGTGTTGATCTTGAGTTTCTTTCTCTGATGCCTCCAAACTGAGGGTGTTGATCTGAGCTTCAGTGGCTGTGTCTGAGCCAGCAATGCAGACCGCCCCCCTAGAGCAGAAAACAGGGATGAAAACTCTGCCTTTGTGCCGAAGCTTAAGTCATTCATTTAATAGGCATCTTTTATGTTTTGCACTGATTCTCTTGCACAGTCTCAATGTACACTCACTGGACCCTAACCCACACACACACACACACACACACACACACACACACACACACACACACACACACACACACACACACACACACACACACACACACACACACACACACACACACACACACACACACACACACACACACACACACACACACACACATTCCCCTGCACATTGACTCTGTACATGTACCCCTTGTATATAGCCTCATTATTATTTTCTTCTGTTACTATTTTTACTTTAGTTTACAGTTTTTTACAATCACTTTGGCACTAATTTCAGAACCTTGTGGTCATTTTTCAAAACTCTAGACACAAAACTCAAAACGGCCATCACTTGTAACACAGGCTGTCCAATGTTGAAAACATTGCATTGTGCATTCATATCTTTAAAGAAACCTTGCACTTGCAGAATCATTCGTTCAGATAACTCATTTATCATGAAATACCATAGGAACATTCATTTAGATCACCCACACACAAGATACCGATAGTTTCACTGTGTAGTTGTTCGTACAATCATTAAATATTGTAGTACAAAATATGTGAGACATGTTTCATTATGCTACTACACGTAAATACATCACTGTAAAAGGACTAGTAGAGAGAATACTACAGACACAGTGGAATCATTGAACAAAATATGACATTTATCGATGAAATGCAATAAAATCACAACATTGGTTTCTTTGAATCAAAGCAAAAATAATTAGCTACAAAAAAGAAAGAATCTACAGTAAAACATCAACTGCAGTGTTCCTCACCTGGCTTACTGTAAAACGCAAAGGCTTGATTACTGTACTTCTATATTCCCATCAACCCTGTCTTGTGGATTTGGCCACAGGTTCTCATCCACATCACAATGGATGTTTTTATTTGCCAAACATCTTGGGAAGAATCTTCGGGCGAATCCAGGCCTGACACTGGTCTGCCGTGATGTCATTGCATGCATCATCCATGGCCTGGAGAAGGGTGGCTTGTTCGTGATGGCGCCAATCATATACCTTCCACCTCCATGTGGAGAAAAATTCCTCAATCGGGTTAAGGAAAGGAGAGTATGGGGGTAAGTACAGGGTGGTAAATTGTGGTTGGGCCTGAAGCCATGCTTGCACCATTTGAGCATGGTGGAACCTGACATTATCCCACACAATGACATAGGTCATGCCATCAGCTCTACAGACCTGATTTAGCTCATCAAGGAAGGTTACATTCGAACAGCGAATCATGTGGCTGCCTGCAACTCAACATATAGAGTATATAGAGTAGAGAGCTTTAGATGTTGTTCGACCAAACATTAGAACGGGCAAGATGAGTAATCTAAGCAACTTTGACCGTGGTATGATGGTTGATGCCACACATGGTGATTCCAGCATCTCAGAAACAGCTGCCTTCCTGGGATTTTTACACACTACAGTCTCTAGAGTTTACAGAGAATGATGTGATAAACAAAACACATTCAGTGAGCGGCAGTTCTGTGGGCAAAACACCTTGTTAATGAGAGAGGTCAGAGGAGAATGTCCAGACTCATTCAAGCTAACAGAAAGGCCACAAATGCTCAAATAACAGCTGTTTAAAACAGTGGTGTGCAGAAGGGCATCTCTTAACGTACAACACCGTGAATAATTCAGGCTGTTGTGGAGTCAATAGGGGGTCCTACCCAGTACTAGATAGTTGTACCTAATAAAGTGTCCGGTGAGTGTACAGTAATGTCAAATCTGAAAACATGGTCTGGAAAAGTCGTAGATGGGACCATAGAAACAGTGTCTGATAAAGAATGATGATGAAATATTACATCCATAGATAATGTAGTCCAGTTGGTTCATGTTCCACGGTAATTGGTGTGAATGGATCTCGTTATCCTGAAACTTTCATGATATAAACATGGAATATTGTTTGTCAGTTTCTATAAAACTATGCATTAAGAGTAATGCAACAGTTACTTATCATTTTGATCAGTTGTATTAGTTGATAGTTAGATCATTGTAATGAAATGAAGACAGTCATCTCAGATGTAATGTGTGAATTACATTTTGAAATGGTAATACTTTGATGTTGTGTCATTTTGAACAGGTGATTTTAGTTCAGTGAACAAGTCATCTTAGCTTTATGTATATTGTATCCAAGCAATTGGAAAAAGTGTTAGAGTTTTGAAAAATGTGCATTTTGATCATTGGTTGAGTTTTGTGTCTAGAGTTTTGAAAAATGACATCAAGGTTCCGAAATTAGTGCCAAAGTGAAAAACTGTATATGGCAAATGTTTGTTAGTTTCTTTTTTACAACTGCATTGTTGCTTAAGGTCTCGTAAGTAAGCAGTTCACTGTAAGGTTTACATCTGTTGTTTTTGGCGCATATAACAAATACAATTTGATTTGTAGGCCTTTTATCCACAGTACCAGCACCAGTCCATGTTTTTGTTGAGGCTATGAGAATCAGAATGAAAGGCAGAATGGAGTATTCAACCCCTTTGTTATGACAAGTCTAAATAAGTTCAGGAGTAAAAATGTGCTTAACAAGTCACATAATAAGTTGCATGGACTCACTCTGTGTGCAATAACAGAGTTTAACATGATTTGTGAATGACTACCTCATGGCTGTACCCCACACATACAATTATCTGTAAGGTCCCTCAGTTGAGCAGTTCATTTCAAAGATAGATTCAACCACAAAGACAACATTGTAGTTACTCTACAATACTAAACTAATTGACAGAGTGAAATGAAGGAAGCTTGTACAGAATAAAAATATCACAAAATGTGCACCTTGTTAGCAACAAGGCACTAATACTGCCACAACAAAAACAATGTGGCAAAGCAATTCACTTTTTTTCTTGAATACAAAGTGTTATGTTTGGTGCAAATCCAATACAACACATTACTGAGTACCACTCACCATATTTTCAAGGGTAGTGGTGGCTGCATCATGTTATGGGTATGCATGTAATCGTTAAGGGCAAAATCCTAGAGGAAAACTTGCTTCAGTCTGCTTCCGAACAGACAATGGGAGATTAATGAACCTTTCAGCAGGACAATAACCTAAAACACAAGGCCACATATTCACTGGAGTTGCTTACCAAGAATACAGTAAATGGTCCTGGGTGCCGAGTTACAGTTTTGACTTAAATCTGGTTGAAAATCAATGGCAAGACTTAAATGGTTGTCTAGCAGTGACCAATTTGACAGAGCTTTAAGAATTCTGAAAAGAATAATGGGAAAATGTTGTACAATCCAGGTGTCCAAAGCTCTTAGAGACTTGCCCAGAAAAACTCACAGCTATATTTGCTGCCAAAGGTGATTCTAACATGTATTGACTCAGGGGTGTGAATACTTATGTAATTTAGATATTTGTGTATTTCGTTTGCAATACATTTGCAAACATTTCTAAAAACATGTTTTCACTTTGTTATTATGGGTTATTGTGTGTAGATGGATGAGGAAAACAATTTTTTTAAATCCTTTTTGAATTCAGGCTGTAACACAACAAAATGTGGTATGAATCAAGGGGTATGAATATTTTCTGAAGGCACTGTATATATGATTCAAACAACTCAGGAATGAGAGGAATTGTAGACAGTGTTTCTGCCTGCAGAGTGCTGTCTGTGTGTGTGTGTGTCCATACAGGAACATCCTACCACTGTTCTCCCTTCTCCTCTCTCCCAGAATTCTAGGCTTTCACAAGGATTAGATGGATCCCATTATGGTATATCCGTCAACTACATCTATTCATCTATTATAGAAATTATATTTTCTCTCTCGTGTACAATTATAACCCACCTGTTCCCTTGATGCCTTCATAGATCATTGAAAGTTGTCATCATAGATATATGGAATCCAGAGGTGAAAGAGGATTCCACACCTGCCAAAGAATAGGACATGAATTTCATCAATCCCATCAGGTTTCATATCAGAAACAAAGTTAGTGTGCCCCCCAACCCTGCTGAGTGAGTGAACCCTCCCTGTACAGATGTAGGATCATAATATGAGCAAGTTTGCTACAGCAGGAAAACAATCCTTTAGTATTAGGATTATAATTAATGGACATTTTCGTAGGGGTTGATACATTTTTCGTAAGGGAAAATCAAGTCTGAAATTTCAAAGTGGAAATTACAAACTTCAGAATCCTTTTTAAACCTCAAATACACTACAAGTAAAACATTTCCTGCAACAGGGGGATCACATTAAGGTCCTACACCTTTACCTCTCTATGCTGACTGGATGCTCTCTCTGTTCAGTGCAGCAATCAGGTTGCTGCTTACTCATCACCCCAATAGAGACTGTATCTGCAACAGCACAGCAGGACAGGATGCTGTTAGTGTAGTGTTGTCGGTCCTACGTGTGTGTGTGTGTGCGTGTGTGTGTGTGTGTGTGTGTGTGTGTGTGTGTGTGTGTGTGTGTGTGTGTGTGTGTGTGGTGTGTGTGTGTGTGTGTGTGTGTGTGTGTGTGTGTGTGTGTGTGAATGTAACACACATACACGTGAGATGCCATTCCTTTGCCCATTGCCAAGCTCTGTGTGCCAACCAGACAGAAGGGCAAGAGGCCTAACAGCAGTAGCAACATTAGTCATAGAACATATATCCAGGATGTATTGGATAACAGGAAGCAGAGATTAAAGGCCTATATGTTGGAAACAGTTCTGAGAGTATTTTGTTATGTATCCCAGAGAGGTACATTAGAAGTGATGTATTCCAGAGAGGTACATTAGAAGTGATGTATTCTAGAGAGGTACATCAGAAGTGATGTATTCTAGAGAGGTACATTAGAAGTGATGTATTCCAGAGAGGTACATTAGAAGTGATGTATTCTAGAGAGGCACATTAGAAGTGAGGTATTCCAGAGAGGTACATTAGAAGTGATGTATTCCAGAGAGGTACATTAGAAGTGATGTATTCCAGAGAGGTACATTAGAAGTGAGGTATTCTAGAGAGGTACATTAGAAGTGATGTATTCCAGAGAGGTACATTAGAAGTGATGTATTCTAGAGAGGTACATTAGAAGTGATGTATTCCAGAGAGGTACATTAGAAGTGATGTATTCTAGAGAGGCACATTAGAAGTGAGGTATTCCAGAGAGGTACATTAGAAGTGATGTATTCCAGAGAGGTACATTAGAAGTGATGTATTCCAGAGAGGTACATTAGAAGTGATGTATTCTAGAGAGGTACATTAGAAGTGATGTATTCCAGAGAGGTACATTAGAAGTGATGTATTCTAGAGAGGTACATTAGAAGTGATGTATTCCAGAGAGGTACATTAGAAGTGATGTATTCTAGAGAGGTACATTAGAAGTGATGTATTCCAGAGAGGTACATTAGAAGTGATGTATTCTAGAGAGGTACATTAGAAGTGATGTATTCCAGAGAGGTACATTAGAAGTGATGTATTCTAGAGAGGCACATTAGAAGTGAGGTATTCCAGAGAGGTACATTAGAAGTGATGTATTCCAGAGAGGTACATTAGAAGTGATGTATTCTAGAGAGGTACATTAGAAGTGATGTATTCTAGAGAGGTACATTAGAAGTGATGTATTCCAGAGAGGTACATTAGAAGTGATGTATTCCAGAGAGGTACATTAGAAGTGATGTATTCCAGAGAGGTACATTAGAAGTGATGTATTCTAGAGAGGTACATTAGAAGTGATGTATTCCAGAGAGGTACATTAGAAGTGCATCATTAAGTGGTAGAAGTAATAACTTAGATCAAATGTTCCATCAGAACAAGATGTGATCTGGTTTAATCTGACCACTTGAGATTGAAACAGGATGATATTTCTCCAATGAATTGGTCTTATTTTGTAAAAGCGAGTCATCCTGTCTTCTAAGTGCTCTCTCTCCTTCTCTCTCTCCCTGTTGCTACCTCTGTCTCTCTGCCAGGCTGTAGAAATCTGCGGCGTTAATTCCCCTGCTTTAATTCAACGCTATTTGGAGTTGAGACACTTGTTCCCTGTGTCATGAATCATTCAACTGATTTAAATAGACACACACACATATGCACACACACAAGCAGACACACACACACGCATGCACGCACACACACACGTTGGTTCCTGTGGCCACTTCCTGTGACCAGTTCCTGTGACCAAATCCATGGCATGTATCTTGATAAATCAAACTTTTACACCCCAAACTTGATAAAGACACAAGGCAGCATTTCCTTCTCATTAATCATCTAGACGTAATCCCACGACTGCATGGCCAAGCACGACTCCAACACCATCACTAAGTTTGCTGACGACACAACAGTGGTAGGCCTGATCACCGGCAATGAGAAGACAGCCTATATGGGAGGAGGTCAGAGACCTGGCAGTGTGGTGCCAGGACAACAACCTCTCCCTCAATGTGAGCAAGACAAATGAGCTGATTGTGGACTACAGGAAAAGGCGGGCCGAACAGTCCCCCATTAACATCGACGGGGCTGTAGTGGAGCGGGTCGAGAGTTTGGGTCGAGGTGTCCACATCACCAACAAACTATCATGGTCTAACACACCAAGACAGCCGTGAAAAGGGCACGACAACACCTTTTCCCCCTCAAGAGACTGAAAAGATTTGTCATGGGTCTACACATCCTCAAAATGTTTTATAGCTGCACCATCGAGAGCATCCTGACCGGTTGCATCACCGCCTGGAATGGCAACTGTTTGGCATCCGACCATAAGGCATTACAGAGGGTAGTGCGTACGGCCCAGTACATCACTGGGGCCAAGCTTCCTACCATCCAGGACCTATATACTAGAGGAAGGCCCAAAAAATTGTCATAGACTCTCTGCTACCGCCTCTGCAAGTGGTACCAGAGTGACAAGTCTAGGACCAAAAGGCTCCTTAACAGCTTCTACCCCCAAGCCTGAAGACTGCTGAACAATTAATCAAATGGCCACCTGGACACTGCTGCTACTCGCTGTTTATTATCTATGCATAGTCACTTTACCCCTACCTACATATACAAATTCTCTCGACTAACCTGTCACCCCCCACATTGACTCGGTACCGGTACCCCCTGTATATAGCCTCGTTATTGTTATGTTATTGTGTTACTTTTTATTTTATTACGTTTTTTACTTTAGTTTATTTAGTAAATATTTTCTTAACTCTATTTGTTGAACTGCATTGTTGGTTAAGAGCTTGTAAGTAAGTAAGGTCTACACCTGTATCCAGAGCATGTGGTTAATCTTTCGATTTGATCTTTCTCTGTCCATGGTTGATGCTGTGGTTTATTTATAGGTTTCTCAAGGAGATAACTAACTAGTATTGTGATGATGGCTGCAGGCTGGTACAAGTGTGTGTGTGTGTTTGTTTGTGTGTGTCACCAGGCTGTGGTTCAATACAGCAGAGACAGAGTGTCTGACAGAAGGCCAGGCAGCAGGAACAGGAGAAGCCCTGAAAAAGAGAATGAGAAAGAGAGACCTGGAAAGCCCTGAAATGAGGCCAGTCCCTCTGAGGCACCAGACAGGCTGGCTGTGTGTGTGTGTGTGTGTGTGTGTGTGTGTGTGTGTGTGTGTGTGTGTGTGTGTGTGTGTGTGTGTGTGTGTGGTGTGTGTGTGTGTGTGTGTGTGTGTGTGTGTGTGTGTGTGTGTGTGTGTGTGTGTGTGTGTGTGTGTGTGTGTGTGTGTGTGGAGCTTCTTATCTCTTCTCTCTGCATGCTGTATTGATCTATATCACTACAACAGTAACTGTAACCCAGGACAAATTGACAGGATTTGTGTATGAGAGAGAGAAAGAGAGAGACAGAGAGAGAGAGAGAGAGACAAGAGTGTTGTAATGTACACCCCTCCCTCCCCCCCATCATCCACAGGTTAAGTCTTAAGAGGACAGTGGGGTAAAATAAAATAGACCGTATGGTGCAGATTAGTAGTAATCTCCATGAATCTGAACCCTCTGACTGGGTGTTAAACCATTTCAACATCCATGAGAAACATACAGATGTTGTATCTTCATTTGACCAGTTTCTCAAAGCACAAAAATAATCCTGCAGCAACAGGAAATGTGAATTATTATCTTGTTTATAAACAATATACATTTTTGTAGGGGTTGTAACATTTTTAGATAGGATAAATCAAGTCTGAATATTTTAAAGAGGATATTACAATTTTTAGAAGCCATTTTAATCCTTGAATACACTACAATTTGCATTTCCTGCTACACAGGAAAATTATCTGCAACAACAGAGTGATCAAAATTAAATATATTACAACTGTAAAATGGGCACACATTCAATTTCCCTGTTCTGGTGAAAGCTGCTGTCACAAAATTTGTCGTCTGAGGAGGAGAAATCATCGGACCAATATGCAGCGATTAAGGTGCTCATCTTCTTTTTATATAGAAGGGAAAAAAATACTCATTCAAAACAAACGACGAAAAACAGTCCCGTAAGGTGCTCAGACTATACAAGGAAACAACCACCCACAAACACAAGTGAAAACAAACACACTTAAATATGGCCTCCAATCAGAGAAAACAACAAACAGCTGCCTCTGATTGGAGGTCATTGACAAAACTAACATAGACATAGAAAAACTAGAAAACCCACATAGAAATAGAAAACATAGAACATCAACCAAAACCCCCAAAACACACTAAACAAACACCCCCTGCCACGCCCTGACCAAACTACAATAACAAACAACCCTTTTTACTGGTCAGGACGTGACAGTACCCCCCCCCCAAAGGTGCAGACCCCGGATGCACCGAAACACAAAATCCCCACAAAAATAACCCCAAACTTAAAGGGAGGGAAGGGAGGGTGGCTACCGTCACCGACGGCTCCCGTGCTACACCCCCCCTCCCCAATCCTCCAACTACGGAGGTGGCTCAGGCTCCAGCTTTAGTCCCCATCCTAACCTGCCCACCCCCCTTGAAGGCTCATGGCTGTAGACCACTGCTGAAGGCTCTGGGCTAAGGTGCGTCACTGGAGACCTCGGGCTGAGGTGCGTCTCTGGAGACCTCGGGCTGAGGCGCGTCGCTGGAGACCTCGGGCTGAGGCGCGTCTCTGGAGACTCAGGGCTGCGGGCCGTCTCTGCAGGCTCCGGACTGCGGGCCGTCTCTGCAGGCTCCGGACTGCGGGCCGTCTCTGCAGGCTCCGGACTGCGGGCCGTCTCTGTAGGCTCCGGACTGCGGGCCGTCTCTGCAGGCTCCGGACTGCGGGCCGTCTCTGCAGGCTCTGGACTGCGGGCCGTCTCTGACGGCTCCGGACTACGGGCCGTCTCTGCAGGCTCCGGACTGCGGGCTGTCTCAGTCGGCTCCGGACTGCAGGACGTTGCCGGAAGCACTGGACGGGGAACTGTCGCCGGAAGCTCTGGACGGGGCACTGTCACCGGAAGCTCAGGACGGGGAACTGTTGCCGGAAGCTCTGGACGGGGAACTGTTGTCGGAAGCTCTGGACGGGGAACTGTCGTCAGAAGCTCTGGACGGGGAACTGTCACCGGAAGCTCAGGACGGGGAACTGTTGCCGGAAGCTCTGGACGGGGAACTGTTGTCGGAAGCTCTGGACGGGGAACTGTCGTCAGAAGCTCTGGACGGGGAACTGTCGCCGGAAGCTCTGGACGGGGACTGCGCACTGAAGGCCTGATGCGTGGGGCTGGCTTTGGAGGCGCCAGACTAGTGACATGCACTACAGGGCTAGTGCAAGGAGCAGGAACAGGACATACTGGACTGGGCAGGCGCACTAAAGGCCTGGTGAGTGGGGCTGGCTTTGGAGGCGCCAGACTAGTGACACGCACCACAGGGCTAGTGCGAGGAGCAGGAACAGGACGTACTGGACTGGGCAGGCGCACTAAAGGCCTGGTGCATGGGGCTGGCTTTGGAGGCGCCAGAACCGTAACACGCACCACAGGGCTAGTGCGAGGAGCAGGAACTGGATACACTGGGCCATGAATATGCACTGGAGGTCTGGATGGGCGAGACCGTGCGCACTTCCGCATAGCACGGTGCTCTCACCGCCAAACGCTCCCCATAATAAGCACGAGGAGTTGGTTCAGGCCTATTGCCTGACTTACTCCAACTCCCCGTGTGTGGGGGGGCTGCCTCCTCACCTCCTGAAATGGAGGATATAATGCCTCGTACCTCCGATGCTCAGCCTTTGCTGCCTCCAGCTCCTCTTTTGGGTGCCGGTACTCCCCAACCTGGTGCCATGGTCCTTTTCCATCCATTATTTCTTCCCATGTCCACGACTCTAAATAGCTCCTCTGTTGCTCCTTCCTCCGCTGCTTGGTCCTCTTATGGTGGGTGGTTCTGTCACAAAGTTTGTCGTCTCAGGAGGAGAAATCATCGGACCAATATGCAGCGATTAAGGTGCTCATCTTCTTTTTAATTAGAAGTACTCATACAAAACAAACGACGAAAAAAAGTCCCGTAAGGTGCTCAGACTATACGAGGAAACAACCACCCACAAACACAAGTGAAAACAAACACACTTAAATATGGCCTCCAATCAGAGAAAACAACAAACAGCTGCCTCTGATTGGAGGTCATTGACAAAACTAACATAGACATAGAAAAACTAGAAAACCCACATAGAAATAGAAAACATAGAACATCAACCAAAAACCCGGAAACACACTAAACAAACACCCCCTGCAACGCCCTAACCAAACTACAATAACAAACAACCCCTTTTACTGGTCAGGAAGTAACAGCTGCTCAAGTCTTATTATTGTTTTGCAGATTTTTACGCAGTGTGAAATGCACATGTGAAGGTCTAGACCTTCTGTTTATTTTCAATTGACTAATCCACATTTATTCAGCTTGAGTCAGTGTCCCACCTTGTCATTTCTAATTGGTTGAATTGCATTGTCTTCTGTGATGTTGTTTATTGAAATATTAAATGCCTTGAATTATTTTGGGGAATAGCCCCATTGCGTCTACTTCTACTGTGTGTTAGAGAGTGTTAAGTGTGAGCGTGTTAAGTGTGAGCGTTGTGAGATAGTGGTCCTTATGACATCACCACCCCAGTAAAAAATCAATCTATACATGATACCTAATAATAACAAAGCGAAAACAGGTTTTTAGACATTAAAAAAAAACAGAAATACCTTGTTTACATAAGTATTCAGACCATTTGCTATGAGACTCGGAACAGGTGGATCCTGTTCCATTGATCATCCTTGAGATGTTTCTACAACTTGATTGGAGTCCACCTGTGGTAAACGCAATTGATTGGACATGATTTGGAAAGACACACACCTGTTTATATAAGGTCCCACAGTTGACAGTGCATGTCAGAGCAAATCCCAGCCATGAGATCAAAGGAATTGTCCGTAGAGCTCTGAGACAGGATTGTGTCGAGGCACAGATCTGGGGAAGGGTATCAAAACAGTGGCCTCCATCATTCTTAAATGGAAGAAGTTTTGAACCACCAAAACTCTTCCTAGAGCTGGCCACTCGGCCAAACTGAGCAGTCGGGGGAGAAGGGCCTTGGTCAGGGAGATGATCACTCTGACAGAGATCCAGAGTTCCTGTGTGATGATGGGAGAACATTCCAGAAGGACAACAATCTCTACAGCACTCCACCAATCAGGCCTTTATAGTAGAGTGGCCAGATGGAAGCTACTCCTCAGTAAAAGGCACATGACAGCCTGCTTGGAGTTTGCCAAAAGGCACCTAAAGGACTCTCAGACAATGAGAAACAAGATTCTTTTGAACTCTTTGACCTGAATGCTGAGCATCACGTCTTGAGGAAACCTGGCACCATCCCTACGGTGAAGCATGGTGGTGGCAGCATCATGCTGTGAGGATGTTTTTCAGCGGTATGGACTGAGAGACTAGTCAGGATCGAGGGAAAGGCAAACAGAGCAAAGTACAGAGAGATCATTGGTGAAAACCTGCTGTAGAGCGCTCAGGACCTCAGACTGGGGCGAAGGTTCCCCTTCCAACAGGACAACGATCCTAAGCACACAGCCAAGACAACACAGGAGTGGTTTCGGGACAAGTCTCTGAATGTCCTTGAGTGACCCAGCCAGAGCCCAGACTTGAACCCGATTGAACATCTCTGGAGAAACCTGAAAATAGCTGTGCAGCGACGCTCCCCATCTAACTTGACAGAGCTTGAGAGGCTCTGCAGAGAAGAATGGAAGAAACTCCCCAAATACAGGTGTGCCAAGCTTGTAGCGTCATACCCAAAAAGACTCAAGGCTGTAATCGTTGCCAAAGGTGCTTCAACAAAGTACTGAGTAAAGGGTCTGAATCCTTATGTAAATGTGATAGGTCCGTTTTTTATTTTGAATACATTTACAGACATTTCTAGAAACCTGTTTTTGCTTTATCATTATGGAATATTGTGTGTAGATGAGAAGAAGAAAAAAACTATTTAATACATTTTAGAATAAGGCTGTAAAGTAACAAAATGTGAAAAAGTGAAGGGGTCTGAATACTTTTCGAATGCACCGTTTAGACCACATTGTTTTCTCCCCAGGTATTTTGAACCTGTTCTCACCAGCTGTAGATGCTGTGTTTATGCCGTACAAGACCATGAACATGTAGCTGGTGTCAGTGTGAAGCTGTTACACACACACACACACACACACACACACACACACACACACACACACACACACACACCACACACACACACACACACACACACACACACACACACACACACACACACACACACACACACACACACACACTCCCTTCATCTCTTATTGATGGCTCCATTAAAGGAGTGTAGATGTCTGAGGAGAGGAGAGGAGAGAGGGATGGGAGTTGAGGAAGGAGGGGTGGAAGGATGGAGAGAGAGGTTCGACAGAGGGAGAACAAAAGGCAGCCAGAGATCAGGGCGATCCCGTGGTTCCAATCCCTTCTCTCACTCTCTCTGTAGATAAACTGGAGGTAAGGTGTTGTATCCACGGTTAAAGGAAGCAGGGTTCTGTTCCTTTTGAATATGGAACACAACAGTGTACAGGATAGAATGTCGAATAGATGGTTTATTGACATGAGAGCCCGCTCAAAGGCTAGCAACCATGTGACCTTACTCATCAAGGTTGAATGATTGTACATGACACTAATTAACCAGTATAAACACAGCTCTAAAACAGGACATCGAGTATAACTCCTCTGTCCCTGTGAGTGATGATGGTTCCAGTCTCAGAAACATACAGTATAACATCTCTGTCCCTGTGAGTGATGATGGTTCCAGTCTCAGAAACATACAGTATAACATCTCTGTCCCTGTGAGTGATGATGGTTCCAGTCTCAGAAACATACAGTACAACATCTCTGTCCCTGTGAGTGATGATGGTTCCAGTCTCAGAAACATACAGTATAACTCCTCTGTCCCTGTGAGTGATGATGGTTCCAGTCTCAGAAACATACAGTATAACATCTCTGTCCCTGTGAGTGATGATGGTTCCAGTCTCAGAAACATACAGTATAACATCTCTGTCCCAGTGAGTGATGATGGTTCCAGTCTCAGAAACATACAGTACAACATCTCTGTCCCTGTGAGTGATGATGGTTCGTCTCAGAAACATACAGTATAACATCCTCTGTCCCTGTGAGTGATGATGGTTCCAGTCTCAGAAACATACAGTATAACATCTCTGTCCCTGTGAGTGATGATGGTTCCAGTCTCTGACAAAAAAATTCTAAATATTCCATTACCGTACTTCGAAGCATGTCAACCGCTGTTTAAAATCAATTTTTATGCAATTTATCTCGTAAAAAAGCGATAATATTCCCACCGGGAATCTCCTTTTCGGCAAACAGAGGAAAAATCACAAAGACGGGGGCGGCCAGGGTACGCGCCTAAGCCCACAGTCCCTTGATCGGCCACTTGACAAAGGCGATAATGTGTTTCAGCCTGGGGCTGGGATGACGACATTCAGGTTTTTCCCGGGCTCTGAGCGCCCATGGAAGACGTAGGAAGTGTCACGTTAGAGCAGAGATCCTTTGTAAAAGATAGAGATGGCAAAGAAGTTCAAGAAATGGTCAGACAGGCCACTTCCTGTAAAGGAATCTCTCAGGTTTTGACCTGCCATTTGAGTTCTGTTATACTCACAGACACCATTCAAACAGTTTTAGAAACTTTGGAGTGTTTTCTATCCAAAGCCAATAATTATATGCATATTCTAGTTACTGGGCAGGAGTAGTAACCAGATTAAATCGGGTACGTTTTTTATCCAGCCGTGAAAATACTGCCCCCTAGCCATAACAGGTTAATGTGCTTCTTCTTGAGCCACTCCTTTGTTGCCTTGGCCGTGTGTTTTGGGTCATTGTCATGCTGGAATGCCCATCCACGACCCATTTTCAATGCCCTGGCTGAGGGAAGGAGGTTCTCACCCAAGATTTGACGGTACATGGCCCCGTCCATCGTCCCTTTGATGCGGTGAAGTTGTCCTGTCCCCTTAGCAGAAAAACACCCCCAAAGCATAATGTTTCCACCTCCATGTTTGACGGTGGGGATGGTATTCTTGGGGTCATAGGCAGCATTCCTCCTCCTCCAAACACGGTGAGTTGAGTTGATGCCAAAGAGCTCCATTTTGGTCTCATCTGACCACAACACTTTCACCCAGTTGTCCTCTGAATCATTCAGATGTTCATTGGCAAACTTCAGACGGGCATGTATATGTGCTTTCTTGAGCAGGGGGACCTTGCGGGTGCTGCAGGATTTCAGTCCTTCACGGCGTAGTGTGTTACCAATTGTTTTCTTGGTGACTATGGTCCCAGTTGCCTTGAGATCATTGACAAGATCCTCCCGTGTAGTTCTGGGCTGATTCCTCACTGTTCTCATGATCATTGCAACTCCACGAGGTGAGATCTTGCATGGAGCCCCAGGCCGAGGGAGATTGACAGTTCTTTTGTGTTTCTTCCATTTGCGAATAATTGCACCAACTGTTGTCACCTTCTCACCAAGCTGCTTGGCGATGGTCTTGTAGCCCATTCCAGCCTTGTGTAGATCTACAATCTTGTCCCTTACATCCTGGGAGAGCTCTTTGGTCTTGGCCATGGTGGAGAGTTTGGAATCGTGATTGATTGATTGCTTCTGTGGACAGGTGTCTTTTATACAGGTAACAAACTGAGATTAGGAGCACTCCCTTTAAGAGTGTGCTCCTAATCTCAGCTCGTTACTTGTATAAAAGACACCTGGGAGCCAGAAATCTTTCTGATTGAGATAGGGTCAAATACTTATTTCCCTCATTAAAATGCAAATCAATTTATAACATTTTTGACATGTGTTTTTCTGGATTTTTTTGTTGTTATTCTGTCTCTCACTGTTCAAATAAACCTACCATTAAAATTATAGACTGATCATTTCTTTGTCAGTGAGCAAACGTGCAAAATCAGCAGGGGATCAAATACTTTTTTCCATCACTGTATTTACAATTCAAGGCACAATTAACCAGCATGGCTACAACAGCATTCTGCAGCGAGATGCCATCCTAACTGGTTTGCACTTCGTGGGACTATCATTTGTTTTTCAACAGGACAATGAACCAACACACCTCCAGGCTTTGTATGGGCTATTTGACCAAGAAGGAGAGTGATGGAGTGCTGCATCAGATGACCTGGCCTCCACAATCTCCTGACCTCAACCCAATTAAGATGGTTTGGGGATGGGTTGGAGTGCAGAGTGAAGGAAAAGCAGCCAACAAGTGCTCAGCATATGTGGGAACTCCTTCAAGACTGTTGAAAAAGCATTCCAGGTGAAGCTGGTTGGGAGAATGCCAAGAGTGTGCACAGCTGTCATCAAGGCAAAGTGTGGCTACTTTGAAGAATCTCAAATATATTTTGATTTGTTTGTCAAGAATTTAAGCTTTCTGCCAATATCAGATATGTCTATGTCCTGGGATTTTTTTGTTTTGTTACTTACCTCATGCTAATCGGATTAGCCTACAGTAGCTCAACCGTCCCGCAGGGGACCCACCAATCCTGATGAAGTTGTAACACTTTTTTGGTTAATACATGATTCCATATGTGTTATTTCATAGTTTTGATGTCTTCACTATTATTCTACATTGTAGAAAATAGTAAAAAATAAAGAAAAACCCTTGAATGAGTAGGCTTGTCTAAACTTTTGACTGGCACTTTATTTTGTTGGATATCCTGTATTACATAATGCAGTGTGTCCTAATTCTCTCCTCCAGTACCCACAGCCGTTGCATTTATAGATCAACTCTAATATTAGCACCTGTTTGAACTACAGCGCTTGATGTTAAATTGTGGCCAACACCACTAAGATTCAGAGATCTTTGTCTCTCTCTGCCTTTTCTCTCTCTCTCTCTCTCTCTCTCTCTCTCTCTCTCTCTCTACTACTCTCTCTCTCTCTCTCTCTCTCTCTCTCTCTCCTCAGATTCATGGAGGAACGTGAGGGTGAAGGAGGATGTAGCAGAGGTGATGCTCCAGAAGCTGAGAGACAAGACAGAGTTCACTGTGCTGGCCACTCTGAAGCAGGAGAGACTCAACTCTGGAGTCCTGCTCTCCATACACTATGCAGAGCACAGGTAAGACACAGTCCTCTTCATACACCATGCAGAGCACAGGAAAGACACAGTCCTCTCCATACACTATGCAGAACACAGGTAAGACAGTCCTCTTCATACACCATGCAGAACAGAGGTACGACACACATCTTGACTTAGTAACCGTTTGTGTGCTATTATGAAATGGAGGTAAGAACAGCCATAAACTCACTCCACAGCTAGCTTGAAATGTCGCCAATGGTGCTATGGAATTGGATAATGTTCTATAGCTCAATCTGGTCTTACCTTGTCAAGCGGGCGGACACTTGTATTTGCGAGGTAGAGGACCCTGGTTGAAGTCCAGACAGAGACATTATAGAGGACCCTGGTTGAAGTCCAGACAGAGACACTATAGAGGACCCTGGTTGAAGTCCAGACAGAGACACTAAAGAGGACCCTGGTTGAAGTCCAGACAGAGACACTATAGAGGACCCTGGTTGAAGTCCAGACAGAGACATTATAGAGGACCCTGGTTGAAGTCCAGACAGAGACACTATAGAGGACCCTGGTTGAAGTCCAGACAGAGACATTATAGAGGACCCTGGTTGAAGTCCAGACAGAGACACTATAGAGGATCCTGGTTGAAGTCCAGTCAGAGACATTATAGAGGACCCTGGTTGAAGTCCAGTCAGAGACACTATAGAGGACCCTGGTTGAAGTCCAGACAGAGACACTATAGAGGACCCTGGTTGAAGTCCAGACAGAGACACTATAGAGGACCCTGGTTGAAGTCCAGACAGAGACACTATAGAGGACCCTGGTTGAAGTCCAGTCAGAGACACTTATAGAGGACCCTGGTTGAAGTCCAGTCAGAGACACTATAGAGGACCCTGGTTGAAGTCCAGCAGAGACACTATAGAGGACCCTGGTTGAAGTCCAGTCAGAGACACTATAGAGGACCCTGGTTGAAGTCCAGTCAGAGACATTATAGAGGACCCTGGTTGAAGTCCAGTCAGAGACATTATAGAGGACCCTGGTTGAAGTCCAGTCAGAGACATTATAGAGGACCCTGGTTGAAGTCCAGACAGAGGCTGGTTCAGGGAAGCAGCACTACATGCTAAGCTAGCACACTGGCTGTTTCATACAGTAGAGTCAGCAAAAACAGCTGAAGGGGGACTTCATCAGAGGAGGCTGGTGAAGAGAGGATGGCTCATAAAAAATGGATGAAATTAAGTGAATTGAATGGTATAAATAAACAGGCGTTTGATGTGATTCCATTAATTCCATTCCAGCCATTACTATGAGCCAGTCCTCCCCATTTTAAGTCCCACCAGCCACCACTGGACTCCATATGTAATAAAGAGGCAAGAACCTGAAAAGTCCGGGCCTCGGGTAACGGCAGTACAATGCTGACCTACACCAACTAGTCATACAGATCAGACTGTGTACCATCTGCCAAGATTTCCCAAGTGTCATTGTATAAAGTTCAGCCTGCCATTGTTTTTATTGTGTGGGATTTGGGCATGGGTTTCATGGGGTCATATGAACAGTAGTGTTAGCACTTCACTGCCAAGGCTCTGTTGTTGTCTTGAAGACAGTCCATATTAGGTTAAACAGTCAGATTATGATTTAGCCCCGTTTTCATTGTTCCGACCTCCAAGGACAGCTTTATATGGATTTTTTCATTTTCTTTAATCTTAAATGTGGAAAATAAATCCTTTGGGAGAACCAAAGCAAAGCAGCTTGTCCTTTCTTCAGTTGAAGCATTCCATCCCTCTATCCTTCTGATTTTCCTCAGTCCTTTTTGTAATGGCTTCAATCTTTCCCTTTATCCATCCATCCATTCCTCTATCCCTCCGCCCCTACATCGTTCTCTCTTTCTTCCCAATCACTTATGTAATGGCTTCTATCTATCTATCTATCTATCTATCTATCTATCTATCTATCTATCTATCTATCTATCTATCTATCTATCTATCTATCTATCTATCTATCTATCTATCTATCTATCTATCTATCTATCTATCTATCTATCTATCTATCTATCTATCTATCTATCTATCTATCTATCTATCTCTCTATCTATCTATCTATCTATCTATCTATCTTCTGTCTGTCTGTCTGTCTGTCTGTCTGTCTGTCTGTCTGTCTGTCTGTCTGTCTGTCTGTCTGTCTGTCTGTCTGTCTGTCTGTCTGTCTGTCTGTCTGTCTGTCTGTCTGTCTGTCTGTCTGTCTGTCTGTCTGTCTGTCTGTCTGTCTGCCTTCCAATTATTTTTCCTTCCAATCATTTATGTAATGGCTTAAATCTATCCCTTCAACCCTCCATCCCTCCATCCCTCCATACTTCCACTCCTTTCTGCAGATGGGTAAACAGACAGAGGTGTATCTCGAATGATTTATTGTCTGTAGTCAGTGTTGGAGAAAGACCTGTGACATTTTCTCCCCCCAGACACAGTATTGATGACATGGCCTCTAAGGTCACAGTCAACCTGTCATCTTCCTTTATCTCATGGATCAGTGCTTTATTCCACACACACACACACACACACACACACACACACACACACACACACACACACACACACACACACACACACACACACACACACACACCCACACACACACACACACACACCTCTCAAGTTTGAATTCCTTACTCAGTCCAGTCTCTAGATGAATGTGTCAGACAGACAGACAGACAGACAGACAGACAGACAGACAGACAGACAGACAGACAGACAGACAGACAGACAGACAGACAGACAGACAGACAGACAGACAGACAGACAGACAGACAGACAGACAGACAGACAGACAGACAGACAGACACGCACAGACAGACAGACAGATTCAATCCTAGTAGGACTGTCTTGCAGTAGCTGGATTAGTTTGATGTGATAAGGAAGCAGAAGGAATAAGGAAGCACAGTGATAAGGGAGTGTACATGCCACACACACACACACACACACACACACACACACACACACACACACACACACACACACACACACCACACACACACACACACACACACACACACACACACACACACACACACACACACACACGTAAGATGTTTAAGATGTGGATTACAGCAGCTGCAGTGATAGGATCATGTATGAAACCGCGGGGAAGGCGGGGGGGGGGGGAGCGGTGTGTGTGTGTGTGTGTGTGTGTGTGTGTGTGTGTGTGTGTGTGTGTGTGTGTGTGTGTGTGTGTGTGTGTGTGTGTGTGTGTGTGTGTGTGTGTGTGTGTGTGTGTGTGTGTGTGTGTGTGTGTGTGTGTGTCTGTCCCACACCAACTCTCCGAGTGCTATCAGATTTGGAGTCTATGGTGCCATTTCCACCCAACCCAGTAGATTGTAATGTCGGTGCAGGTGTAGTTTTAGCTCCAGCAGTCTGGAGAGAGAGAGAGAGTGACCAGGCTGAGAGCAGACTGGGCTGGGTGTTCTAATCAGAGAGATTAATACTCTGGCTGGGTGTTCTAATCAGAGAGATTAATACTCTGGCTGGGTGTTCTAATCAGAGAGATTAATACTCTGGCTGGGTGTTCTAATCAGAGAGATTAATACTCTGGCTGGGTGTTCTAATGAGAGAGATTAATACTCTGACTGGGTGTTCTAATCAGAGAGATGAATACTCGTCTCTAAACTCCTCCGTAAACTCCTCCGTAATCTCCTCTGTAAATCTCCTCTGTAAATCTCCTCTGTAAATCTCCTCTGTAAATCTCCTCTGTAAACTCCTCCGTAAACTCCTCCGTAAACTCCTCCGTAATCTCCGCTGTAAATCTCCTCTGTAAACTCCTTTGTAAACTCCTCTGTAATCTCCTCTGTAATCTCCTCTGTAAACTCCTTCGTAAACTCCTCTGTAATCTCCTCTGTAATCTCCTCTGTAATCTCCTCTGTAAACTCCTCTGTAAATCTCCTCTGTAAACTCCTCCGTAAACTCCTCCGTAATCTCCTCCGTAACCTCCTCCGTAATCTCCGCTGTAAATCTCCTCTGTAAACTCCTTTGTAAACTCCTCCGTAAACTCCTCCGTAATCTCCTCCGTAATCTCCTCCGTAAACTCCTCCGTAAACTCCTCCGTAAACTCCTCTGTAAACTCCTCTGTAATCTCCTCTGTAAATCTCCTCTGTAATCTCCTCTGTAAACTCCTCTGTAAACTCCTCTGTAAACTCCTCCGTAATCTCCTCCGTAACCTCCTCCGTAATCTCCGCTGTAAATCTCCTCTGTAAACTCCTTTGTAAACTCCTCCGTAAACTCCTCCGTAATCTCCTCCGTAAACTCCTCCGTAAACTCCTCCGTAAACTCCTCTGTAAACTCCTCTGTAATCTCCTCTGTAATCTCCTCTGTAAATCTCCTCTGTAATCTCCTCTGTAAACTCCTCTGTAAACTCCTCCGTAATCTCCTCTGTAATCTCCGCTGTAAATCTCCTCTGTAAACTCCTTCGTAAACTCCTCCGTAAACTCCTCCGTAATCTCCTCCGTAATCTCCTCCGTAATCTCCTCCGTAAACTCCTCCGCCCCTGTAAACTCCTCTGTAAACTCCTCTGTAATCTCCTCTGTAAACTCCTCTGTAATTGAGGAATTCTTTCTTGGAAGTGTTTTCAACTGTAGTCCCTGCAGTTTTAAGAGCAATGCAACGACTGTTGATTTACTTGTTTGAATGTGTCTGCAGCTTTTTCCCTGCAGCTTTTCAGTCCTACTTTTTAGTGCTCTGAATGATGACACGATGTACCACAGAAACATAGTAGTCTCAACACCGATGTCCAAAAGGAAAAACCTACTGCCATTACCTCTCAGGCATCAGCCATTCTAACAGATACTAATAGATTGAGTATTTACTGTGTGTCTGTTATCCAGGTATCTGGAGTTGGAGAGCAGTGGGCAGCATAATGAGATCTGTCTCCACTACCGTACCAGGGACCAGCGGCAACACACTGAGGTGTTCCCCTACTCCCTGGCAGACGACCACTGGCACAAGCTGTCTGTGGCCTTCAGTGTCTCCCACGTGGTGCTGCACGTCGACTGTAACCGGTGAGTGTGGGCACTGGAGGGGGAGAGGGAGAGAGAGTTTAATGTTAATGTTTACGGTTCATTTTTATTGTTTATTTCACTTTTGTTTATTATTTATACTACCGTTCAAAAGTTTGGGGTCACTTACAAATGTCCTTGTTTTTGAAAGAATGATAAACTTGGATTAGCTAACACAACGTGCCATTGGAACACAGGAGTGATGGCTGCTGATGATGGGCCTCTGTACACCTATGTAGATATTCCATTAAAAGTCAGCCATTTCCAGCTACAATAGTCATTTACAATATTAACAATGTCTACACTATATTTCTGATCAATTTGATGTTATTTTAATGGACAAAAAATATGATTTTCTTTCAAAAACAAGGACATTTCTAAGTGACCCCAAACTTTTGAACAGTAGTGTATTCACTTGCTTTGGCAATGTTAACATGTGTTTCCCATGCCAATAAAGCACTTGAATTGAGAGATACAGAGAGAGCAGTAAGGGTTGTCGTGAATGGAGGGAGAGAGAATACCTTTAGGGTACCAGTGCTTTACGCTTCGAACACAGCGACAGCGTCATTGCGTTTTGGTACACCAGAAAGACATTCATTTCCAATGAAACGCTGCGTTTGCCTTGCAGCACAGCGTTGCAGAGGCAGTTGCAGTGTGTTCTGTGTGGTGCATATGTTGGATTTACCGAACGTATGGGTCAAACTGTATGTGTAGACGGCTTGACAGAAATGGTAGCAGAAGGTGAATGTTGAACTTTTGTTGCATACATATCCTGATGATGCTGCGTATTATTTTGCACAATGACGCTGTAACATTTATCCTAATGGAATGTAAAATACAAACATTGTGTCATCTATCTGCATGAGTAATAGTTAATTATGTTCTGTGTGTATACAGTATTCTATCCTCCAGTATGTTCTGTGTATAAACAGTATTCTATCCTCCAGTATGTTCTGTGTATAAACAGTATTCTATCCTCCAGTATGTTCTGTGTATAAACAGTATTCTATCCTCCAGTATGTTCTGTGTATAAACAGTATTCTATCCTCCAGTATGTTCTGTGTATAAACAGTATTCTATCCTCCAGTATGTTCTGTGTATAAACAGTATTCTATCCTCCATTATGTTATGTGTATAAACAGTATTCTATCCTCCAGTATGTTCTGTATATAAACAGTATTCTATCCTCCAGTATGTTCTGTGTATAAACAGTATTCTATCCTCCATTATGTTATGTGTATAAACAGTATTCTATCCTCCAATATGTTCTGTGTATAAACAGTATTCTATCCTCCAGTATGTTCTGTGTACAAACAGTATTCTATCCTCCAGTATGTTTTGTGTATAAACAGTATTCTGTCCTCCAGTATGTTCTGTGTGTGAACAGTATGCTATCCTCCAGTATGTTCTGTGTATAAACAGTATTCTATCCTCCAGTATGTTCTGTGTATAAACACTATGCTATCCTCCAGTATGTTCTGTATATAAACAGTATTCTATCCTCCAGTATGTTCTGTGTACAAACAGTATTCTATCCTCCAGTATGTTTTGTGTATAAACAGTATTCTGTCCTCCAGTATGTTTTGTGTGTGAACAGTATGCTATCCTCCAGTATGTTCTGTGTATAAACAGTATTCTATCCTCCAGTATGTTCTGTGTATAAACAGTATTCTATCCTCCAGTATGTTTTGTGTATAAACAGTATTCTGTCCTCCAGTATGTTCTGTGTGTGAACAGTATGCTATCCTCCAGTATGTTCTGTGTATAAACAGTATTCTATCCTCCAGTATGTTCTGTGTATAAACACTATGCTATCCTCCAGTATGTTCTGTGTATAAACAGTATTCTATTCTTGAGTATGTTCTGTGTATAAACAGTATTCTATCCTCCAGTATGTTCTGTGTATTAACAGTATGCTATCCTCCAGTATGTTCTGTGTATAAACAGTATTCTATCCTCCAGTATGTTCTGTGTATAAACACTATGCTATCCTCCAGTATGTTCTGTGTATAAACAGTATTCTATTCTTGAGTATATTCTGTGTATAAACAGTATTATATCCTCCAGTATGTTCTGTGTATTAACAGTATGCTGTCCTCCAGTATGTTCTGCATATAAACAGTATTCTATCCTGCAGTATGTTCTGTGTATAAACAGTATTCTATCCTCCAGTATGTTCTGTGTATAAACAGTATGCTCACTTGCAGTATGTTCTGTGTATAAACAGCATTCTACTGTATCCTCCAGTATGTTCTGTGTATAAACAGCATTCTACTGTATCCTCCAGTATGTTCTGTGTATAAACATTATTCTATCCTCTAGTATATTCTGTGTATAAACAGTATGCTCTCCTGCAGTATGTTCTGTGTATAAACAGCATTCTACTGTATCCTCCAGTATGTTCTGTGTATAAACAGTATTCTATCCTCTAGTATATTCTGTGTATAAACAGTATGCTCTCCTGCAGTATGTTCTGTGTATAAACAGTATGCTCTCCTGCAGTATGTTCTGTGTATAAACAGTATTCTATCCTC
This sequence comes from Salmo salar, assembly GCF_965601325.2. Lineage (NCBI taxonomy): Eukaryota > Metazoa > Chordata > Actinopteri > Salmoniformes > Salmonidae > Salmo > Salmo salar. The sequence continues at coordinate 62,680,901 of NC_138297.1, forward strand.
TAGTATATTCTGTTTATAAACAGTATGCTCTCCTGCAGTATGTTCTGTGTATAAACAGTATGCTCTCCTCCAGTATGTTCTGTGTATAAACAGCATTCTACTGTATCCTCCAGTATGTTCTGTGTGTGAACAGTATGCTATCCTCCAGTATGTTCTGTGTATTAACAGTATTCTATCCTCCAGTATGTTCTGTGTATAAACACTATGCTATCCTCCAGTATGTTCTGTATATAAACAGTATTCTATCCTCCAGTATGTTCTGTGTACAAACAGTATTCTATCCTCCAGTATGTTTTGTGTATAAACAGTATTCTGTCCTCCAGTATGTTTTGTGTGTGAACAGTATGCTATCCTCCAGTATGTTCTGTGTAAAAACAGTATTCTATCCTCCAGTATGTTCTGTGTATAAACAGTATTCTATCCTCCAGTATGTTTTGTGTATAAACAGTATTCTGTCCTCCAGTATGTTCTGTGTGTGAACAGTATGCTATCCTCCAGTATGTTCTGTGTATAAACAGTATTCTATCCTCCAGTATGTTCTGTGTATAAACAGTATGCTCACCTGCAGTATGTTCTGTGTATAAACAGCATTCTACTGTATCCTCCAGTATGTTCTGTGTATAAACAGTATTCTATCCTCTAGTATATTCTGTGTATAAACAGTATGCTCTCCTGCAGTATGTTCTGTGTATAAACAGTATTCTATCCTCTAGTATATTATGTGTATAAACAGTATGCTCTCCTGCAGTATGTTCTGTGTATAAACAGTATTCTATCCTCTAGTATATTATGTGTATAAACAGTATGCTCTCCTGCAGTATGTTCTGTGTATAAACAGCATGCTCTCCTCCACTATGTTCTGTGTATAAACAGCATTCTACTGTATCCTCCAGTATGTTCTGTGTATAAACAGTATTCTATCCTCTAGTATATTCTGTGTATAAACAGTAGGCTCTCCTGCAGTATGTTCTGTGTATAAACAGTATTCTATCCTCTAGTATATTATGTGTATAAACAGTATGCTCTCCTGCAGTATGTTCTGTGTATAAACAGTATTCTATCCTCTAGTATATTATGTGTATAAACAGTATGCTCTCCTGCAGTATGTTCTGTGTATAAACAGTATTCTATCCTCTAGTATATTATGTGTATAAACAGTATGCTCTCCTGCAGTATGTTCTGTGTATAAACAGTATTCTATCCTCTAGTATATTATGTGTATAAACAGTATGCTCTCTTGCAGTATGTTCTGTGTATAAACAGTATAGTATCACCTTGTACTCCTCTTGTCCTCTAGGATCTATGAGAGGGTGATAGAGAATCCGTCTATGGATATTCCCTCTGACACCACCATCTGGCTCGGACAGAGGAACCAGGCCCATGGATACTTCAAGGTATGTTGAAGGGATTCATATTTTCCTGAAAATCGACTAAGTTTCATTACGATAAAAATGTATCCAGAGAGTTCTGGGAAATACCGCAAAAATTGGAAGTGCCCATTTGAAGAGTTTAAAACCAAGATACGGTCACTATGCCAGGGTTCTCCCCAAATAAGATTGTCGCTGTGCCACATTGCCGGCTTGGCTGCGCCACTATGTAAAGATTTCACAGCAAGTGAAACAGATATTCAGTAATGATAGAGTCGCCAATGACATTGTTGTGAATTGTGAAACAGGCCATTCATAAATTCTGAGCATTATCATGTTCCTCATTTAATTCAGCGCATTTCAGCAGTAGGCATAGGCTTTCTCAACACAGAGTGCGCTCACGACGCACAGAGCGCACCACAAGTAGGCTATAGCATTGTCAAATCATAAAAACTTTCTAACAAAAGTCAAATTACCAAAGTTGCTAAGCTTGCTAGATAACCTCCAACGAATGACAGAATATATCCTGTTCGTCAAAATCGAGTTGATGATTATGTTTTGTCGACAGGGGGAGGGCACCCCCAGCACCCCTACTTCCCGCGGCTATGCCCCTGGTGTCACGGCTGTCGAAAGGATCGGACCAAAGTGCAGCGTGGTTGTAGTTCCACATTTTATTAAATCGTGAAACTTTGCAAAACATAAATAACTGAATTTACAAAACAACAAACCGTGACGCAGAGAGAAACAAACACTACTCAAAAGATAATCACCCACAAAACCCAGGAAGAAAAACCCCTACTTAAATATGATCTCCAATCAGAGGTAACGAGGACCAACTGCCTCCAATTGGAGATCAACCCAAAATAAAAAACATAGAAATAGAAAAACTAGAACTTAAACATAGAAAACATAGAAAAACACAAAACACCCCCTGTCATGCCCTGACCTACTCTACCATAGAAAACCACATCTTACTATGGTCAGGACGTGACACCTGGCTTGTCTCAAGCAGCACGATGGCTCTGTCCCAATCAAAACTGCGCTGAAATTAATCTATGTGACCACACACAACCATTGCTTTAAATTAGTATAACGGTTGGATAGGATTTTGGGAGTTTCAATACAAGCAAAAATTTGATACATGCCTTCAATTGCATTAGCCGACTTTATTCCAATATTTTTCCACATTCAGTTGATTATCACTAAAGTGAGTTTTCCTCTCTGCGCTTTTTCTAGGCCTAATGACCGTTTCCTCGTCTCCTCACGCTGCCGCCCGCCTCCGCCGCGTTGTTCTCAACACCAGTTTAAATCAATATAGCTTGTTGTTTTCTAGAAATCTGGCTCATTTAATTTCTGTGATGATGGACCAAGCCTGGGCTCGGGCTTCAGCTCGCTGGGCTTGGGTCAGACCGGGATCTAATTTTCAGTTCTGATGAGAACTCTAAACTGCATTCAGGTCTCGCGTGCAGTCCGGCAGTGTCCATTATGCATGTGCTTTGCTTAGAATTTATGGTAACTTTGTGTGAAGTTAATACGCTAGGCTAAAGGCTTCCATGACAACCTGTTTGGATAATGTTGTGCATTTTGTGGAATGGCAGTAGTGCCACATTGGGGGAAGATATTATAATTTCCCGGGTCTTGTCATTTTAAAGAAATGGGAAAATGTGAAGAGTGGTCCCAGGATCCAGGTTACCGGTGTTAATCTCTAGTATGGTGTGATATGTATTTGTTGGTCATAATAGACAGACTGCTATGTTAAACAGCCAAGCACATTCAGAGTGTGAGTGTGTAAATTGACATGCCAGAGCTTAAACCTCACATTATCAAGGCTCAGGAGAAGACCCAGATGCAGACAATTTCGAAGTAACAAAAGTTTATTACAAAAACAGGGGGGCAGGCAAAGACAGGTCAAGGGCAGGTAGAGGTCAGTAGTCCAGAACAGAGTCCGAAAAGTACCGAACGGCAGGCAGGCTCAGTGTCAGGGCAGGCAGAGGTAAGTAATCCAGGGTGGTGTGCCAAGGTACAGAACGGCAGGCAGGCTCAGTGTCAGGGCAGACAGAGGTAAGTAATCCATGGTGGTGTGCCAAGGTACAGAACGGCAGGCAGGCACAGGGCAGGCAGAATGGTCAAAAACCGGGAAAGCTAGAAAACAGGAACTAGAGACAGAGAGGAGCACGGGAAAAAATGCTGGTAGGCTTGATGAACCAAAACAAACTGGCAACATACAAACAGAACACAGGTATAAATACACTGGGGATTCCAACTGTCAGGTAGCTGGTTCTGTACTTCTCTCTCATCAGCTTCTCGTGATTCCAACTGTCAGCTAACGTCACACACTCGTGGAGCTCAGCTAAGCTAACTCATCCTGCATAGATATGATCTGAGGTCAACCTCTCCCACTCTCTCTCTCTCTCTCTCTCTCTCTCTCTCTCTCTCTCCTCCCTTTCTCTCTCTGTCATTCTGTCTCAACTTCTCTCAATTCAATTCAAGGGGCTTTATTGGCATGGGAAACATGTGTTAACATTGCCAAAGCAAGTGAGGTAGATAATATACAAAGTGAAATAAACAATACAAATTAACAGTAAACATTACACATACAGAACTTTCAAAAGAATAAAGACATTACAAATGTCCTATTATGTATATATACAGTGTTGTAACGATGTACAAATGGTTAAAGTACACAAGGGAAAATAAATAAGCATAAATATGGGTTTTATTTACAATTGTGTTTCTTCTTCACTTGTTGGCCTTTTCTTGTGGCAACAGGTCACACATCTTGCTGCTGTGATGGCACACTGTGGAATTTCACCCAGTAGATATGGAAGTTTATCAAAATTGGGTTTGTTTTCGAATTTTTGTGGATCTGTGTAATCTGAGGGAAATATGTGTCTCTAATATGGTCGGTCATACATTGGGCAGGAAGTTAGGAAGTGCAGCTCAGTTTCCACCTCATTTTGTGGGCAGTGTGGACATAGCCTGTCTTCTCTTGAAAGCCAGGTCTGCCTACGGCGGGCTTTCGCAATAGCAAGGCTATGCTCACCAAGTCTGTACATAGTCAAAGCTTTCCTTAAGTTTGGGTCAGTCACAGTGGTCAGGTATTCTGCCACTGTGTACTCTCTGTTTAGGGCCAAATAGCATTCTAGTTTGCTCTGTTTTTTTGTTAATTCTTTCCAATGTGTCAAGTAATTATCTTTTTGTTTTCTCATGATTTGGTTGGGTCTATTTGTGCTGCTGTCCTGGGGCTCTGTGGGGTGTGTTTGTGAATAGAGCCCCAGGACCAGCTTGCTTAGGGGACTCTTCTCCAGGTTCATCTCTCTGTAGGTGATGGCTTTATTATGGAAGGTTTGGGAATCGCTTCTTTTTAGGTGGTTGTAGAATTTAACAGCTCTTTTCTGGATTTTGATAATTAGCGGGTATCGGCCTAATTCTGCTCTGCATGCATTATTTGGTGTTTTACGTTGTACACGGAGGATATTTTTGCAGAACTCTGTATGAGTCTCAATTTGGTGTTTGTCCCATTTTGTGAATTCTTGGTTGGTGAGCGGACCCCAGACCTCACAACCATAAAGGGCATGACTGATTCAAGTATTTTTAGCCAGATCCTAGTTGGTATGTTGAATTTTATGTTCCTTTTGATGGCATAGAAGGCCCTTCTTGCCTTGTCTCTCAGATCGTTCACAGCTTTGTGGAAGTTACCTGTGGCGCTGATGTTTAGGCCAAGGTATGTATAGTTTTTGTGTGTTCTAGGGCAACGGTGTCTAGATGGAATTTGTATTCGAGGTCCTGGCGACTTGACCTTTTTTGGAACACCATTATTTTGGTCTGAGATTTACTGTCAGGGCCCAGGTCTGGCAGAATCTGTGCAGAATATCTAGGTGCTGCTGTAGGCCATCCTTGGTTGGTGACAGAAGCACCAGATCATCAGCAAACAGTAGACATTTGACTTCAGATTCTAGTAGGGTGAGGCTGGGTGCTGCAGACTTTTCTAGTGCCCGCGCCAATTCGTTGATATAGCTCTCTCTCTCTCTCTCTCTGTTATTCTGTCTCAACCTCTCTCTCTCTCCTCCCTTTCTCTCTCTGTTATTCCGTCTCAAACTCTCTCCCCTTATATAACCCTTTCTCTCCCTCTCTCCCCTTCTCCCTTTCTCTCCCTCCTCCCGTCTCTTACTGTTTCTACAGGGTATAATGCAGGATGTTCAGCTGGTCGTCATGCCTCAAGGCTACATCTCCCAGTGTCCAGACCTCAACCGCAGTAAGAGAACAGTTACATTTAGTACCTATAAAAGTCTGGAAACTCTAAAGTTAACATGCTGACATGTGCATTATTTTACAGCCACTATAAAAGTCTGGAAACTCTGCATCTAAAATGAGATGCCCACAAAAGGCAACATCAGCTACACATGCATTTACAGTATAGCTCTAATATGCTTTCCAGTACAGTTACATGGACATTGACAATGGAACTATCATGCCAACATTACATTACCATGACTTACCTGTGTTTCAGCTTGTCCCACGTGCAATGACTTCCATGGGCTGGTACAGAAGATCATGGAGCTGCAGGATGTCTTAGCCAAGACCTCCAGCAAGGTACTATAGTATAAGACAATGGGTGCCTCAATCGTCTACCGTGGTTTCCTCTCCTTGTCTTCTTTCCTTCATCTGCATTGATCTGAAGAGGAGAGGAGAGGAAGCCACTTGTAGACGATTGAGATTCACCCTCTGTTGTGTCTCTCTGGTCGAAATGCTAGCTTTTCTTACAACTCCTACTTTGTGTAATGTACAGTAGTGTAGAGTAATGGTGTAGCTGTGGACAGCTGCTCAGCCGTGTACACCACCGCCTGATGTTCTGTCAGTGTACAAGGCATAAGTGTATGAATCATTCACACAGACGGTAAGTGAGGGAACATCCATTTACTGTTCTTTACTGCAACACATGGAGCCTCTCTGTCACCATGTGGTTTATTGGGCTCTGGTTCCCTTGTCCTGCAACCCTGGGTTGTTGAATAAATATTTAGTTAAAAAGCAGACCGTAACAACGGGCTATTGACCCCAAAAAATGTTTGTACGCACATACTGTAGGCTGACACACACACACACACACACTAACTCTGTATCTTTGTTTTGGTGTGTGTGCAGCTGTCGCGTGCGGAGGAGCAGATGCAGGGTCTGGATGGTTGTTACTGTGAGAGGAGCTGCAGTATGAATGGAGTGCTGTATAGGGAGGACGAGGGATGGACAGACGGATGCAGGAACTGTTCCTGCTATGTAAGATTGTTTTTAGATATTTAAAAAAAACATTTTTAATTATTTTAATTTTTTACCTTTATTTAACTAGGCAAGTCAGTTAAGACGGCACTAAATGGAAAACCATAACCTGTGTCTGAAAAATCTATAGTACATCAACTCTATGTGATTCTCCTGATCCCAGAGATCAAGACATACGGTGCGTTCCTAAATTCAGTTCATACTAAAACATAAACTCAGCAAAAAAATAAACGTCCTCTCACTGTCAACTGCGTTTATTTTCAGCAATCTTAACATGTGTAAATATTTGTATGAACTTAACAAAATTCAACAACTGAGACATAAACTGAACAAGTTCCATAGACATGTGACTAACAGAAATGGAATCATGTGGAACAAAGGGGGGGTCAAAATCAAAAGTAACAATCAGTATCTGGTGTGGCCACCAGCTGCATTAAGTACTGCAGTGCATCTCCTCCTCATGGACTTCACCAGATTTGCCAGTTCTTGCTGTGAGATGTTACCCCACTCTTCCATCAAGGCACCTGCAAGTTCCCGGACATTTCTGGGGGGAATGGCCCTAGCCCTCACCCTCCGAACCAACAGGTCCCAGACGAGCTCAATGGATTGAGATCCGGGCTCTTCGCTGGCCATGGCAGAACACTGACATTCCTGTCTTGCAGGAAATCACGCACAGAATGAGCAGTATGGCTGGTGGCATTGTCATGCTGGAGGGTCATGTCAGGATGAGCCTGGAGGAAGGGTACCACATGAGGGAGGAGGATGTCTTCCCTGTAACGCACAGCGTTGAGATTGCCTACAATGATAACAAGCTCAGTCCGAAGATGCTGTGACACACTGCCCCAGACCATGACAGACCCTCCACCTCCAAATCGATCCCGCTCCAGAGTACAGGCCTCGGTGTAACGCTCCTTCCTTCTACGATAAAAGCAAATCCGACCTCACCCCTGGTGAGACAAAACCGCGACTCGTCAGAGATTAGCACTTTTTGCCAATCCTGTCTGGTCCAGTGATGGTGGGTTTGTGCCCATAGGCGACGTTGTTGCCGGTGATGTCTGGTGAGGACCTGCCTTACAGTAGGACCTACAAGCCCTCTGTCCAGCCTCTCTCAGGCTATTGCGGACAGTCTGAGCACTGATGGAGGGATTGTGCGTTCCTGGTGTAACTCAGGCAGTTGTTGTTGCCATCCGATACCTGTCCTGCAGGTGTGATGTTCGGATGTACCGATCCTGTGTTGGTGTTGTTACACGTGGTCTGCCACTGCGAGGACGATCAGCTGTCCGTCCTATCTCCCTGTAGCGCTGTCTTAGGCGTCTCACAGTACGGACATTGCAATGTATTGCCCAGGCCACATCTGCAGTCCTCATGCCTTCTTGCAGCATCCCTAAGGCACGTTCATGCAGATGAGCAGGGACCCTGGGCATCTTTCTTTTGGTGTTTTTCAGAGGTAGTAGAAAGGCCTCTTTAGTGTCCTAAGTTTTCATAACTGTGACCTTAATTGCCTACCGTCTGTAAGCTGTTAGTGTCTTAACGACCGTTCCGCAGGTGCATGTTCATTAATTGTTTATGGTTCATTGAACAAGCATGGGAAACTGTGTTTAAACCCTTTACAATGAAGAACTGTGAAGTTATTTGGATTTTTATGAATTATCTTTCAAAGACAGGGTCCTGAAAAAGGGACGTTTCTTTTCTTGCTGAGTTTAGATCGTCATTGTCATGCGCGTTGTAAGGATTGGACCAAGGCGCAGTGGGTAAAGTGCTCATCTTTTTAATTTATTTAAAGATAACACTTAAACAAAACGACTAAACAGTTCCGTAAGGCAACACAGGCGATACAGGAAAACAACCACCCACAAACACAAGTGAAACAAACACAACTAAATATGGCCTCCAATTAGAGACAATGACAACCAGCTGCCTCTAATTGGAGGTCATTGCCAAAACCCAACATAGAAATAGAAAAATAGATATAAACATAGAAATAGACAACATAGAACCTAAACCCCAAAACACCGAAACACACAAAACAAACACATCCTGCCACGTCCTGACCAAACTACAATGACAAAAACCCCTTTTACTGGTCAGGACGTGACAGTCATACTAATGACATCTGTTTTGTCTCATTCCTTTAGAATGGTACAGTCCAGGTTGGAGATCATAGATCTTCATATTAATAATGTCTGTTTTGTCTCATTCCTTTAGAATGGTACAGTCCAGGTTGGAGATCATAGATCTTCATACTAATAACATCTGTTTTGTTTCATTCCTTTAGAATGGTACAGTCCAGTGTGAGACCATCTCCTGCCCCCCTCCCCAGTGTCCCCCTGACTCCGCCCCTGCCTATGTACCAGGCACGTGCTGCAAAGAGTGTCAGCGTGAGTAACAACAGCTATCCTTCTCATGCCATGTTCTTCTCACATCTGCACAACACAGTCCTCTCCTGTTCCTTCTCTAACACTTTCTCTCTACAGAACTTCTCTGTCTCTTTCTCTCCTCTCTACACCACTTCTCTCTCTCCTCTCTACACCACTTCTCTGTCTCGCTCTCTCCTCTCTATACCACTTCTCTGTCTCTCTCTCCTCTCTACACCACCCCTCTCTCTCTCTCTCTCTCTCTCCTCTCTACACCACTTCTCTCTCTCTCCTCTCTACACCACTTCTCTCTCTCCTCTGTACACCACTTCTTTCTCTCTCTCCTCTCTACACCACTTCTCTCTCTCTCCTCTCTACACCACTTCTCTCTCTCCTCTGTACACCACTTCTTTCTCTCTCTCCTCTCTACACCACTTCTCTCTCTCCTCTGTACACCACTTCTTTCTCTCTCTCCTCTCTACACCACTTCTCTTTCTCTCCTCTCTACACCACTTCTCTCTCTCCTCTCTACACCACTTCTCTGTCTCGCTCTCTCCTCTCTATACCACTTCTCTGTCTCTCTCTCCTCTCTACACCACCTCTCTCTCTCTCTCTCCTCTCTACACCACTTCTCTCTCTCTCCTCTCTACACCACTTCTCTCTCTCCTCTGTACACCACTTCTTTCTCTCTCTCCTCTCTACACCACTTCTCTCTCTCTCCTCTCTACACCACTTCTCTCTCTCCTCTGTACACCACTTCTTTCTCTCTCTCCTCTCTACACCACTTCTCTCTCTCCTCTCTACACCACTTCTCTCTCTCTCCTCTCTACACCACTTCTCTCTCTCCTCTGTACACCACTTCTTTCTCTCTCTCCTCTCTACACCACTTCTCTCTCTCTCCTCTCTACACCACTTCTCTCTCTCCTCTCTACACCACTTCTTTCTCTCTCCCCTCTGATCACCACTTCTTTCTCTCTCTCCTCTCTACACCACTTCTGTCTCTCTCTCCTCTCTACACCACTTCTCTCTCTCCTCTCTATACCACTTATGTCTCACTCTCTCCTCTCTACACCACTTCTCTGTCTCTCTCTCTTCTCTACACCACTTCTCTGTCTCTCTCTTTATCCTCTCTTCATAACGAACAGCTCACACGACCATGCTGCCCCTGAAATCTTATATTTTTTTCTTAATTTCTCTCAATTCAATTCAAGGGCTTTATTGGCATGGGAAACATGTGTTAACATTGCCAAAGCAAGTGAGGTAGATAATAAACAAAAGTGAAATAAACAATAAAAATGAACAGTAAACATTCCACTCACAGAAGTTCCAAAATAATCTCGCTCTCTTTGTCTCTCTCTCGTTGAATCTCTCTTTGTCTCTCTCTCTCATCCTCTCTCTCGCCCTCTCTCTTTCTCTCTCACACACTCTCTCCCGCCCTCTCTCTCTCTCTCTCGCCCCCTCTCTCTCTCGGCCTCGCTCTCTATCTATCTATCTCTCCCTTTCTCTCTCTCCATTCTGTTCCCTCCTTCTCTATCTCTCTCTCTGTCATTCCTCCCCATCCCTCAGCCCACAGTGTGAAGCACACAATCATAAAGACTTGTCTTAATAACTGACCACACCTCCGCGTTGCTAGGATACTCCCGCCACGTACACAGCACTCAATGACTTCACATATACATCAATAATTCAAGGCCAGTCTTCAAAGCCTGCTGCTATCTGGAGCCAGTGTTAATATGAAACCCATTTAAGTAATGACTTAAGCTGTGTGTAACACGCTACTTACTGTACCTTGCTCCCAATGTTAAAAGGGACTAGGAATAACTAAAAACTGTGTGTGTGCATGTTTGCGTTTGTGTGTGTGTGTCCATAGCTGTGTGTCTGTTCAGAGGAAGGGTGTATGTGGAAGGGGACTTGAAGAGTGTGAGGGATTCATCTGGAAACTGTTTACTGTTTCAGTGTCAGGTAAGTCTAATACACTCCACATGTCTACACACTCTTAGCTTGCAATGACTACAGAACACACCTGCACTCAACACACCATGATAATCCCTATAGAGACAACACACCATGATACTCCCTATAGAGACAACACACCATGATAATCCCTATAGAGACAACACACCATGATAATCCCTATTGAGACAACACACCATGATAATCCTTATAGAGACAACACACCATGATAATCCCTATAGAGACAACACACCATGATAATCCCTATAGAGACAACACACCATGATAATCCCTATAGAGACAACACACCATGATAATCCCTATAGAGACAACACACCATGATAATCCCTATAGAGACAACACACCATGATAATCCCTATAGAGACAACACACCATGATAATCCTTATAGAGACAACACACTCACTCTGATCCAGCCTGGTCTGGGCGCGTTTCATGTTGAAATACATATCATCCATATTATTATCTGGTGGTGGATGGCCTCATGTACTAATGCATCAGATCAGCCTTTACAGTACCTCTCAAACCAAGAGCTTGACAATAGACACGTCTCAAAGAACAGCTTGACTATAGACACATCTCACAGAACAGCTTGACTATAGACACGTCTCACAGAACAGCTTGACTATAGACACGTCTCACAGAACAGCTTGACTATAGACACGTCTCACAGAACAGCTTGACTATAGACATGTCTCACAGAACAGCTTGACTATAGACATGTCTCACAGAACAGCTTGACTATAGACACGTCTCACAGAACAGCTTGACTATAGACACGTCTCACAGAACAGCTTGACTATAGACATGTCTCACAGAACAGCTTGACTATAGACATGTCTCACAGAACAGCTTGACTATAGACATGTCTCACAGAACAGCTTGAATATAGACATGTCTCACAGAACAGCTCGTCTATAGACATGTCTCACAGAACAGCTTGACTATAGACACGTCTCACAGAACAGCTTGACTATAGACATGTCTCACAGAACAGCTTGACTATAGACACGTCTCACAGAACAGCTTGACTATAGACATGTCTCACAGAACAGCTTGACTATAGACATGTCTCACAGAACAGCTTGAATATAGACACGTCTCACAGAACAGCTTGACTATAGACACGTCTCACAGAACAGCTTGACTATAGACACGTCTCACAGAACAGCTTGACTATAGACATGTCTCACAGAACAGCTTGACTATAGACACGTCTCACAGAACAGCTTGACTATAGACATGTCTCACAGAACAACTTGACTATAGACATGTCTCACAGAACAGCTTGAATATAGACACGTCTCACAGAACAGCTTGACTATAGACACGTCTCACAGAACAGCTTGAATATAGACACGTCTCACAGAACAGCTTGACTATAGACACGTCTCACAGAACAGCTTGACTATAGACATGTCTCACAGAACAGCTTGACTATGGACACATCTCACAGAACAGCTTGACTATAGACATGTCTCACAGAACAGCTTGACTATAGACATGTCTCACAGAACAGCTTGACTATAGACACGTCTCACAGAACAGCTTGACTATAGACATGTCTCACAGAACAGCTTGACTATAGACACGTCTCACAGAACAGCTTGACTATAGACATGTCTCACAGAACAGCTTGACTATAGACATGTCTCACAGAACAGCTTGACTATAGACATGTCTCACAGAACAGCTTGACTATAGACATGTCTCACAGAACAGCTTGACTATAGACATGTCTCACAGAACAGCTTGACTATAGACACGTCTCACAGAACAGCTTGACTATAGACATGTCTCACAGAACAGCTTGACTATAGACATGTCTCACAGAACAGCTTGACTATAGACACGTCTCACAGAACAGCTTGACTATAGACACGTCTCAAAGAACAGCTTGACTATAGACACGTCTCACAGAACAGCTTGACTATAGACACGTCTCACAGAACAGCTTGACTATAGACATGTCTCACAGAACAGCTTGACTATAGACATGTCTCACAGAACAGCTTGACTATAGACATGTCTCACAGAACAGCTTGAATATAGACATGTTGAAGAGCAGAAAACCCCAGAGATGTATTTATTTTATGAAACTAAAGCTTTCATGGCTGTCAAATAGATAGATAAACCAAATAAATATAATATATATTCGGATATATTACCATCTAATATAATGATCTATTGTTGTTAGAAGTGGGATGTCCATGTCTAAAGCAGAGAAGATGGATTATGACAGAGATGTTACTGTAAGCACCTATGGTGTCATGGTTTTACAGGAGCACAGTATGCAGAGGGTGGAGAACACTCCCTGTCCTGAACTGACCTGCCCCGAGTCTGAACACATCACCCTTACAGACCGCTGCTGCAAGGTCTGCAGAGGTAGGTCTGGAACACACACACACGTATGCATGCACACACACACACACACACACACACACACACACACACACACACACACACACACACACACACACACACACACACACACACACACACACACTGATTATTGGAGTGATAGTGAGGTAGTGTTGATGCTCTGTGTAATAGATAAGGGAGAGTGGATATTAGAAGTCGGTTCGCTCCCTCCATCTCCTTAGATGATGTATGTCTCCTGCTTGGCTGGTAATGAGGCCTCTCTTTCACGGTGGATCCTGGTCTGTGTCCCAAATGCGCTACTTTTAGCGCACTACTTTTGACCTCAGCCGTATGTGCCCTGGTCAAAGTAGTGCGCTATAAAGGGTACAGGTGATTTGGAACGCCCTCATGATATTACCCACATACACACTAGACGTGGTCAGCACACAGCCATGCATCTCTGTGACAGCAACACATACTGTTCTATTCCAGTTTCCACCAGGCCTTAACAACATGTTACTGGCCAGTGTTTTTACAGCTAACGCCGGTTTGCCTGAGGCTGATGCCGTGCAGTTGTTTGTACACATGCATATACACACAGTCTCATTCAAATGCACACATGTGCACATACACTCTAACATATTCAGTTGGCCTTGCTGTTAGGATTTTACACTCTAACATATTCAGTTGGCCTTGCTGTTAGGATTTTACACTCTAACATATTCAGTTGGCCTTGCTGTTAGGATTTTACACTCTAACATATTCAGTTGGCCTTGCTGTTAGGATTTTACACTCTAACATATTCAGTTGGCCTTGCTGTTAGGATTTTACACTCTAACATATTCAGTTGGCCTTGCTGTTAGGATTTTACACTCTAACATATTCAGTTGACCTTGCTGTTAGGATTTTACACTCTAACATATTCAGTTGACCTTGCTGTTAGGATTTTACACTCTAACATATTCAGTTGGCCTTGCTGTTAGGATTTTACACTCTAACATATTCAGTTGGCCTTGCTGTTAGGATTTTACACTCTAACATATTCAGTTGGCCTTGCTGTTAGGATTTTACACTCTAACATATTCAGTTGGCCTTGCTGTTAGGATTTTACACTCTAACATATTCAGTTGACCTTGCTGTTAGGATTTTACACTCTAACATATTCAGTTGACCTTGCTGTTAGGATTTTACACTCTAACATATTCAGTTGGCCTTGCTGTTAGGATTTTACACTCTAACATATTCAGTTGGCCTTGCTGTTAGGATTTTTGTTGTCCTTGATGTCTTTGTTGTTTTTTGCATTGTTGTTTTCTGTTTTCCTTTGTCTTTCTCTTTTTTGTCTTTTGTTCATTTTGTTGGTTGTTGGTGCACGGGGGAAGTCTTGTGGGTGGGGAGTGGAATAAAAAAAAATATCATTATTATTATTATTATTTGTATTTATTTTTCTCAGGGGGGGGTCTCAGATGGTTAAGGGGCAGCTCTTGGGGAACTGTGGGGGGGATCTCAGATGGTTAAGGGGCAGCTCATGGGGAACTGTGGGGGGGGTCTCAGATGGTTAAGGGGCAGCTCTTGGGGAACTGTGGGGGGGTCTCAGATGGTTAAGGGGCAGCTCTTGGGGAACTGTGGGGGATCTCAGATGGTTAAGGGGCAGCTCTTGGGGAACTGTGGGGGGGATCTCAGATGGTTAAGAGGCAGCTCTTGGGGAACTGTGGGGGGGGATCTCAGATGGTTAAGGGGCAGCTCTTGGGGAACTGTGGGGGATCTCAGATGGTTAAGGGGCAGCTCTTGGGGAACTGTGGGGGGGTCTCAGATGGTTAAGGGGCAGCTCTTGGGGAACTGTGGGGGATCTCAGATGGTTAAGGGGCAGCTCTTGGGGAACTGTGGGGGGGATCTCAGATGGTTAAGAGGCAGCTCTTGGGGAACTGTGGGGGGGGATCTCAGATGGTTAAGGGGCAGCTCTTGGGGAACTGTGGGGGGATCTCAGATGGTTAAGGGGCAGCTCTTGGGGAACTGTGGGGGGGGATCTCAGATGGTTAAGGGGCAGCTCTTGGGGAACTGTTGGGGGGTCTCAGATGGTTAAGGGGCAGCTCTTGGGGAACTGTGGGGGGATCTCAGATGGTTAAGGGCAGCTCTTGGAGAACTGTGGGGGGGGAGATCTCAGATGGTTAAGGGGCAGCTCTTGGGGAACTATGGGGGGGTCTCAGATGGTTAAGGGGCAGCTCTTGGGGAACTGTGGGGGATCTCAGATGGTTAAGGGGCAGCTCATGGGGAACTGTGGGGGGGATCTCAGATGGTTAAGGGGCAGCTCTTGGAGAACTGTGGGGGGGATCTCAGATGGTTAAGGGGCAGCTCATGGGGAACTGTGGGGGGGATCTCAGATGGTTAAGGGGCAGCTCATGGGGAACTGTGGGGGGGGTCTCAGATGGTTAAGGGGCAGCTCTTGGAGAACTGTGGGGGGGATCTCAGATGGTTAAGGGGCAGCTCATGGGGAACTGTGGGGGGGGGATCTCAGATGGTTAAGGGGCAGCTCATGGGGAACTGTGGGGGGGATCTCAGATGGTTAAGGGGCAGCTCATGGGGAACTGTGGGGGGGATCTCAGATGGTTAAGGGGCAGCTCTTGGGGAACTGTGGGGGGATCTTGGAGGGCTGGCGGTTGGGAGTTTGGGCCAGTGACTGATGGATCGTTGGTTCAGGTTCCCGTTTTTTCATCTGTCAACGTCCCCTTGAGCAGGGCGTTGACCCTGGTTGCTTCTGTGTGTCACTCTGGATGGGAGTCTGTTAGATGACTAATGGGATGTAGTTGTTTACCTGCTTCACTACAAGTATATTGTATGTTTTAAACATTCAATAAAAACATTTAATAAATAAAAACTAAAAACAACATGTTACTGTTCTCTGATAAAGCCTTGTTTCCTCCTGACCCGTGTTCCTGCAGAGTGAACCGTGGTTTCAGCCATATATACCTGTTGTTCTGTCTATCTAGTTATTTGTCTATGGCCAGGCCAGACAGGGACCGTTTGAGGAAATAAAGCGCACCTTGTCTAGTGTAACACACATTCTCACATCCTCTCTCTCTCTCTCACACACACACACACACACACACACACACACACACACACACACACACCACACACACACACACACACACACACACACACACACACACACACACACACACACACACACACACACACACACACACACACACACACACACAGGTGTAAGACAACACAGTAAGGGTGTTTTATTTTATCAGATTTATCAGCTGTAGAATGACCAGACAGTCTCTGTCGTCCCCCCCCCCACTCTCTCTCAGGTCATCATTTCTGTGTGGAGGGCCACAGTCCCAGCTGTGTGGAGAACTCAGAGTGTGTGAATCTGGAGGCTGGGTCCTGCTGCAGCTGTAAAGATGGCTACCGCGCCCTGAGGGATGACAGCGCGTACTGTGGAGGTGCAGTACTCTTACTACAACAATGGCATCACTAAGCCAACACTCATTTAAGTCATCTTCATCGCCCCAGTCCATTCTATCTACTAATCCTTGTGATCTTTGGCTCTCTTCTCTGTTGTGGCCCAGCTTTGCTGGTTGTGCACCTTGTGGTCTTTGGCTCTCTTCTCTGTTGTGGCCTGGCTTTGCTGGTTGTGCACCTTGTGGTCTTTGGCTCTCTTCTCTGTTGTGGCCTGGCTTTGCTGGTTGTGCACCTTGTGGTCTTTGGCTCTCTTCTCTGTTGTGGCCTGGCTTTTCTGGTTGTGCACCTTGTGGTCTTTGGCTCTCTTCTCTGTTGTGGCCCAGCTTTGCTGGTTGTACAAAACTCCAATACCTCATTTAGAAGTGGTCTTTCGAGGAGCTTGGACTTCATTGTTTTTCATGTTTATCTTAGTTTGGGATTACAATCATATACTGTAGGGCTGTGTAAGTAGGTACAGGGATGACTACGATATCAAGCAGTGGTGTCTACTTTAAGCAGGAGAAATTTCGAGGGCTTATAATTAAGCTCTTCTCATTCTATATTTCTTTCCATATATTAATGATCTCTAGGAAACATTTCATTACTACGACCCCTGACCCCTCCACTCATCAGACCAGCCTCACAGCCATAAATGACCTGTACTACCTCTACGACCCCTGACCCCTCCACTCATCAGACCAGCCTCACAGCCATAAATGACCTGTACTACCTCTACAACCCCTGACCCCTCCACTCATCAGACCAGCCTCACAGCCATAAATTACCTGTTTTACCTCTACGACCCCTGACCCCTCCACTCATCAGACCAGCCTTACAGCCATAAATGACCTGTACTACCTCTACAACCCCTGACCCCTCCACTCATCAGACCATCCTCACAGCCATAAATGACCTGTACTACCTCTACAACCCCTGACCCCTCCACTCATCAGACCATCCTCACAGCCATAAATGACCTGTACTACCTCTATGACCCCTGACCCCTCCCCTCATCAGACCATCCTCACAGCCATAAATGACCTGTACTACCTCTATGACCCCTGACCCCTCCCCTCATCAGACCATCCTCACAGCCATAAATGACCTGTACTACCTCTATGACCCCTGACCCCTCCACTCATCAGACCATCCTCACAGCCATAAATGACCTGTACTACCTCTACAACCCCTGACCCCTCCACTCATCAGACCATCCTCACAGCCATAAATGACCTGTACTACCTCTATGACCCCTGACCCCTCCACTCATCAGACCAGCCTCACAGCCTTAGGCCCCGGTCCATCATACTCCCACCACTGGTGGGTTAAAAATACCCATGGTACATTGCAGCCAGGTTAATTTGCCACAGCTGGCAGTCTCTCCGGTTGTTCATACTGCAAGCCTTACTACCTTATTCCCCATCATACTCCAACCATGGGGTGGTAAAAATACTCCACGGTACAATGCAGAGCCCAGGTCTATTTAGCATGCCAGTCGCAGACAGACAGTCTCCCACCGACCAACCAACTGCTGCTAATGAGAACAGTTGGTCCGGTGATTAGTCAGTGTCTGAGTGTGTGTGCATAATTAAAGATGCTATCATCCCCCCTGTCATTAATTACCAGTGTGTCTAACCTTCTTGCTCTATGGTCCTGCCAGGTTTGTCTCTGTGGCCACTGTGGGTTATGGACTGTGACCTTGTCTAGGGAAGGAGGGAGGGAGGTTTGGCATAAGTCACCACTGGACTCTTGTCTTTTGATGTTGCTCTTTCTTTCTGTCTCTGTTTTGGTCTCTCTCTCTCTAAGGTTCTCTAATGACTATATTCTAA
Organism: Salmo salar; assembly: GCF_965601325.2. Lineage (NCBI taxonomy): Eukaryota > Metazoa > Chordata > Actinopteri > Salmoniformes > Salmonidae > Salmo > Salmo salar. Next base: position 62,699,505 of record NC_138297.1, read on the forward strand.
TGTGTTCTATTGCTTTTTGGGAAACATCTATTTAATTTTCTGTTAGGGAGAATACTTGGAAAACCAAAATACTTTACTTTCGACAAGGCGCTGTAAAAGTGTTGGCATGGCAGCTTAAATGTTTTCTGGGTGATTGCATCCCGGGAGTTTTGTTTTCCTATTCTGCCTGATCAAAATAGCACAACTAGGAACAAGAACACGCTCTCTCCTTGATGGCATCATGACTCATTTAAATGGCGAATGTCGCAGTTGATTGGTTTGAGTTGCGTGTTCTGAGCTCTAATTGGTTTAGCCCTGTGAGTGTGTGGGGACTGGGGATGTCATTCTGAACAGATAAGGGCGTTAAGGCTTCATAGACTGCTGGGAATACAGATGAAGTCACTTCTTAAATGTTTTATTAAAAGCAGTGGAATAGGACCCTCAGGGAGATGGAGAGAGAGAGTTTGAAAGACTGTGTGAGAGGGAAAGAAAGGCAGAGAGAGAGAAAGAGAGAGAGGGAGATGAAGAAAGACAGAGAGAGAGAGTGTTTATTGGTGTGTTAAGGAGCACCATCAGACAGGCCAAGTGTTCGGAGCAATAAGCCAAGCATGTAAAACCCAGAGAGAGCCTTTAGGTGGCTTCAGCCCCAGAGAAAGCCTTTCAGAGGTTTGGGTCTTGTCTGTCTACCTGAATGTATGTGGTCAATGCCTGCAGATAGAGTATAGAGTAGGTCATGTTGGCTTGCCTTGTTGACTTCATCTGTTAACTCAAGGAGTGACATAGTACTGTCAGGTTCGATCATTCACTCGTGTCTTTCTACATGTCTTCTCCTCTGTTTCAATAAGTTGTACACATGATGAATAGACAGGTATTATTAACAATACCAAGGTACTTACTGTACTTCTGCCAAGATTACCTTTCCCTCACAGCTTATAGGGGCGGCAGGTAGCCTAGTGGTTAGAGTGTTGGGCCAGTAACCGAAAGGTTGCTGGATCGACTCCCTGAGCTGACAAGGTTAAAATCTGATGTTTTGCCCCTGAACAAGGCAGTGAACCCACTGTTCCCCGATAGGCTGTCTCTGTAAATAAGAATTTGTTCTTAACTGACTTGCCTAGTTAAATAAAGGTTTAAAAAACTAAATGCGGACAAGGTCCTATTGTCTTTGTTGTGACAGCAGTCCTAGCCATCTGTCCAACCATGAGCACGCCACAGAACAGGCCACAGGAGTTTCCTATACAACAATGAGTCAGCACACAATGGTCCTGCTGTAACATACCCTGTTTCTTTTAGCTCTCTCACAGTCAAACCAACACCACAGGACCGTTGGTGGCTATAGTCACACCAGTCAAACCAACACCACAGGACCGTTGGTGGCAATAGTCACACCAGTCAAACCAACACCACAGGACCGTTGGTGGCTATAGTCACACCAGTCAAACCAACACCACAGGACCGTTGGTGGCTATAGTCATACAGTACCAGTCAAACCAACACCACAGGACCGTTGGTGGCTATAGTCATACAGTACCAGTCAAACCAACACCACAGGACCGTTGGTGGCTATAGTCATACAGTACCAGTCAAACCAATACCACAGGACCGTTGGTGGCTATAGTCACACCAGTCAAACCAATACCACAGGACCGTTGGTGGCAATAGTCACACAAGTCAAACCAACACCACAGGACCGTTGGTGACTATAGTCATACAGTACCAGTCAAACCAACACCACAGGACCGTTGGTGGCTATAGTCATACAGTACCAGTCAAACCAATACCACAGGACCGTTGGTGGCTATAGTCATACCAGTCAAACCAACACCACAGGACCGTTGGTGGCTATAGTCATACAGTACCAGTCAAACCAACACCACAGGACCGTTGGTGGCTTTAGTCATACAGTACCAGTCAAACCAACACCACAGGACCGTTGGTGGCTATAGTCATACAGTACCAGTCAAACCAACACCACAGGATCGTTGGTGGCTATAGTCATACAGTACCAGTCAAACCAACACCACAGGACCGTTGGTGGCTTTAGTCATACAGTACCAGTCAAACCAACACCACAGGACCGTTGGTGGCTATAGTCATACAGTACCAGTCAAACCAACACCACAGGATCGTTGGTGGCTATAGTCATACAGTACCAGTCAAACCAACACCACAGGACCGTTGGTGGCTATAGTCATACAGTACCAGTCAAACCATCACCACAGGACCGTTGGTGGCTTTAGTCATACAGTACCAGTCAAACCAACACCACAGGACCATTGGTGGCTATAGTCATACAGTACCAGTCGAACCAACACCACAGGACCGTTGGTGACTATAGTCACACCAGTCAAACCAACACCACAGGATCGTTGGTGGCTATAGTCATACAGTACCAGTCAAACCAACACCACAGGACTGTTGGTGGCTAAAGTCATACAATACCAGTCAAACCAACACCACAGGACCGTTGGTGGCTTTAGTCATACAGTACCAGTCAAACCAATTCCACAGGACCGTTGGTGGCTTTAGTCATACAGTACCAGTCAAACCATCACCACAGGACCGTTGGTGGCTATAGTCATACAGTACCAGTCAAACCAACACCACAGGACCGTTGGTGGCTATAGTCATACAGTACCAGTCAAACCAACACCACTGGATCGTTGGTGGCTATAGTCATACCAACACCACTGGATCGTTGGTGGCTATAGTCATACCAGTCAAACCAACACCACAGGACCATTGGTGGCTATAGTCATACAATACCAGTCAAACCAACACGAGAGAGAGAGAGAGAGAGAGAGAGAGAGAGAGAGAGAGAGAGAGAGAGAGAGAGTTTGAGTTTTTATAAAACCTTTATTTTCTACTCAATTGTTAACATAAATAATGACATACTGTCTTTTCAGAAATGAAACACCAAATGTAATTCCTAAAAAAAAGACAAAAATACACAAAAAATACAAAAATAACAAAAAAATTTAAACATTTAAAAACTAAAGAACCTATACATTCAACTTATTTCTCCAACAAAAAATAATTTCCCCTCCTCTACAAAACAAAGCGCTCCTTCGTATGCCCACTTCTCCTCAAACAATGGGAGATCTTTTACAGCTGAGTAGAACTCAAAATCCACTTTTATTCTTATTTTCACTAATCCTTTAAAAACACATCTTACATCCTGCCCATATCCCGTTTCTATCTTATGTTTCCTACTCAGAAAAATGGACATCTTTGCTTGTCCCAAAATAAAATTTAACAGTTGACATTTTCTTTTCTGTTGCTTTCTATATTGAAACCCCAAAATAAAAACAGTGTTATTGAAAATCTCCCCTACAGCTTTAAACAAAGACTCCAGCATCTCCAAGAGAGGTTTTATCCTCTCACACTCCATAAAACAGTGAAAAATGGTTTCTCTTATATTACAAAAAGGACATCCATCTCCAACATCTGAGTTAATAACAGATACAAAAGCATTAACTGCAATGATGCCATGCAAAACCCTCCATTGCATATCACCAGTACCCTTTTGTAACGGTGGCTTGTACAGTGCTCTCCATGCTGGCTTTACCTTGTCATCAATGCCCAATTTTACCCTCCATGGAGTGTCTTTTCTAGTTTTCAATTTATCTTTATTCAACACCTTGACACACCCCCTATATAAGTCTTTCCCATTCACCTCATCCAAACCCACCTCTTCCAACCCTCTCAAATCCAGTAATATCGCCTTTCTTTCTGACTCTGGGATATTTGGTGTAATCCCTAGTCTTGGAAATGAGACGTCTTCATCTTGTACCTTCTTCTTGTGGCTATGAAGCATATCCCACTCTTCTGCTGACAAAGCCTTCCTGCAGCTTCCCAGCAGTTGTCCTACCATCCTTTCCGACCTCACCCCCAAATGTTCAGCCACCCGTCTTCCATCCATTAAGGCGGGCCCAGCCATGGCCATTAACTGTTTTAAGGTGATGATTTTGCCCTTCACCAGAATCTTGGAAAAATGTGGAACAGCTGCAGTTGTGCAATCAAGTCTTGCCCCATACACCAGAGGTTCCTCCAACAGCCAATGCACTGACTCCGCTGAAGTTCGTCTGGACACCTTCATTATGCTCCACACCCTAAGAAGGCCTCTGTAAAACGGAGGTATTCCCTCCCTAGAAATCTGGCTACTATCAACCAAAAATAAAGCTTTCTTTAAACCTAATCCTCCAACCTGCTGTAATACAAGACCTGCCACCCCTCTCCAAACCACTTTTTCCAGTCCATAAAGCAACCTTTGAATAAACTGAAACCGGAAAGCAGCAGCCCTACTAGCAAGATGTACAAGACCTTGTCCCCCCTCCTCTTTTGACAAATACAAAACACTTTGTGGAACCCAGTGATATTTATCCCAAAAGAAATCCACAATTATTGCCTGTATCTTAGCCAGAAGGCCAGATGGTGGTTCTAAAACTGACAACCGATGCCACAGTGCAGAGGCAATCACATTGTTAACTATAATAGTGCGCCCCCTATATGACATACGAGATAGCAACCAACGCCATTTCCTTATCCTCCCTTCCACCATTTCAACCACCCCAATCCAATTTTTTTCCATAGTCCCCTCATCTCCCAGGTACACTCCAAGATACTTAAAACCTCCCTTACACCATTCCAGCCCCCCTGGCAAAGCCATGATCCCTCCAGACCATTCTCCAATCTGTAAAGCACAACTCTTTTCCCAATTTACCTTTGCAGAGGATATTCCCCTAAAACGATCAACCATTAGACTCAAACTATCCACCTCCGCTTGATTTTTCACTAAAACAACTACATCATCAGCATAGGCTGAGAGACGAATAGGAGGAATATCCCTTGAAAGGTACACCCCCTCAATGCGACTTCTAATGCTATTTAGTAGTGGCTCTATAGCAATGGCATATAACATTCCCGACAAAGAACATCCCTGCCTAATACCTCTACACACTTTAAAAGGAGCACTCAAATCACCGTTAACTTTCAATACACTTTCAATGTCACCATATATCACCTCTATCATGGCAATAAAACCAGAGCTGAACCCAAACGCCTCCAAAGTGTGCCATAAATATTGATGTTCAACTCGGTCAAATGCCTTTTCCTGATCAATTGAAATTAGACCAGCATCCAACCCAATAGCCCTAGAGACGTCCAAAAAATCACGAATCAGAGAAATGTTATCCCCTATCTGCCTGCCAGGAACACAGTAGGACTGGTCCGTATGTATGATCTGCCCCATCACCTCCCTCAACCTGTTGGACAAAGCCTTTGACAGGATCTTATAATCAGTGCACAATAAAGCCACCGGCCTCCAGTTCTTCACCTCCCTAGGGTCACCCTTTTTGGGCAGTAGGGTGAGGACAGCCCTTCTGCAGCTTATTGGTAGTAACCCTCCGGTTAAACTATCATTAACTACTGCTAGCCAATCCTCTCCCAACATAGCCCAAAAAGACTTTAAAAAATCAACGGGAAGCCCATCAATGCCTGGTGCCCTTCCATTTTCCATGCCTTTTAATGCAGTGTATAACTCCTGCAAAGACAATGGTTGCTCAAGCTCAACCTGAGCTTCTGCAGCCACCTGTGGGAGTCCATCAAGGAACTGCTGTGTCACTTTTTTATCCTCTTTGTACTCACACTTGTAGAGCTCAGCATAGAACTCTACTGCCCTCTTTCTAATTTCACTAGGTCTAGTGAGCTCTTGTCCAACAGCAGATTTTAGACAATGAATAATTTTTCTTTGTCCATTCTTTTTCTCTAAACCAAAGAAAAATTTGGATGAGGCATCCATTTCAGAGATTCCCTGAAACTTACTTCTCACCAATGCCCCCTGTGCTCTGATACCCAGCAGGTCTGCCAATGCAGCTTTTTTCCTCTTGAGGGCCTGAGTGTGGCCTCGATCTCCTGTGGTCTCAACCAACGTCATGAGTTCCACTATTTCAGTCTCTAGGGCTTTCATTGATCTGGTGATATCCTTGGTGACATTCCTCGTGTATTGCTTACAGAATTGTTGAATCTGGATTTTCCCTATATCCCACCACTGTTTAAGGGATACAAAACTGGCCTTTTGAGACCTCCACCTCTCCCAGAAAAAACTAAAACATTTCCTGAAGTGAGCATCACTCAATAAAGTTATGTTAAAATGCCAGTATGCGCTTTTAGGTTTTACATCGTTAATGAACACCACCTCTGTTATTAAACAATGATCAGAAAAACCCACTGGGGTTATCACACTTGATTTACAGACCTGAGATTGATGCTCAAAACAATAAAACCTATCTAACCTGGCCATAGAGATGGTGTTCTCTCTCACATGCACCCAGGTATACTGCCTTGTGCCTCCATGTTGACTCCGCCAAATATCACACAGTTCATTTGTTACAATGAGACGTTTTAAAAAAGTCCTTGAGGCTATATGAGGTTCTTTGTGATTTCTATCTAAATCACTGACTGTGCAGTTAAAATCCCCAGCAATAAATAAATAATCTTCAATACATTTCTCAATGGTATTTGATAATGTCTCTAAAAAGCATACCCTCTCAACTGCCACCACTGGGGCATATACATTTATCAGACACATAGTGATGTTTTCATACCTTACTCTAACTTTTAATAACCTCCCCTCAACTACCTCTTCAACCTCATATGACAAAGGCAAAAACCCTTTTGAGAACAAGATGGCCACACCCCCACTTTTTGAGTTTTTATGACTACACACCACTGTCCCCCCCACTCCTGTTGCCACATAACTTCATTTTCCAAATTACTATGCGTTTCTTGTAGAAAAATTATGTCACTTCCCTTTCCCCTAATTAACTCATACACTATGGCTCTTTTTTTAACGTCTCTTGCCCCATTTACGTTTAAAGAAGAAATCTTAAAACTGCTCATGGATGAAAAAAAAATACAGAGGAATACCCAGAAACCACATCTCTTTACATACTTAAAGCTGCGATTGAACTCTTTCATTTTCTTTAGAATTTTCATCACTTATCACTCTCGTGACCACTTTCTTGAGTCTAGCAATTTCAGGGCTTGTCAAACTTCCCCCTGTTATTTTTGACATCAGAAACTTTGCTGATTCAATAAACAATTCACTTTCAGGGAAAAAATCTGTTACATTATAATCCTGCATATATTTCTTCCCTTTTGTCAACTTCAGAAATTGACGTACCTTCTCAATCCCATACCTCCCTTCCACCCCATTTATCTCACTATTTTGTTGTGACGCGTCAGATGACTCACTCTCGCTATCCTCCCCAGAAGAAAACTCCATCTCTACAACCTGTTTATCTTCAAATGAATTATTAATCTCTACCTTCCTCTTGGAATTAGACCCTTCACCACCCCTTACATTCTTCCTCTTACTTCTCGGTACTTTGAAAACAGCTGCTTCCTTTTCCATTATTTCAATCTCCTCTTGACCTCCAATTTCATTTTCCAGCACCACCTCAGCGACGGCAGTCGCAATCTCACCGACTGTTTCCCCTCCCTCTTTGTTCTGATCTACCACAATTGCCCCCGTATCCACAATGCCTTCCTCTCCTACTTTTCCTACCACATCTGCCCACCTTCTCCCTTCCCCTGCACCCTTAGCATGTTCATCCCTTCGCGGTGGTGCGTTAGCTGCACCGGCACTAGAGCTGCTACCGGGCTCTGCGTGCTCATTCTCGGGACAATTACGCACCAAATGCCCCTCTCTTCCACAGCCAAAGCATTTCATTGATTCAGTAGAAGCGTAGAAGACATAATCAAATCCATCAATCTTAAAACTGAATGCTAAATTCAGTTCATCAGTGTCCTTTTTTAAAATCATATGCACTTGTCTCCTATGAGACACGACATGTTTCAGCAACGGAGATTTGCATCCAAAAAGAACCTTCTTTATTGTTGATACAATTTGACCATGACGAGATAACTCTCGCTCCAACACTTCATCTCTAACAAATGGTGGCACGTTAGAAAGTATAACTTTCTTTGCCGGATTCATAAGCGGAAATACCGGTGTCTGTGTCTCCCGCAACACAACACCACTCTCAACTATCGTATTCACCTTTTCAATGGAATCTAAGAATATCACTACAGCGCTATTCATCCTTGAGGCTGATTTGATACTATCACACCCAATGATAGCACCCACTGCCAAGCTACATTCTTCCACTGAAACCCCGGCCGCAGCAGGAATCTTTACTCCATGTCGCCGACTAAGTTTTTCAAACTCCAAACTTCCACGAGTGGCCATTGCAACCAGCCCCACCCGCTGGTTGTGCCCTCGCGAAAACCAACCTCAACGATCCCACCACCCCTATACGTGCTTAGTGATATTTAGACAAGATACCCTTAAAACAACTAAACTAATCAACACACATATATAATTCCAGTCGCTCTCACAATCACTCCTGCTACACGACTCACTCCCAGCATGCACTCCAACGAGAGAGAGAGAGAATGAGAGAGAGAGAGAAGCGGATTGAGAGAGAGAGAGAGAGAGAGAGAGAGAGAGAGAAGCGGATTGAGAGAGAGAGAGAGAGAGAGAAGCGGATTGAGAGAGAGAGAGAAGCGGATTGAGAGAGAGAGAGAGAGAAGCGGATTGAGAGAGAGAGAGAGAGAGAGAGAGAAGCGGATTGAGAGAGATAGATTGAGAGAGATTGAGAGAGATAGATTGAGAGAGATTGAGAGAGATAGATTGAGAGAGATTGAGAGAGAAGCGGATTGAGAGAGATTGAGAGAGAAGCGGATTGAGAGAGAGAGAGAGAAGCGGATTGAGAGAGAGAGAGAAGCGGATTGAGAGAGAGAGAGAGAGAGAAGCGGATTGAGAGAGAGAGAAGCGGATTGAGAGAGAGAGAGAGAGAGAAGCAGATTGAGAGAGAGAGAGAGAGAGAGAAGCGGATTGAGAGAGAGAGAGAGAGATAGAAGTGGATTGAGAGAGAGAGAGAGAGAGAGAGAGATAGAAGCGGATTGAGAGAGAGAGAGAGAGAGAGAGAGAGAGAGAGCTGTAGAGAGATCTAAAGAGTCTCTTCTTTATTTTTAGTCGTCTGTCCGTCTGTCCGTAGTTCTGCTGCCAGTGAAAGATATGCGGCCTGCTGTGCCAGCCATCCTCCATCTTCCAGCTAGACGCCAACCACCCCCTCTTAGAGAGAAATTGTATTATTTATTTCAGGGGGAAGAGAGAGACAGAGAGATCATTTAGAATGACTTTTTCAGGTGTCTGTAGTTAACAGTCATGCGGAATATCATTGGTGGCTTACTTGTGACTTACCGCGCGCAATGGTAGAATTTATCTAGTTATTCTTGTTTGTTTGCAAGCATGTGTGTGTGTGTGTGTGTGTGTGTGTGTGTGTGTGTGTGTGTGTGTGTGTGTGTGTGTGTGTGTGTGTGTGTGTGTGTAGTACAGGTGTATAGACTTATAGTCCTACTCTACACATATTTTTGCTATTTGCTGTACAGACAGGTCAGGCCAGGTCAGCCTAGATCATGAGCGCAACCCAACCCCTTAATCCAGCCACCCTAGTAGGCTGTTCTCTCTGCTACTGCAGGGTACCGGAGCACCATGTCTAGGTCCAAGAGGCTTCTAAACAGCTTCTACCCACAAGCCATAAGACTCCTGAACAACTAATCAAATGGCTACCCAGACTATTTGCATTTGCCCCCCCCCTTTTACATCCCTGCTAGCTCTACCTACGTGAACTACCTCAACTAACCGGTGTCCCCGCACGTTGACTCTGTACCGGTACCCCCCCCCCCCCCCCCCCCTGTATTTTTGAAACTGCATTGTTAGGGGTTCGTAAGTAAGCATTTCACTGTAAGGTCTACACCTGTTGTATTCGGCGCATGTGACTAATAGAATTTGATTTGATTTGACACTCTCCCTGCTCTTTATACATGAATGAAAGCGAGAATGTCATGTATAAAGAGCGCGTCGTGTCGTAGCAGAATGGTTAATGAAGCAGGTCTTGGAGTTAAAGTTGCGAGAGCAGTCTATAGTACTGTGTGTAGTCCTTTGAAGTATTCCTACCACGCTGCAAATGGAAACATGCGCTACTGACTCTATTTTCATTTAATTCTTTCAACCATGAACAGTATCATTATTGGATGATATCCTCCCTCTGGCTTTTTACTGTTGTTTTGCAATATCTCTGGTTAGCTTTATGTAGTGTATCCTTTGTAATTTATTTGTTTCCAAGAGCTCAGAAAGACTCAGAAGCCCAAAGCTAACACTGCAGCAGTTCTGACTTCTTAAATTAGGACTCGTGGGAAAGGTATTAATTTCATTTTCTTTCCTGTAAGGAAGCCACATCATACATCAGAAGAAATTGAAAAAAATAATAATATTACATTTGTCAATTACCTCAGCAGTTTGAACCGTGTTATAAGTAAAACGTTTGTTCCTGGCTTTCTGTTTACGGAGCTGCCCCCCTTCCCCTCTACTCCCCTCCTCTTCTCTGCAGAATGAACAGAACATTACAGAATGAACAGAACATAGAATGAAAGGAGATGAGGAAATAAACCGATAGTGAGAGAAAGAGAGAAAGAGAGGTAGAGCAAGGGAGAGTGAGAGAAAATAAGAGGTAGAGCAAGGGAGAGAGAGAAAGAGGGAGAGAAAGGGAGGGGGTAGTAATCCCAGTATTGTATGGTTGTTTCAGAGGCTCAGCAGTCAGAACTGGTTGTTCTATATGATTCTCTCTGCTGTTGCAGGTATAGATATAGCTACCACATCTGGTCTGCTATTAAAAGCTGTGTGATTCTCTCTGCTGCTGCAGGTATAGATATAGCTACCACGTCTGGTCTGCTATTAAAAGCTGTGTGATTCTCTCTGCTGCTGCAGGTATAGATATAGCTACCACATCTGGTCTGCTATTAAAAGCTGTGTGATTCTCTCTGCTGTTCAGTCTATAGCTATAGCTACCACATCTGGTCTGCTATTAAAAGCTGTGTGATTCTCTCTGCTGCTGCAGGTATAGATATAGCTACCACATCTGGTCTGCTATTAAAAGCTGTGTGATTCTCTCTGCTGCTGCAGCTATAGCTATAGCTACCACATCTGGTCTGCTATTAAAAGCTGTGTGATTCTCTCTGCTGCTGCAGGTATAGATATAGCTACCACATCTGGTCTGCTATTAAAAGCTGTGTGATTCTCTCTGCTGTTCAGTCTATAGCTATAGCTACCACATCTGGTCTGCTATTAAAAGCTGTGTGATTCTCTCTGCTGTTGCAGGTATAGATATAGCTACCACATCTGGTCTGCTATTAAAAGCTGTGTGATTCTCTCTGCTGTTCAGTCTATAGCTATAGCTACCACAATAAGGGCTTATATAGTATTGAAAGCTGCTGAGAAATGCATATATTTCAATTTATATGTCTACAGACTGGGGTGAACATGGAGCTTTTGAATTGACTGTTGTGACCTTGACAGACAGTGGTTGACGATGTGATTGGAATGGGTTTAAAGAGGGTGTTGCTTTGCTTTTCAAAGAACCTGGCGGTCTGTCAGTATAAATGTAAAAATATCCCCCACAAGCTAATATTCTGTTTTCAAACATATTTGGTTTGACATGGGGGATCGTATTTGGCTGTTTGAAAATTCAACATGGGATGTCGTGATTCCGGAGTTGTGCGTTGCAAAATCACTGAAGACATCATCTTACCCCAGGCTCAGCGCCGTGCATCTCGTAGCGATAGCACCACCATAGAGATGAGTTAGATCATGGAGATTGAAGATCCCATTCCATTATAGGCTACAAGCTGCATGAATACTCATTGACGTGTGTGTGTGTGTTTGTGTGCTTGCGTGCTTGAGGCACTCTGAGGTTTTCCATCATTCCTCTCTCAATGAACAGTGTTCTATAAAAGAGACAGAGCACTTTGCTGTGACACTTCATCCAGATACCTTCAAGTCCAATCAAATCAAAATGACATTTTATTTGTCACATGCGCCGAATACAACAGCTGTAGACCTTACCGTGAAATGCTTACTTTCAAGCCCTTAACCAACAATGCAGTTTTAAGAAAATAGAATTAAGAAAATATTTACAAAATAAACTATGAAAATAGTCCGGGAGCAGTCTTATGGCTTGGGGGTAGAAGGTGTTAGGGAGCCTTTTGAACCTAAACGTGGCACTCCGGTACTGATTGCCGAGTCTTTTGACAATTTTTTGGATGCTCTTGATGGTGCAGCTGTAGAATTTTTTGAGGATCTGGGGACATATGCCAAATCTTTTCAGTCTCATGAGGGGGAAAAGGCGTGGTCGTGCCCATTTCACAACTTTCTTGGTGTGTTTGGACCAAGATAGTTTGTTGGTGATGTGGACACCAAGGAACTTGAAACTCTCGACCAGCTCCACTTCAGCCCCGTCGATGGAAATGGGCGTCTGTTCGGTCCACAATCAGCTACTTTGTCTTGCTCACATTGAGGGAGAGGTTGTTGGCCTGGCACCACACTGCCAGGTCTTTGGCCTCCACCCTATATGCTGTCTCATCATTGTCGGTGATCGGGCCTACCTCTGTTGTGTCGTCAACAAATCTAATGAAGGTGTTGGAGTCATGCTTGGCTACGCAGTCGTGGGTGAACAGGGAGTACAGGAGGGGACTAAGCGCGCACCCCTGAGGGGCCCCCATGTTGAGGATCAGCGTGGCAGATGTGTTACCTACTCTTACCACCTGGAGGCGGCCTGTCAGGAAGTCCAGGATCCAGTTGCAGAGGGAGGTGTTTAGTCCCAGAGTCCTTAGCTTAGCGATGAGCTTTGTGAGCACTATGGTGTTGACCGCTAAGCTGTAGTCAATGAACAGCATTCTAACAGCAGTCAGCTGTCAGGAGTTCCTTTTGTCCAGGAGGGAAAGGGCAGTGTGGTGTACAATTGAGATTTTGTCATCTGTGGATCTGTTGTGGCGGTATGTGAATTGGAGTGGGTCTAGGGTTTCTGGGATGATGGTGTCGATTTGAGCCATGACTAACCTTTCAAAGCACTTCATGGCTACCGACGTGATATTTATGGGGAAGTAGTCATTTAGGCAGGTTACCTTCACTTTCTTGGGCACAGGGACTATGGTGGTCTGCTTGAAACATGTAGGTTTTACAGACTGGTTGAAAATGTCAGTGAAGACACTTGCCAGTTGGTCCACGCATGCTCTGAGTACACATCCTCGTAATCCGTCTGGCCCCACGGCCTTGTGAATGTTGATCTGTTGAAAGGTCTCACTCACATCGGCTACGGAGAGTGTGATCACATAGTCGTTCGGAAAAGCTGGTGTTCTCATATATGCTTCAGTGTCGCTTGCCTCAAAACGAGCATAAAATGTATTTAGCCTATCTGGTAGGCTCGCGTCACTGGGCAGCTCGTGGCTGTGTTTCCCTAATAGTTTGCAAGCTCTGCAACATCCGACGAGCGTCAGAGCCGTTGTAGTAGGATTCAATCTTAGTCCTGTATTGACGCTTTGCCTGTTTGACGTTCGTCTGAGGGCATAGCAGGATTTCTTAGAAGCATCCGGATTAGTGTGCTGCTCCTTGAAAGTAGCAGCTCTAGCCTTTAGCTCAGTGCCGATGTTGCCTGTAATCCATGGCTTCTTGTTGGGATATGTACGGTCACTGAGGTGGCAACGTCGTTGATGCACTTACTGATGAAGCCGGTGACTGAGGTCGTATACTCCTGAATGCCATTGGATGAATCCCGTAACATATTTCAGTCTGTGCTAGCAAAACAGTCCTGTAGCGTAGCATCTGCGTCATCTGACCACTTCCGTTTTGAGCGAGTCACTGGTACTTCCTGCTTTAGTTTTTGTTGTAAGCAAGAATCAGGAGGCTAGAATTATGGTCCGATTTTCCAAATGTACGGCGGGGGAGAGCTTTGTATACGTCTCTGTGTGTGGAGTAAAGGTGGTCTACAGTTTTTTATCCTCTGGTTGCACATGTGACTTGTGCAAACAGAGGGTTCTACCTGGAACCAAAAATGTTTCTACCTGGAACCAAAAAGGGTTATCCTATGGGGACAGCTGAAGAACCCTTTTGGAACCCTTTTTTCTAAGAGTGTAGGGGAGAACGGATCTGACGGCACTCTAATTTAAAATATATTTCTCAGTTTGAATGATTCTAAAACTGTTAAAACATTCTAGGACGAGGCAGCATAGTTACTTTCTTTGAACTGAAATAAAAGAGAATGGTTAAAGCCTTAGGATTGGGAAGAGATCTGTCAAGCAAGGACTTGATTTAGGAAAAACAATGCAACTGTTCCTCTTTAACAGTTAAATGACCCACCAACTGCGGTTAGAGAGAAAGGATTTGCGGCTATATATTGATCAGACTGTTGCAAACAGACAATATGGTTTTCAAAGCTTTAGGCCAATGCACAGAAGAGCATGGGAGGATTTGAACTGTCAATTGATTGTGAAAATCATAGTGAACCATGCAGGTTAGAATGTCTGAAGAAAGCCAATCAGCTGGTGGGTAGTCTAATCTCAAGACCCAGAACCAGGTGTTGAATGGCCTGGCAGCTACTCAATTTGATGTAACAGTCTGTCATAAGAGACTAGCTGGTGGTTGATGAAACAGAGACTAGTTGGTGGGTGGAATACACACATATATTGTTACACAACAGTTCATCACTTTCAATGTTCTAGACATTGGGGGGTCCACTATACAGCTATATCTGATGGTATATGCTATAGACTAGGAAGGACCAGGTATAGGCTTCATCTTAGTGCAGGACACTGGTTCTTAATTGTATCGACTGGGGGAGGGTCTGGGTCTTAGTTGGTCCTTATTGACCTTCCTGTAACAGTCTGTTTGACCCGTTGGTCTGTATTCCAGATATTGATGAGTGTGCTGAGGGAAAGCACTACTGCAGAGAGAACACCATGTGTGTCAATACTCCAGGATCCTTCATGTGCATCTGCCACACTGGATACATCCGGATCGATGACTATTCCTGCACAGGTGAGCCACACACACACACACACACACACACACACACACACACACACACACACACACACACACACACACACACACACACACACACACACACACACACACACACACACACACACACACACACACACACACACACACACACACACACACCAGTCAAACACATACATGTGCATGGGCACACTCACACTGCAGGCCAGACTTCTACAAAGGACAGTGTTGTTGATCAGAGTAAAGCTACTTTACCTTACGTTGCATGATTTGACATCAGGGTTGTTTGTTTGAGAAGTGGGCTAGCATTAGAGGTTAGCTGCTATGTTGGTCTTATGTTCATGACTAATTCAAACATGTTTGCTCTAACCTGAGAGAGAGAGAGAGAGAGAGAGAGAGAGAGAGAGAGAGAGAGAGAGAGAGAGAGAGAGAGAGAGAGAGAGAGAGAGAGAGAGAGAGAGAGAGAGAGAGAGAGAGAGAGAGAGAGAGAGAGACACTCAGTGGGGTTGACACGGCACATTTGCTGTGGATCAGTAATTAAAAAGATAATATCTCTAATGCTAGGTAATTTATCTCCTTCACACTCGAAGCAGATGGCATGGAGTTTAGTCACAGCTTCTATCTGTTCTGTTCCTTTGGTAAGTGACGGAGCTCTCTGTACAGAATGACTTTATTACTAGAACGACTTTATTACTAATCGTGACTTCATTACTAAATCATGCTGTGAAGCCAACAGGAAAGACTAGCCAAAGACACATTTCCACATTTTGCTGGGACAAAATGTTCTAGTGTTCTTATTTAGATATTTTATAACACATTTGTTTGTTCACATATGTTGTTATAATTTGGTAGATGCTGTGGGACGTTGTGACTGTGGAGACATGTCTTGTCCACGTTTGTAATGCCCACATATGCCTCTGGAAATAGCATTGCTTCCTCATGCAACTGAATAGCATAGGGGCTATGATGATGTTAACATTTAAAATACGTTTAATTTGGTATCTCATCTCTTGGCTGAATCCCTCATAGCTATCTCTTTAAAAATCGAATTGTGCTGCTAACAAAACCTGTCGCTTTGATGGTTATCTCAATTGTAAATGTTTCGTACAGTACCTTTACTATTCTGTGTATGGTGAAGTTATTAATTACACTTTGGATGGTGTCACAATACACCTGCTCACTACAAAAATACAGGCGTCCTTCCTAACTCAGTTCCCGGAGAGGAAGGAAACTGCAAAGGGAATTCACCATGAGGCCAATGGTGACTTTAAAACAGTTACAGAGTTTAACGGCTGTGAAAAATGAAGATGGATCAACAACATTGACCAAATGACAGAGTGAAAAAGAAGGAATCCTGTACAGACTAAAAATATTCCAAAACATGCATCCTGTTTGCAGTAAGGCACTAAAGTAAAACTGCAAAAAATGTGGCAAAGAAATTGACTTTATGTCCTGAATACAAAGTGTTATGTTTAGGGCAAATCCAACACAACACATCACTGAGTACCACTCTTCCTATTTTCAGGCATGGCGGTGGTGGCTGCATCATGTTATGGGTATGCTTGTCATTGGTAAGGACTAGCGAGTTTTTTGGAAAACCTGGTTCAGTCTGCTTTCCACCAGATAGTTGGAGACATTTCAGCAGGACAATAACCTAAAACACAAAGCCACTGTGAAAATATTGTACAATCCAGATGTGCAAAGCTCTTTTAAAGACCTACCCAGAAAGACTCACAGCTGTAATCACTGCCAAAGGTGATTCTAACATGTATTGATTGACTCAGGGGTGTGAATACTTATGTAAATGAGATATTTCTCTATTTCATTATCAATACATTTGCAAACATTTCTAAAAACACGTTTTCACTTTGTCATTATGAGGTATTGTGATGTCATTATGAGGTATTTTGATGTCATTATGAGGTATTGTGTGTAGATGGGTGAGAAAAAAATTTTGAATGTATTTTGAATTCAGACTGTAACACAACAAATGTGGAATAATTCAAGAGGTTTGAATACTCTCTGAATGCACTGTACATGCAGTGAGAGGAGGTGGCTAAAGCACATGATCTGGGACCAGGCTATAACATAGAGAGAAGAGTTGGCTATATCACATAGCTACAGATCTAGAACCAGGCTTTAACATAGAGAGAAGAGTTGGCTATATGACATAGCTACAGATCTGGGACCAGGCTATAACATAGAGAGAAGAGTTGGCTATATGACATAGCTACAGATCTGGGACCAGGCTATAACATAGAGAGAAGAGTTGGCTATATGACATAGCTACAGATCTGAGACCAGGCTATAACATAGAGAGAAGAGTTGGCTATATGACATAGCTACAGATCTGAGACCAGGCTATAACACAGAGAGAAGAGTTGGCTATATGACATAGCTACAGATCTGGGACCAGGCTATAACATAGAGAGAAGAGTTGGCTATATGACATAGCTACAGATCTGAGACCAGGCTAATCCTAAAGCTTTCCACTCTCTAGATACTGAATGTGTCTTCACATAGAAGCCCCTTTGTGCCTTTGGCTCATTACATTTAGTTCCAGGATTCAGTGAAATGCCATGAATCCATTAGATATTGTGTGGAGACTGGTGTCCATGAGTCAAACTGTTAGTTTACAGCCACAACATTATAAAGAGTTGAAACGTTGATCTGTGTATAATGCCACCAGGTTTCTCTCTCTCTCCTCTCCTCACCTCACCCCTCCTGTCCTCTCATAATGAGAAATCATTTATTTTCTCCACAGTGAAATGATAGATAAACAGCAATGTTTTAATGATTGGAGCTACTTGTCTATCCTTGTAATTACATCAGCCAAAGTGGTAGGGGCTGGTAGATTACATTGTCCAAGAACCAGGAAAACATTAGCATTGAAATTATTTATTCGTCTTATCACAGCTCGCACAAGATGATTCATATTTTAGCCACTACACTCTGGCAATATTAATGACCCAGTGTTTACAGCAGTGACAGAACACTAGTTTCTAAATGACTCTTATTGTATAATATTAATGACCCAGTGTTTACAGCAGTGACAGAACACTAGTTTCTAAATGACTCTTATTGTATAATATTAATGACCCAGTGTTTACAGCAGTGACAGAACACTAGTTTCTAAATGACTCTTATTGTATAATATTAATGACCCAGTGTTTACAGCAGTGACAGAACACTAGTTTCTAAATGACTCTTATTGTATAATATTAATGACCCAGTGTTTACAGCAGTGACAGAACACTAGTTTCTAAATGACTCTTATTGTATAATATTAATGACCCAGTGTTTACAGCAGTGACAGAACACTAGTTTCTAAATGACTCTTATTGTATAATATTAATGACCCAGTGTTTACAGCAGTGACAGAACACTAGTTTCTAAATGACTCTTATTGTATAATATTAATGACCCAGTGTTTACAGCAGTGACAGAACACTAGTTTCTAAATGACTCTTATTGTATAATATTAATGACCCAGTGTTTACAGCAGTGACAGAACACTAGTTTCTAGTTTCTAAATGACTCTTATTGTATAATATTTATGGACTGACTTTGTGATTAATTTGATCCATAATATGAAACATTGCCAAATAGTTGATGTCTAACTCAGAGGAGACTGGTGTCCAGACTAGAGCAGTCTAGTAGAGAGGAGACTGGTGTCCAGACCAGAGCAGTCTAGTAGAGAGGAGACTGGTGTCCAGACCAGAGCAGTCTAGTAGAGAGGAGACTGGTGTCCAGACTAGAGCAGTCTAGTAGAGAGGAGACTGGTGTCCAGACCAGAGCAGTCTAGTAGAGAGGAGACTGGTGTCCAGACCAGAGCAGTCTAGTAGAGAGGAGACTGGTGTCCAGACCAGAGCAGTCTAGTAGAGAGGAGACTGGTGTCCAGACCAGAGCAGTCTAGTAGAGAGAAGACCGGTGTCCAGACTAGAGCAGTCTAGTAGAGAGGAGACTGGTGTCCAGACCAGAGCAGTCTAGTAGAGAGGAGACTGGTGTCCAGACCAGAGCAGTCTAGTGGAGAGGAGACTGGTGTCCAGACCAGAGCAGTGTAGTAGAGAGGAGACTGGTGTCCAGACCAGAGCAGTCTAGTAGAGAGAAGACTGGTGTCCAGACCAGAGCAGTCTAGTAGAGAGGAGACTGGTGTCCAGACTAGAGCAGTCTAGTAGAGAGGAGACTGGTGTCCAGACTAGAGCAGTCTAGTAGAGAGGAGACTGGTGTCCAGACCAGAGCAGTCTAGTAGAGAGGAGACTGGTGTCCAGACCAGAGCAGTCTAGTAGAGAGGAGACTGGTGTCCAGACCAGAGCAGTGTAGTAGAGAGGAGACTGGTGTCCAGACCAGAGCAGTCAAGTAGAGAGGAGACTGGTGTCCAGACCAGAGCAGTGTAGTAGAGAGGAGACTGGTGTCCAGACCAGAGCAGTCTAGTAGAGAGGAGACTGGTGTCCAGACCAGAGCAGCATTAGTGGTCTGTTGAGAGGTGTTATGTATGGCAGGTCTGAGAGCAGTATTAGTGGTCTGTTGAGAGGTGTTATGCATGGCAGGTCTGAGAGCAGTATTAGTGGTCTGTTGAGAGGTGTTATGCATGGCAGGTCTGAGAGCAGTATTAGTGGTCTGTTGAGAGGTGTTATGCATGGCAGGTCTGAGAGCAGTATTAGTGGTCTGTTGAGAGGTGTTATGCATGGCAGGTCTGAGAGCAGTATTAGTGGTCTGTTGAGAGGTGTTATGCATGGCAGGTCTGAGAGCAGTATTAGTGGTCTGTTGAGAGGTGTAATTACAGAGGGTAATTGGTGTCATTCCCACTGTCACGGCCGGTTGGCTCTCATCGTGGTGGACAGGACCTCTGTCATATGTAGTTAACAGCCTGAGGCGTTGAGCCCACACACACACACACACACACACCGCTGCCCACATTGCCACATACACACGTCCCCGTGCACGCAAACACACACAGAGACACACACACACACACACACAGACACACACACACCGCCGCAGGTAACCCTCTCACATATGTACACACACACACAGACACACACACACCGCCACAGGTAACCCTCTCACATATGCAGTGACAGACAGTGGGACACCTCAGCGTAGTGAAGTTAAGCTCTTTATTCATTCCTAACAGACTGTAGCAACATAGTTATCATATGATTGATGGGTTAAATAGGGTCAGCTCTCAATGGTGATTAAACATACATTATCATAGACTACACATTGACAGTCAGTCAGAGAACTCTTTCAGGTGATATTCAGAGGCTGCTTTTCATATGATATAGTGTTATCTGTAGCGTAACTCTAATCAGTTATGTCTAGTTATTTCTGTCAGAGTAGTTTAACATAGAGAGAGATGTCTAGTCTCTCTGGTTCTCATTGGTTCTAATAACAATCAGCTGCTTTTCATTTTCATCTGACTTTATTAAGGAATAATGACTTCTCTCTCTCTCTCTCTTTCTCTCTCTCTCTCTCTCTCTCTGTCTCTCTCTCCCTCTCCCGCTCTCTCTCTCTCTCTCTCTCTCTTTCTCTCTCTCTCTCTCTCTCTCTCTCTCTGTCTCTCTCTCCCTCTCCCGCTCTCTCTCTCTCTGTCACTCTCTCTTTCTCTCTCTCTTTCTCACACATCTACCTTTGAGTTTTTTCAAAGAAGAACATTTTAGATTTTTGAAGTTTTGATTTCTCACTTTTCTGCCAAGTAAGAGCGTTTATTTTTCTTCCCTGGTTACCTGAGGGACATGTTCAGGCTGTCTGTTAAGCATCTTAGACATCAGAGAATCACATGTTTTCAAAATGTTTTCAGACCATCAAAATGAGCCAAACAGGATTTTCTACTTTCCCCCATCTCTTTTTAATCTGGGGCCAGTTGAAGGGATTGGAAGATTGAGGTACAGAGCAGCATGCAAACACACACACACACACACACACCTTACTAGCTGACTACTGTATAGATAGAGGGGTGCGTGTGTGTGCGTGTGTGTGTGTTATCAGTGTAGTTATTCTCTTCTTGTCTCCATCCAGAACATGATGAGTGTACGACAGGTCTTCACAGCTGTGATGAGAATGCCATCTGTTTCAACACGGTGGGGGGCCACAGCTGCTCCTGTAAACCAGGCTATGTAGGCAACGGGTCAGTCTGCAGAGGTGAGACACACACGTATACATACCCACTTTACACTCTCACCATACGCACACATGTACACATACTCCAGCATTTAAGTACACATGTGCGGTTGACGCACACACTCGCGCACACTCACACACACTTGCACACACACACACACACACACACACACACACACACACACACACACACACACACACACACACACACACACACACACACACACACACACACACACACACACACACACACACACACACACACACACACACACACACACACACAACACACACTTCCATCCTGTGTCTATCTGTCTCTGCACAGACACTTTCACATCTATTTGATTTTATTCTGGGGCCCAATGGAGACCAGGGTCTCATTATCAGTGGTGCCCTGAGAACAGATCATTCCCAAATCAACATGGCGATTCAATAAAACAGACATTTCAAGATACAGCCGTTACAGACACACTACATTTCAACAACACCTGTCTTTGCATCCACCAAATCAGCGTTTCCCAAATGGCATCATCTGTCTAGTTACTGTACGTCTAGGAAGGATCCATTATAGCATCATCTGTCTAGTTACTGTATGTCTAGGTAGGATCCATTATAGCATCATCTGTCTAGTTACTGTACATCTAGGAAGGATCCATTATAGCATCATCTGTCTAGTTACGGTATGTCTAGGAAGGATCCATCATAGCCTCATCTGTCTAGTTACTGTATGTCTAGGAAGGATCCATCATAGCATCATCTGTCTAGTTACTATACGTCTAGGAAGGATCCATTATAGCATCATCTGTCTAGTTACTGTATGTCTAGGATGGATCCATGATAGCAACATCTGTCTAGTTACTGTATGTCTAGGAAGGATCCATTATAGCATCCTCTGTCTAGTTACTGTATGTCTAGGAAGGATCCATCATAGCATCATCTGTCTAGTTACTGTATGTCTAGGAAGGATCCAACATAGCATCATCTGTCTAGTTACTGTATGTCTAGGAAGGATCCATCATAGCATCATCTGTCTAGTTACTGTATGTCTAGGAAGGATCCATCATAGCATCATCTGTCTAGTTACTGTATGTCTAGGAAGGATCCATCATAGCATCATCTGTCTAGTTACTGTATGTCTAGGAAGGATCCAACATAGCATCCTCTGTCCAGCTGCTGTATGCACTTGCTGTAAGTAGCTCAATCGAGACTAATTCGTCCCTCCTATGTCCCCCCCCAGCTTTGTGTGATGGTTTGTGCCAGAACGGAGGATCCTGTGTAAACCCGGACACCTGTACCTGTCAACAGGGGTTCACTGGGAAAAGATGTGAGACAGGTAAGAACACAGGTGGAGAAGGAAGAGGGATTCAGGGGTAGGTTGGGGAGGAAGGGGGAGTTAGGGGGAGTTAGGGATCGATGGGGGAGGAAGGGGGAGTTAGGGGGAGTTAGGGATAGAATGGGAAGGCAGGGGGAGTTAGGGGTAGAATGGGAAGGCAGGGGGAGTTAGGGGTAGAATGGGAAGGCAGGGGGAGTTAGGGGTAGAATTGGAAGGCAGGGGGAGGTGGGGGTAGAATGGGAAGGCAGGGGGAGTTAGGGGTAGAATGGGAAGGCAGGGGGAGTTAGGGGTAGAATGGGAAGGCAGGGGGAGTTAGGGGTAGAATGGAAAGACAGGGGGAGTTAGGGGTAGAATTGGAAGGCAGGGGGAGTTAGGGGGAGTTAGGGGTAGAATGGGAAGGCAGGGGGAGTTAGGGGTAGAATTGGAAGGCAGGGGGAGTTAGGGGGAGTTAGGGGTAGAATGGGAAGGCAGGGGGAGTTAGGGATAGAATGGGAAGGCAGGAGGAGTTAGGGGGAGTTAGGGGTAGAATGGGATGGCAGGGGGAGTTAGGGGTAGAATGGGAAGACAGGGGGAGTTAGGGGTAGAATGGGAAGACAGGGGGAGTTAGGGGTAGAATGGAAAGACAGGGGGAGTTAGGGTAGAATTGGAAGGCAGGGGGAGTTAGGGGGAGTTAGGGGTAGAATGGGAAGGCAGGGGGAGTTAGGGGGAGTTAGGGGTAGAATGGGAAGGCAGGGGGAGTTAGGGGGAGTTAGGGGTAGAATGGGATGGCAGGGGGAGTTAGGGGTAGAATGTGAAGGCAGGGGGAGTTAGGGGTAGAATGGGAAGG
This sequence comes from Salmo salar, assembly GCF_965601325.2. Taxonomy (NCBI): domain Eukaryota; kingdom Metazoa; phylum Chordata; class Actinopteri; order Salmoniformes; family Salmonidae; genus Salmo; species Salmo salar. Next base: position 62,722,683 of record NC_138297.1, read on the forward strand.
CAGGGGGAGTTAGGGGTAGAATGGGAAGGCAGGGGGAGTTAGCGGTAGAATGGGAAGGCAGGGGGAGTTAGGGGTAGAATGGGAAGGCAGGGGGAGTTAGGGGTAGAATGGGAAGGCAGGGGGAGTTAGGGGTAGAATGGGAAGACAGGGGGAGTTAGGGGGAGTTAGGGGTAGAATGGGAAGGCAGGGGGAGTTAGGGGTAGAATGTGAAGGCAGGAGGAGTTAGGGGTAGAATGTGAAGGCAGGGGGAGGTGGGGGTAGAATGGGAAGGCAGGGGGAGTTAGGGGTAGAATGTGAAGGCAGGGGGAGTTAGGGGTAGAATGTGAAGGCAGGGGGAGGTGGGGGTAGAATGTGAAGGCAGGGGGAGTTGGGGGTAGAATGGGAAGGCAGGGGGAGTTAGGGGTAGAATGGGAAGGCAGGGGGAGTTAGGGGGAGTTAGGGGTAGAATGGGAAGGCAGGGGGAGTTAGGGGGAGTTAGGGGTAGAATGGGAAGGCAGGGGGAGTTAGGGGGAGTTAGGGGTAGAATGGGAAGGCAGGGGGAGTTAGGGGTAGAATGTGAAGGCAGGGGGAGTTAGGGGTAGAATGGGAAGGCAGGGGGAGTTAGGGGTAGAATGGGAAGGCAGGGGGAGTTAGGGGTAGAATGGGAAGGCAGGGGGAGTTAGGGGTAGAATGTGAAGGCAGGGGGAGTTAGGGGTAGAATGGGAAGGCAGGGGAAGTTAGGGGTAGAATGGGAAGGCAGGGGGAGTTAGGGGTAGAATGGGAAGGCAGGGGGAGTTAGGGGGAGTTAGGGGTAGAATGGGAAGGCAGGGGGAGTTAGGGGTAGAATGGGAAGGCAGGGGGAGTTAGGGGTAGAATGGGAAGGCAGGGGGAGTTAGGGGTAGAATGGGAAGGCAGGGGGAGTTAGGGGTAGAATGGGAAGGCAGGGGGAGTTAGGGATAGAATGGGAAGACAGGGGGAGTTAGGGGTAGAATGGAAAGACAGGGAGAGTTAGGGGGAGTTAGGGGTAGAATGGAAAGACAGGGAGAGTTAGGGGGAGTTAGGGGTAGAATGGGAAGGCAGGGGGAGTTAGGGGTAGAATGGGAAGACAGGGGGAGTTAGGGGTAGAATGGGAAGGCAGGGGGAGTTAGGGGTAGAATGGGAAGGCAGGGGGAGTTAGGGGGGAGTTAGGGATAGAATGGGAAGGCAGGGGGAGTTAGGGGTAGAATGGAAAGACAGGGGAGAGTTAGGGGGAGTTAGGGGTAGAATGGAAAGACAGGGAGAGTTAGGGGGAGTTAGGGGTAGAATGGGAAGGCAGGGGGAGTTAGGGGTAGAATTGGAAGGCAGGGGGGAGTTAGGGGGGAGTTAGGGGTAGAATGGGAAGGCAGGGGGAGTTAGGGGTAGAATGGGAAGACAGGGAGAGTTAGGGGGAGTTAGGGGTAGAATGGGAAGGCAGGGGGAGTTAGGGGTAGAATGGGAAGGCAGGGGGAGTTATGGGTAGAATGGGAAGGCAGGGGGAGTTAGGGGGAGTTAGGGGTAGAATGGGAAGGCAGGGGGAGTTAGGGGTAGAATGGGAAGGCAGGGGGAGTTAGGGGTAGAATTGGAAGGCAGGGGGAGTTAGGGGTAGAATGGGAAGGCAGGAGGAGTTAGGGGTAGAATGTGAAGGCAGGGGGAGTTAGGGGGTAGAATGGGAAGGCAGGGGGAGTTAGCGGTAGAATGGGAAGGCAGGGGGAGTTAGGGGTAGAATGGGAAGGCAGGGGGAGTTAGGGGGAGTTAGGGGTAGAATGGGAAGGCAGGGGGAGTTAGGGGTAGAATGGGAAGGCAGGGGGAGTTATGGGGTAAAATGGGAAGGCAGGGGGAGTTAGGGGGAGGTGGGGGAGTTAGGGGGAGTTAGGGGTAGAATTGGAAGGCAGGGGGAGTTAGGGGTAGAATGGGAAGGCAGGGGGAGTTAGGGGTAGAATGGGAAGGCAGGGGGAGTTAGGGGTAGAATGGGAAGGCAGGGGGAGTTAGGGGGAGTTAGGGGTAGAATGGGAAGGCAGGGGGAGTTAGGGGGAGTTAGGGGTAGAATGGGAAGGCAGGGGGAGTTAGGGGGAGTTAGGGATAGAATGGGAAGGCAGGAGGAGTTAGGGGTAGAATGGGAAGGCAGGGGGAGTTAGGGGTAGAATGGGAAGGCAGGGGGAGTTAGGGGTAGAATGGGAAGGCAGGGGGAGTTAGGGGGGAGTTAGGGGGAGTTAGGGGTAGAATGGGAAGGCAGGGGGAGTTATGGGGTAAAATGGGAAGGCAGGGGGAGTTAGGGGGAGGTGGGGGAGTTAGGGGGAGGTGGGGGAGTTAGGGGGAGGTGGGGGAGTTAGGGGGAGTTAGGGGGAGGTGGGGGGGGGGGGCAGCTCTTAGCAGGACATCTGTCTGTTCATTTCTCCACCATTAGTGATACTGCAAACACCCACACGCCTCAATGTGTGACTGACAGAACGAAAGAGAGAAGCAGAGATGGAGAGTGAGAGTGAGCGAGAGAGAGAGAGGGAGAGAGACAGAGAGAGAGAGACAGAGACAGAGAGAGAGAGAGACAGAGAGGAGAGAGAGAGAGAGAGAATGAATGAGATAGAGACAGGCAGAGAGATAGAGAGAGGGACAGGCAGAGAGAGAGTGGGGGGGAAGAAAGGGAGTGTGAAAGAGGATAGGAGACAGCTGGTATGGACTGTATGTTCTCAGAGAGAGAGAGTGGGGGGAGAGGAGGAGAGGGAGAGTGAAGGAGGATAGGAGACAGCTGGTATGGACTGTATGTTCTCAGAGAGAGAGAGCGGGGGGAGAGGAGGAGAGGGAGTGTGAAAGAGGATAGGAGACAGTTGGTATGGACTGTATGTTCTCAGAGAGAGAGAGTGGGGGGAGAGGAGGAGAGGGAGAGTGAAGGAGGATAGGAGACAGCTGGTATGGACTGTATGTTCTCAGAGAGAGAGAGCGGGAGGAGAGGAGGAGAGGGAGAGTGAAGGAGGATAGGAGACAGCTGGTATGGACTGTATGTTCTCAGAGAGAGAGAGCGAGGGGAGAGGAGGAAAGGGAGAGTGAAGGAGGATAGGAGACAGCTGGTATGGACTGTATGTTCTCAGAGAGAGAGAGCAGGGGGAGAGGAGGAGAGGGAGAGTGAAGGAGGATAGGTAGTCAGCTGGTATGGACTGTATGTTCTCAGAGAGAGAGAGCGAGGGGAGAGGAGGAGAGGGAGAGTGAAGGAGGATAGGAGACAGCTGGTATGGACTGTATGTTCTCAGAGAGAGAGAGAGGGGGGGGGGGAGAGGGAGTGTGAAGGAGGATAGGAGACAGCTGGTATGGACTGTATGTTCTCAGAGAGAGAGAGCGAGGGGAGAGGAGGAGAGGGAGAGTGAAGGAGGATAGGAGACAGCTGGTATGGACTGTATGTTCTCAGAGAGAGAGCGGGGAGAGGAGGAGAGGGAATGTGAAGGAGGATAGGAGACAGCTGGTATGGACTGTATGTTCTCAGAGAGAGAGAGCGAGGGGAGAGGAGGAGAGGGAGAGTGAAGGAGGATAGGAGACAGCTGGTATGGACTGTATGTTCTCAGAGAGAGAGAGCGAGGGGAGAGGAGGAGAGGGAGAGTGAAGGAGGATAGGAGACAGCTGGTATGGACTGTATGTTGTCAGAGAGAGAGAGCGGGAGGAGAGGAGGAGAGGGAGTGTGAAGGAGGATAGGAGACAGCTGGTATGGACTGTATGTTCTCAGAGAGAGAGAGCGGGGGGAGAGGAGGAGAGGGAGAGTGAAGGAGGATAGGAGACAGCTGGTATGGACTGTATGTTCTCAGAGAGAGATATATGGGTATAGTGTGGTAACCCTGGTCTGTTCCTGGTCTGTTGTTAGTTGTTACCGTAGGAGGATGTGAGATCAGAGATATTCCTCAATGTTTTGGCACAGACAAACATAAACACACACACCACCAACACTCTACGCTTTAATTAATGTTTGTTCTTAGAGATAAGCAAGACTGCCAATGAATCTGACACATTCACCAATATTTTCTTCATTTTGCTGTGTGTGTGTGTGTGTGTGTGTGTGTGTGTGTGTGTGTGTGTGTGTGTGTGTGTGTGTGTGTGTGTGTGTGTGTGTGTGTGTGTGTGTGTGTGTGTGTGTGTGTGTGTGTGTGTGTGTGTGTGTGTGTGTGTGTGTGTGTGTGTTTGAGCTGGAGTGTGTTGTTTCGCCCGCTCATATTTTTCTCTGGGGAAATTAAAAGTGATCACAATCTCACTGTCTCTGTAAACAGAGTTTATCACTCAGAGAGAGAGAAGAGAGAGAGAGAGAAGAGAGAAGAGAGAGAGAGAGAAGAGAGAGAGAGAGAGAGAGAGAGACGAGAGAGAGAGAGAGAGAGAGAGAGAGAGAGAGACAGAGAGCATATTGAATGGAGTCATTCCATTGCAGCCTGTGTGTGTTCCTGCCTGACTGTGTTATTATCCTAAGATCTATATTCTCCTGGCTTTATGATAATAATGTACATCATAACCCATTGGTCTCAGCAGATATTGCATCTCCAGGTGAAAAGGAACTGCTGTTATCTACACTATATGTGTTTATGATAAAAGCTTTGATTTGTGCCACAGAAAGTGAATATTTGTCAGTAATTGTATTTGTTCTGATATGGACGTAGGAGGAGGTTTGAATAGAAGAGGGTGAGGACATGTTATTTAATATGTTTCATATTCTTCTCTTTGTTACTGAAGAAGCTATCCTTTGCTATAGAGAACTGAAACCTAACAATGGTTTAGTTCTGCTTTGATATGTTATGCCTGCATCCATCCTTAATATGATCCTGTGTGTGGAACCCCCCTCTGAGAGGGGGTTCTTTCTGAGACCTTGCCTTGACAAGTTTGGATGGGAAACTTGGTGATGAAAACTAAACTCTGTGCATCTCAAGTTGTGATGTACTGATCTGATCCCTAAGTGAGTGAATAATAAAATCGTACCACTGTGAAGTTTTTCTGTATCAGGACAGCAATATACCCATCATGCAAATTTCTACAGCAAAATCCTGTATCATGTTTATTTCCCACTCCAGTAATCATAAGACACGGTTTCTCTCTCTGCGTTGAGAGGGATTGATTGATACACCACCGCTATTGGATCTAAGCCACTGTGACTGTTGATTATGCAAATGTTTTTCTCTGTGGATGGATGTACTCCCTTAGTTTCTAGTCACTATTCCTCTCTCTCTCTCACTTTCTCTCTCTCTCTTTCTGTCTCTGTCTCTCTCTCTCATTTTCTCTCGCTCTCTCGCTCTCTCTCTCTCTCTCTCTCTCTCTCTCTCTCTCTCTCTCTCTCTCTCTCTCTCTCTCTCTCCACCTCATTTTATGGGCAGTGTGCACATAGCCTATCTTCCCTTGAGAGCCAGGTCTGCCTACGGCAGCCTTTCTCAATAGCAAGGCAATGCTCTGTACATAGTCAAGGATTTCCTTAATTTTGGGTCAGTCATAGTGGTCAGGTATTCTGCCACTGTGTACTCTCTGTTTAGGACCAAATAGCATTCTAGTTTGCTCTGTTTTTTTGCCAATTATTTCCAATGTATCCTGAAATTATCTTTTTGTTTTCTCATGATTTGGTTGGGTCTAATTGTGTTGCTGTCCTGGGGCTCTATGGGGTCTGTTTGTGTTTGTGAACAGAGCCCCAGGACCAACTTGCTTAGGGGAGTCTTCTCCAGGTTCATCTCTCTGTAGGTGATGGCTTTGTTATGGAAGGTTTGGGAATCGCTTCCTTTTAGGTGGTTGTAGAATTTAACGACTCTTTTCTGGATTTTGATAATTAGCGGGTATCGGTCTAATTCTGCTCTGCATGCATTATTTGGTGTTTTACGTTGTATACGGATAATTTTTTTGCAGAATTCTGCATGCAGAGTCTCAATTTGGTGTTTGGCCCATTTTGTGACCCCAGACCTCACAACCATAAAGGGCAATGGGTTCTATAACTGATTCAAGTATTTTTTGCCAGATCCTAATTGGTATGTTGAATTTTATGTTCCTTTTGATGGCATAGAAGGTCCTTCTTGCCTTGTCTCTCAGATCATTCACAGCTTTGTGGAAGTCTCTCTCTGTCTCTATTTCTCAGTTAGAGAGAATCCTAATGAGGTAATAAGATAATCCTCTCTTTGATAAGACTTCCTGTCACTACGTTTGTTATTTTTCGTCTCGGTAAAGCTCGTCTCGATAAAGTTTTGGGGGCAGGTTGAGTGGAGAGGGCGGTGGTGGGGGGAATGTTGTAAAGCATTACCCACAATCCTGTGAGTGTTGTGTCGCTTGTGACGCAGTCGGCAAACCTGCTGAGTTTCCCGAGTGACAGGTTGATGACACAACAAAGACATTTCTGACTTCAGACGTCACAATGCCAAGTTGCTGTCTTCAACAGTGATGGTGGTTGTTGCTGGAGAGACCGTGGTAGGAGTGAGTTAGTCAAGTAGTGAAGAGGAAGAGGGAGGAGAGAGGAGGGGAGAGGAGAAAGGAGAGAGGAAAGAAGAGAGGAGAGGAGGAGAGGAGGAGAGGAGGAGAGGAGGAGAGGAGAGGAAAGGAGAGGAGAGGAGTGGTTGAGGAGGAGAAAGGAGGGGAGAGGAGATGAGGAAAGGAGTGGAGTGGAGGAGGAGAGAGAAGAGGAGAGAGGAGAGGAGAGGAGTAGAGAAGAGAGAGGATAGGAGTAGAGAGGAGAGGAGAGGAGTAGAGAGCAGAGGAGAGGAGAGGAGAGGAGAGGAGAGGAGAGGAGAGGAGAGGAGAGGAGAGGAGAGGAGAGGAGAGGAGAGGAGAGGAGAGGAGAGGAGAGGAGAGGAGAGGAGAGGAGAGGAGAGGAGAGGAGGAGAGTAGAGAGGAGAGTAGGGAGGAGAGTAGAGAGGAGAGTAGGGAGGAGAGGAGGAGAGGAGTAGAGAGGAGAGGAGGAGAGGAGAGAAGAGGAGGAGAAGAGAGGAGGAGAGCAGTAGAGAGGAGAGGAGAGAAGAGGAGAAGAGAGGAGGAGAGGAGGAGAGCAGTAGAGAGGAGAGGACAGGAGAAGAGATGAGTGGTTGAGGAGGAGAGAGGAGAGGAGGGGAGGGAAGGGGTGGGGAGAGAAGACGAGAGGAGAGGAGGGGAGAGAAGATGATAGGAGTGGTTGAGGAGGAGAAAGGAGGGGAGAGGAAATTAGGAAAGGAGTGGAGTGGAGGAGAAGAGAGGAGAGAGGAGAGGAGGAGAGGAGTGGTTGAGGAGGAGAAAGGAGGGGAGAGGAGATGAGGAAAGGAGTGGAGTGGAGGAGGAGAGAGGAGAAGAGGAGAGAGAGAGGAGGAGAGGAGTAGAGAAGAGAGAGGATAGGAGTAGAGAGGAGAGGATAGGAGTAGAGAGGAGAGGAGAGGAGTAGAGAGGAGAGGAGTAGAGAGGAGAGGAGTAGAGAGGAGAGGAGGAGAAGAGAGGAGGAGAGGAGAGAAGAGGGGGAGAAGAGAGGAAGAGAGGAGTAGAGAGGAGAGGAGTAGAGGAGGGGAGTAGGGAGGAGAGGAGGAGAGGAGGGGAGAGGAGAGGAGGAGAAGAGAGAAGAGGAGGAGAGGAGTAGAGGAGGGGAGTAGGGAGGAGAGGAGGAGAATAGAGAAGAGGAGGAGAGGAGGAGAGCAGTAGAGAGGAGAAGAGAGAAGAGGAGAAGAGAGTAGAGGAGAGAAGAGGAGGAGGAGAGGAGTAGAGAGGAGAGGAGTAGAGGAGGGGAGTAGGGAGGAGAGGAGGAGAGGAGTAGAGAGGAGAGGAGGAGAAGAGAGAAGAGGAGGAGAAGAGAGGAGGAGAGGAGGAGAGCAGTAGAGAGGAGAGGAGAAGAAGAGATAAGAGGAGGAGAAGAGAGGAGGAGAGGAGGAGAGCAGTAGAGAGGAGAGGAGAAGAGATGAGTGGTTGAGGAGGAGAGAGGAGAGAGGAGAGGAGGGGAGGGAAGGGGTGGGGAGAGAAGACGAGAGGAGAGGAGGGGAGAGAAGATGATAGGAGTGGTTGAGGAGGAGAAAGGAGGGGAGAGGAGGAGAGGAGGAGAGGAGTAGGGAGGAGAGGAGAGGAGTGGAGTGGAGAGGACTGGAGGAAAGAGGAGAGGAGATACGGAGAGGGGAGGAGAGAGGAGAGGAGAGAAGAGGAGAGGAGGGGAGAATGCTGATTCTCTTTGAAAAGATGTTCCTGGGGTACATTAAAAAAGATGAATAATGAATGAATGAACAATCATCAAGTTTATTGCTTGACCCCAAATCATTTAATCTCTGTATCAAATATTTTATTTTATTTTCTACTATGCATTGTTCTTCCTGTTTTAAAGGAATGGGCTCTACATATTTATGATCCCTTGTCCCCAGCTAGCAGTCAGCCCAGATATTATAAATGGTAATTGCAGTTCACCTTTTCATTGAGGCTGCGTTTTGTGGGTCACAGTGTAAATTGCCTGCCATAACTTTGTTCTAACACAGTGTGCAGGCAGTCTGAATTGGTTCGCTTTCAAAGTAAAAGTCTGCTCTAAGCTCAGTCAACTTGATGTGCACGTGCGCACACATACGCACACGTACATACACACCCAGACATGCACACGCGCACACACACCCCACACGCACGCACACACACACACACAGTGACATATCCCTGACAAATGAGTCGCAGGGCTGCAGCGACAGACAGTCAGAGTGGTGATGTCCTGGGGACAGGCACACAGTAACTGTGTTCCAAATGGTACCCTATTCTACAGGGCTCTGGTTAATAGTAGTGCACTATGTAGGGAATAGGGGGCCATTTGGGATGAACTCGGTGACTACAAACCACAGTGATTTCCCAGTGGGCCTCATGAAGACCTGGTTCAACCAACAGTCACTTAAATGCTAACACATTCTCTGAGGAAGGAGGCAGAGAGGCATGGATACACATCTACACTATGTTATTCCACTGTTTACTTGTCCAGCTACTCAGCAGCATCCAGTTCATTTAACTTGTATAATATTCAGCAGGGAACTCTGTATACGTTGTCAATTAAATACACTTTCTATAAATGGTGATTTGATTTGATTTGAACTGTAGCTGTAGTTAAATGGTGATTTGATTTGAACTGTAGCTGTATAAAAATGGTAATTTGATTTGAACTGTAGCTGTAGTTAGATGGTAATTTGATTTGAACTGTAGCTGTAGTTAGATGATGATTTGATTTGAACTGTAGCTGTAGTTAGATGGTGATTTGATTTGAACTGTAGCTGTAGTTAGATGGTGATTTGATTTGATTTGAACTGTAGCTGTAGTTAGATGGTGAGTTGATTTGATTTGAACTGTAGCTGTAGTTCAATGGTGATTTGATTTGAACTGTAGCTGTAGTTAGATGGTGATTTGATTTGAACTGTAGCTGTATTTAAATGGTCATTTGATTTGAACTGTAGCTGTAGTTAGATGGTGATTTGATTTGAACTGTAGCTGTAGTTAGATGGTGATTTGATTTGAACTGTAGCTGTAGTTAGATGGTGATTTGATTTGATTTGAACTGTAGCTGTAGTTCAATGGTGATTTGATTTGAACTGTAGGTGTAGTTAGATGGTGATTTGATTTGATTTGAACTGTAGCTGTAGTTAGATGATGATTTGATTTGAACTGTAGCTGTAGTTAGATGGTGATTTGATTTGAACTGTAGCTGTAGTTAGATGGTGATTTGATTTTAACTGTAGATGTAGTTAGATGGCGATTTGATTTGATTTGAACTGTAGCTGTAGTTAGATGGTGATTTGATTTTAACTGTAGATGTAGTTAGATGGCGATTTGATTTGATTTGAACTGTAGCTGTAGTTAGATGGTGATTTGATTTGAACTGTAGCTGTAGTTAGATGGTGAGTTGATTTGATTTGAACTGTAGCTATAGTTAGATGGTGATTTGATTTGAACTGTAGCTGTAGTTAAATGGTAATTTGATTTGAACTGTAGCTGTAGTTAGATGGTGATTTGATTTGAACTGTAGCTATAGTTAGATGGTGATTTGATTTGAACTGTAGCTGTAGTTAAATGGTAATTTGATTTGAACTGTAGCTGTAGTTAGATGATGATTTGATTTGAACTGTAGCTGTAGCTGTAGTTAGATGGTGATTTGATTTGAACTGTAGCTGTAGTTAGATGGTGATTTGATTTGATTTGAACTGTAGCTGTAGTTCAATGGTGATTTGATTTGAACTGTAGGTGTAGTTAGATGGTGATTTGATTTGATTTGAACTGTAGCTGTAGTTAGATGATGATTTGATTTGAACTGTAGCTGTAGTTAGATGGTGATTTGATTTGAACTGTAGCTGTAGTTAGATGGTGATTTGATTTTAACTGTAGATGTAGTTAGATGGCGATTTGATTTGATTTGAACTGTAGCTGTAGTTAGATGGTGATTTGATTTTAACTGTAGATGTAGTTAGATGGCGATTTGATTTGATTTGAACTGTAGCTGTAGTTAGATGGTGATTTGATTTGAACTGTAGCTGTAGTTAGATGGTGAGTTGATTTGATTTGAACTGTAGCTATAGTTAGATGGTGATTTGATTTGAACTGTAGCTGTAGTTAAATGGTAATTTGATTTGAACTGTAGCTGTAGTTAGATGGTGATTTGATTTGAACTGTAGCTATAGTTAGATGGTGATTTGATTTGAACTGTAGCTGTAGTTAAATGGTAATTTGATTTGAACTGTAGCTGTAGTTAGATGATGATTTGATTTGAACTGTAGCTGTAGCTGTAGTTAGATGGTGATTTGATTTGAACTGTAGCTGTAGTTAGATGGTGATTTGATTTGATTTGAACTGTAGCTGTAGTTAGATGGTGATTTGATTTGAACTGTAGCTGTAGTTAGATGGTGAGTTGATTTGATTTGAACTGTAGCTATAGTTAGATGGTGATTTGATTTGAACTGTAGCTGTAGTTAAATGGTAATTTGATTTGAACTGTAGCTGTAGTTAGATGGTGATTTGATTTGAACTGTAGCTATAGTTAGATGGTGATTTGATTTGAACTGTAGCTGTAGTTAAATGGTAATTTGATTTGAACTGTAGCTGTAGTTAGATGATGATTTGATTTGAACTGTAGCTGTAGTTAGATGGTGATTTGATTTGAACTGTAGCTGTAGTTAGATGGTGATTTGATTTGATTTGAACTGTAGCTGTAGTTAGATGGTGATTTGATTTGAACTGTAGCTGTAGTTAGATGGTGATTTGATTTGATTTGAACTGTAGCTGTAGTTAGATGGTGAGTTGATTTGATTTGAACTGTAGCTGTAGTTCAATAGTGATTTGATTTGAACTGTAGCTGTAGTTAGATGGTGATTTGATTTGATTTGAACTGTAGCTGTAGTTAGATGGTGATTTGATTTGATTTGAACTGTAGCTGTAGTTAGATGGTGATTTGATTTGATTTGAACTGTAGCTGTAGTTAGATGGTGAGTTGATTTGATTTGAACTGTAGCTGTAGTTCAATGGTGATTTGATTTGAACTGTAGCTGTAGTTAGATGGTGATTTGATTTGATTTGAACTGTAGCTGTAGTTAGATGGTGATTTGATTTGATTTGAACTGTAGCTGTAGTTAGATGGTGATTTGATTTGATTTGAACTGTAGCTGTAGTTAGATGGTGATTTGATTTGATTTGAACTGTAGCTGTAGTTAGATGGTGATTTGATTTGAACTGTAGCTGTAGTTAGATGGTGAGTTGATTTGATTTGAACTGTAGCTATAGTTAGATGGTGATTTGATTTGAACTGTAGCTGTAGTTAAATGGTAATTTGATTTGAACTGTAGCTGTAGTTAGATGGTGATTTGATTTGAACTGTAGCTATAGTTAGATGGTGATTTGATTTGAACTGTAGCTGTAGTTAAATGGTAATTTGATTTGAACTGTAGCTGTAGTTAGATGATGATTTGATTTGAACTGTAGCTGTAGTTAGATGGTGATTTGATTTGAACTGTAGCTGTAGTTAGATGGTGATTTGATTTGATTTGAACTGTAGCTGTAGTTAGATGGTGATTTGATTTGAACTGTAGCTGTAGTTAGATGGTGATTTGATTTGATTTGAACTGTAGCTGTAGTTAGATGGTGAGTTGATTTGATTTGAACTGTAGCTGTAGTTCAATAGTGATTTGATTTGAACTGTAGCTGTAGTTAGATGGTGATTTGATTTGATTTGAACTGTAGCTGTAGTTAGATGGTGATTTGATTTGATTTGAACTGTAGCTGTAGTTAGATGGTGATTTGATTTGATTTGAACTGTAGCTGTAGTTAGATGGTGAGTTGATTTGATTTGAACTGTAGCTGTAGTTAAATGGTAATTTGATTTGAACTGTAGCTGTAGTTAGATGGTGATTTGATTTGAACTGTAGCTATAGTTAGATGGTGATTTGATTTGAACTGTAGCTGTAGTTAAATGGTAATTTGATTTGAACTGTAGCTGTAGTTAGATGATGATTTGATTTGAACTGTAGCTGTAGCTGTAGTTAGATGGTGATTTGATTTGAACTGTAGCTGTAGTTAGATGGTGATTTGATTTGATTTGAACTGTAGCTGTAGTTAGATGGTGATTTGATTTGAACTGTAGCTGTAGTTAGATGGTGAGTTGATTTGATTTGAACTGTAGCTATAGTTAGATGGTGATTTGATTTGAACTGTAGCTGTAGTTAAATGGTAATTTGATTTGAACTGTAGCTGTAGTTAGATGGTGATTTGATTTGAACTGTAGCTATAGTTAGATGGTGATTTGATTTGAACTGTAGCTGTAGTTAAATGGTAATTTGATTTGAACTGTAGCTGTAGTTAGATGATGATTTGATTTGAACTGTAGCTGTAGTTAGATGGTGATTTGATTTGAACTGTAGCTGTAGTTAGATGGTGATTTGATTTGAACTGTAGCTGTAGTTAGATGGTGATTTGATTTGAACTGTAGCTGTAGTTAGATGGTGATTTGATTTGATTTGAACTGTAGCTGTAGTTAGATGGTGAGTTGATTTGATTTGAACTGTAGCTGTAGTTCAATAGTGATTTGATTTGAACTGTAGCTGTAGTTAGATGGTGATTTGATTTGATTTGAACTGTAGCTGTAGTTAGATGGTGATTTGATTTGATTTGAACTGTAGCTGTAGTTAGATGGTGATTTGATTTGATTTGAACTGTAGCTGTAGTTAGATGGTGAGTTGATTTGATTTGAACTGTAGCTGTAGTTCAATGGTGATTTGATTTGAACTGTAGCTGTAGTTAGATGGTGATTTGATTTGATTTGAACTGTAGCTGTAGTTAGATGGTGATTTGATTTGATTTGAACTGTAGCTGTAGTTAGATGGTGATTTGATTTGATTTGAACTGTAGCTGTAGTTAGATGGTGATTTGATTTGATTTGAACTGTAGCTGTAGTTAGATGGTGATTTGATTTGAACTGTAGCTGTAGTTAGATGGTGAGTTGATTTGATTTGAACTGTAGCTATAGTTAGATGTTGATTTGATTTGAACTGTAGCTGTAGTTAAATGGTAATTTGATTTGAACTGTAGCTGTAGTTAGATGGTGATTTGATTTGAACTGTAGCTATAGTTAGATGGTGATTTGATTTGAACTGTAGCTGTAGTTAAATGGTAATTTGATTTGAACTGTAGCTGTAGTTAGATGATGATTTGATTTGAACTGTAGCTGTAGTTAGATGGTGATTTGATTTGAACTGTAGCTGTAGTTAGATGGTGATTTGATTTGATTTGAACTGTAGCTGTAGTTAGATGGTGATTTGATTTGAACTGTAGCTGTAGTTAGATGGTGATTTGATTTGATTTGAACTGTAGCTGTAGTTAGATGGTGAGTTGATTTGATTTGAACTGTAGCTGTAGTTCAATAGTGATTTGATTTGAACTGTAGCTGTAGTTAGATGGTGATTTGATTTGATTTGAACTGTAGCTGTAGTTAGATGGTGATTTGATTTGATTTGAACTGTAGCTGTAGTTAGATGGTGATTTGATTTGATTTGAACTGTAGCTGTAGTTAGATGGTGAGTTGATTTGATTTGAACTGTAGCTGTAGTTCAATGGTGATTTGATTTGAACTGTAGCTGTAGTTAGATGGTGATTTGATTTGATTTGAACTGTAGCTGTAGTTAGATGGTGATTTGATTTGATTTGAACTGTAGCTGTAGTTAGATGGTGATTTGATTTGATTTGAACTGTAGCTGTAGTTAGATGGTGATTTGATTTGATTTGAACTGTAGCTGTAGTTAGATGGTGATTTGATTTGAACTGTAGCTGTAGTTAGATGGTGATTTGATTTGATTTGAACTGTAGCTGTAGTTCGATGGTGATTTGATTTGAACTGTAGCTGTAGTTAGATGGTGATTTGATTTGAATTGTAGCTGTAGTTAGATGGTGATTTGATTTGAACTGTAGCTGTAGTTAGATGGTGATTTGATTTGATTTGAACTGTAGCTGTAGTTAGATGATGATTTGATTTGAACTGTAGCTGTAGTTAGATGGTGATTTGATTTGAACTGTAGATATAGTTAGATGGTGATTTGATTTGAACTGTAGCTGTAGTTAGATGGTGATTTGATTTGATTTGAACTGTAGCTGTAGTTAGATGGTGATTTGATTTGAACTGTAGATATAGTTAGATGGCGATTTGATTTGATTTGAACTGTAGCTGTAGTTAGATGGTGATTTGATTTGATTTGAACTCTAGCTGTAGTTAGATGATGATTTGATTTGAATTGTAGCTGTAGTTAGATGGTGATTTGATTTGATTTGAACTGTAGCTGTAGTTAGATGGTGATTTGATTTGAACTGTAGCTGTAGCTGTAGCTGTAGTTAGATGCTTGAACAAATAGAATAAGTATCTCTACCTCCTTGTAAGCAGTCTGCAGCTTGTTTCTCAGTCTTCCACTTTGACCTTCTGGGACAATGGAAACAACTCCCAGCACCACACACAGACACTACCTTTGAATACCACACAACCATTCAGCAGAGCCTTTCACAAAATCAAGGTCTTCTGAGCATTCAATGTTCTCTCCTCTCTCTCTCTCTTTCTCTCTCTCAGTTCTCTCTCCTCCCCCTCTCTCTCTCAGTTCTCTCTCCTCTCTCTCAATCCTCCCCTCTCCCTTCTTTAATCCTCTGTTCTGAAGAGGACGAAGCACGTGTCTTTAGACTGACCTTGGCAGGCAGGTAAAGTAAGGGAGCGTGGGGTTAAACACTAATGTAAATGCAGGACCTATAGAAGGAACTCTGAGCATCCACAACTAGACCTGAACTCATGACCTCGCTGAGCTGTCACTCAAATAGACAGGGATACAAATCCCTTCTTTCTACCTCGCCCTCTCTCTCTCTCTCTCTCTTGCTCTCTCTCCATTTCTCTTTCTCTTTCTCTTGCTTTCTCATTTTCTTTCTCTCTCTCTCTCCTCTCTCCACTATCTCTCCCTGCTGTTTCTCATTGCATCTCAATGAGCTCTTAGTGTCTACTATTACTAAAATAAGGCGTGCCTACGGTAGCAGTGTGACAGAGGTAGAACAATTTAATATAGCTTACTATATTTCAAATGACACCTAATTGGACATGCTCTCATGTAGTTTACAGCCAGAGGAGTGAATCAATGGTCTGGCCTTCATGATTATTAAACAGGGTTGAATGACATGAGATCTCGCTCTGGTTGAAGGTGATTGTCTCCCTCAGTGTAACACAGTGATGGATTTGACTGAGCTCCATGACTCCTGATACTATATGATCCAAGCCTTCATTATGCCAATGGCTTTGCTCAATGGCCAGTGAGATGATCCTCCATCTCCTACGGATCACAGGCGGCTGGTGGCACCCAAATTGGGAGGACGTGCTCATAGTAACGTCTGGAACGGAATTAATGAAATGATAACAAACACATCAAACACCTCGTTTCCATTTTATTTGATACCATTCCCTTCACTTCATTCCAGCCATTATTGTGAGCCGTTCTCCCCTCACCAGCCACCCCACCAGCCACCTCACCAGCCACCCCACCAGCCACCCCACCAACCACCCCACCAGCCACCTGTGCCGTGGATATAGCAGACAATTGACCCATACACTGATTCCATCGTGATTGCATTGTAAAGGGGATAATGGGCCTCTGAAAGGGCTTAGTGTTTGATGTTTTAAACAGTAATGGGAATAAAACCCATCCTCGGGATGGGCCACTGCTACTATAACAGAAGCCTGGCTTTGTAGTTGACATTTGCATACCTCAAATGCAAAGATGAATGCATTAGGTCCAGCTGTGTTTAACAAGCCTGAAACTGAAACATCTGTGTGAGCGGGGTGTGTGTTTGTGTTTGTGTCTGTGTGTGTGTCTCACCAGACATTGATGAGTGTACCGATGGCTTCATGGAGTGTGACAGCAGAGCCATCTGTGTTAACCTGCCTGGCTGGTACCACTGTGAGTGTCGGGACGGCTACCATGACAACGGGATGTTCTCAGCCAATGGGGAGTCCTGTGAAGGTAAGTTGGGGGTCTAGACTCACCTGTATGAGCACAGTACTGGTATGCACAAGGATCTTAGGTCCTGGAATTATTATATAAACACATATCTCACCCATTACTATTTTCCCTATGGAATTCAACTGTATTTGTTTGTTGACTGCATACACTAACCTATAGTCTGTCTGTCCCTCCTCCTTCATATACTAACCTATAGTCTGTCTGTCCCTCCTCCTTCATATACTAACCTATAGTCTGTCTGTCCCTCCTCCTTCATATACTAACCTATAGTCTGTCTGTCCCTCCTCCTTCATATACTAACCTATAGTCTGTCTGTCCCTCCTCCTTCATACACTAACCTATAGTCTGTCTGTCCCTCCTCCTTCATATACTAACCTATAGTCTGTCTGTCCCTCCTCCTTCATATACTAAACTGTAGTCTGTCTGTCCCTCCTCCTTCATATACTAACCTATAGTCTGTCTGTCCCTCCTCCTTCATATACTAACCTGTAGTCTGTCTGTCCCTCCTCCTACATATACTAACCTATAGTCTGTCTGTCCCTCCTCCTTCATATACTAACCTGTAGTCTGTCTGTCCCTCCTCCTTCATATACTAACCTATAGTCTGTCTGTCCCTCCTCCTTCATACACTAACCTATAGTCTGTCTGTCCCTCCTCCTTCATATACTAACCTGTAGTCTGTCTGTCCCTCCTCCTTCATATACTAACCTGTAGTCTGTCTGTCCCTCCTCCTTCATATACTAACCTATAGTCTGTCTGTCCCTCCTTCATACACTAACCTATAGTCTGTCTGTCCCTCCTTCATATACTAACCTGTAGTCTGTCTGTCCCTCCTCCTTCATATACTAACCTGTAGTCTGTCTGTCCCTCCTCCTTCATACACTAACCTATAGTCTGTCTGTCCCTCCTCCTTCATATACTAACCTATAGTCTGTCTGTCCCTCCTCCTTCATATACTAACCTATAGTCTGTCTGTCCCTCCTCCTTCATATACTAACCTGTAGTCTGTCTGTCCCTCCTCCTTCATATACTAACCTGTAGTCTGTCTGTCCCTCCTCCTTCATATACTAACCTGTAGTCTGTCTGTCCCTCCTCCTTCATACACTAACCTGTAGTCTGTCTGTCCCTCCTCCTTCATACACTAACCTGTAGTCTGTCTGTCCCTCCTCCTTCATATACTAACCTATAGTCTGTCTGTCCCTCCTCCTTCATACACTAACCTGTAGTCTGTCTGTCCCTCCTCCTTCATATACTAACCTATAGTCTGTCTGTCCCTCCTCCTTCATACACTAACCTGTAGTCTGTCTGTCCCTCCTCCTTCATACACTAACCTATAGTCTGTCTGTCCCTCCTCCTTCATATACTAACCTATAGTCTGTCTGTCCCTCCTCCTTCATATACTAACCTGTAGTCTGTCTGTCCCTCCTCCTTCATATACTAACCTATAGTCTGTCTGTCCCTCCTCCTTCATACACTAACCTATAGTCTGTCTGTCCCTCCTCCTTCATATACTAACCTGTAGTCTGTCTGTCCCTCCTCCTTCATACACTAACCTATAGTCTGTCTGTCCCTCCTCCTTCATATACTAACCTGTAGTCTGTCTGTCCCTCCTCCTTCATATACTAACCTGTAGTCTGTCTGTCCCTCCTCCTTCATATACTAACCTGTAGTCTGTCTGTCCCTCCTCCTTCATATACTAACCTGTAGTCTGTCTGTCCCTCCTCCTTCATACACTAACCTGTAGTCTGTCTGTCCCTCCTCCTTCATACACTAACCTGTAGTCTGTCTGTCCCTCCTCCTTCATATACTAACCTATAGTCTGTCTGTCCCTCCTCCTTCATACACTAACCTGTAGTCTGTCTGTCCCTCCTCCTTCATATACTAACCTATAGTCTGTCTGTCCCTCCTCCTTCATATACTAACCTGTAGTCTGTCTGTCCCTCCTCCTTCATATACTAACCTGTAGTCTGTCTGTCCCTCCTCCTTCATATACTAACCTGTAGTCTGTCTGTCCCTCCTCCTTCATACACTAACCTGTAGTCTGTCTGTCCCTCCTCCTTCATACACTAACCTGTAGTCTGTCTGTCCCTCCTCCTTCATATACTAACCTATAGTCTGTCTGTCCCTCCTCCTTCATACACTAACCTGTAGTCTGTCTGTCCCTCCTCCTTCATATACTAACCTATAGTCTGTCTGTCCCTCCTCCTTCATACACTAACCTGTAGTCTGTCTGTCCCTCCTCCTTCATACACTAACCTATAGTCTGTCTGTCCCTCCTCCTTCATATACTAACCTATAGTCTGTCTGTCCCTCCTCCTTCATATACTAACCTGTAGTCTGTCTGTCCCTCCTCCTTCATATACTAACCTATAGTCTGTCTGTCCCTCCTCCTTCATACACTAACCTATAGTCTGTCTGTCCCTCCTCCTTCATATACTAACCTGTAGTCTGTCTGTCCCTCCTCCTTCATACACTAACCTATAGTCTGTCTGTCCCTCCTCCTTCATATACTAACCTGTAGTCTGTCTGTCCCTCCTCCTTCATATACTAACCTGTAGTCTGTCTGTCCCTCCTCCTTCATATACTAACCTGTAGTCTGTCTGTCCCTCCTCCTTCATATACTAACCTGTAGTCTGTCTGTCCCTCCTCCTTCATACACTAACCTGTAGTCTGTCTGTCCCTCCTCCTTCATACACTAACCTGTAGTCTGTCTGTCCCTCCTCCTTCATATACTAACCTATAGTCTGTCTGTCCCTCCTCCTTCATACACTAACCTGTAGTCTGTCTGTCCCTCCTCCTTCATATACTAACCTATAGTCTGTCTGTCCCTCCTCCTTCATATACTAACCTGTAGTCTGTCTGTCCCTCCTCCTTCATATACTAACCTGTAGTCTGTCTGTCCCTCCTCCTTCATATACTAACCTGTAGTCTGTCTGTCCCTCCTCCTTCATACACTAACCTGTAGTCTGTCTGTCCCTCCTCCTTCATACACTAACCTGTAGTCTGTCTGTCCCTCCTCCTTCATATACTAACCTATAGTCTGTCTGTCCCTCCTCCTTCATACACTAACCTGTAGTCTGTCTGTCCCTCCTCCTTCATATACTAACCTATAGTCTGTCTGTCCCTCCTCCTTCATACACTAACCTGTAGTCTGTCTGTCCCTCCTCCTTCATACACTAACCTATAGTCTGTCTGTCCCTCCTCCTTCATATACTAACCTATAGTCTGTCTGTCCCTCCTCCTTCATATACTAACCTGTAGTCTGTCTGTCCCTCCTCCTTCATATACTAACCTATAGTCTGTCTGTCCCTCCTCCTTCATACACTAACCTATAGTCTGTCTGTCCCTCCTCCTTCATATACTAACCTGTAGTCTGTCTGTCCCTCCTCCTTCATATACTAACCTATAGTCTGTCTGTCCCTCCTCCTTCATATACTAACCTGTAGTCTGTCTGTCCCTCCTCCTTCATATACTAACCTGTAGTCTGTCTGTCCCTCCTCCTTCATACACTAACCTGTAGTCTGTCTGTCCCTCCTCCTTCATATACTAACCTGTAGTCAGTCTGTCCCTCCTCCTTCATATACTAACCTGTAGTCTGTCTGTCCCTCCTCCTTCATACACTAACCTGTAGTCTGTCTGTCCCTCCTCCTTCATACACTAACCTGTAGTCTGTCTGTCCCTCCTCCTTCATATACTAACCTATAGTCTGTCTGTCCCTCATCCTTCATATACTAACCTATAGTCTGTCTGTCCCTCCTCCTTCATATACTAACCTATAGTCTGTCTATCCCTCCTCCTTCATATACTAACCTATAGTCTGTCTGTCCCTCCTCCTTCATATACTAACCTATAGTCTGTCTGTCCCTCCTCCTTCATATACTAACCTATAGTCTGTCTGTCCCTCCTCCTTCATATACTAACCTGTAGTCTGTCTGTCCCTCCTCCTTCATATACTAACCTATAGTCTGTCTGTCCCTCCTCCTTCATATACTAACCTATAGTCTGTCTGTCCCTCCTCCTTCATATACTAACCTGTAGTCTGTCTGTCCCTCCTCCTTCATACACTAACCTATAGTCTGTCTGTCCCTCCTCCTTCATACACTAACCTATAGTCTGTCTGTCCCTCCTCCTTCATACACTAACCTATAGTCTGTCTGTCCCTCCTCCTTCATATACTAACCTGTAGTCTGTCTGTCCCTCCTCCTTCATATACTAACCTATAGTCTGTCTGTCCCTCCTCCTTCATATACTAACCTATAGTCTGTCTGTCCCTCCTCCTTCATATACTAACCTATAGTCTGTCTGTCCCTCCTCCTTCATATACTAACCTATAGTCTGTCTGTCCCTCCTCCTTCATATACTAACCTATAGTCTGTCTGTCCCTCCTCCTTCATACACTAACCTATAGTCTGTCTGTCCCTCCTCCTTCATATACTAACCTGTAGTCTGTCTGTCCCTCCTCCTTCATACACTAACCTGTAGTCTGTCTGTCCCTCCTCCTTCATATACTAACCTGTAGTCTGTCTGTCCCTCCTCCTTCATATACTAACCTATAGTCTGTCTGTCCCTCCTCCTTCATATACTAACCTATAGTCTGTCTGTCCCTCCTCCTTCATATACTAACCTATAGTCTGTCTGTCCCTCCTCCTTCATATACTAACCTATAGTCTGTCTGTCCCTCCTCCTTCATACACTAACCTGTAGTCTGTCTGTCCCTCCTCCTTCATATACTAACCTATAGTCTGTCTGTCCCTCCTCCTTCATATACTAACCTGTAGTCTGTCTGTCCCTCCTCCTTCATATACTAACCTGTAGTCTGTCTGTCCCTCCTCCTTCATATACTAACCTATAGTCTGTCTGTCCCTCCTCCTTCATATACTAACCTATAGTCTGTCTGTCCCACCTCCTTCATATACTAACCTATAGTCTGTCTGTCCCTCCTCCTTCATACACTAACCTGTAGTCTGTCTGTCCCTCCTCCTTCATATACTAACCTGTAGTCTGTCTGTCCCTCCTCCTTCATACACTAACCTATAGTCTGTCTGTCCCTCCTCCTTCATATACTAACCTATAGTCTGTCTGTCCCTCCTCCTTCATATACTAACCTATAGTCTGTCTGTCCCTCCTCCTTCATATACTAACCTGTAGTCTGTCTGTCCCTCCTCCTTCATATACTAACCTATAGTCTGTCTGTCCCTCCTCCTTCATATACTAACCTGTAGTCTGTCTGTCCCTCCTTCATATACTAACCTATAGTCTGTCTGTCCCTCCTCCTTCATATACTAACCTATAGTCTGTCTGTCCCTCCTCCTTCATACACTAACCTGTAGTCTGTCTGTCCCTCCTCCTTCATATACTAACCTATAGTCTGTCTGTCCCTCCTCCTTCATACACTAACCTATAGTCTGTCTGTCCCTCCTCCTTCATACACTAACCTGTAGTCTGTCTGTCCCTCCTCCTTCATATACTAACCTATAGTCTGTCTGTCCCTCCTCCTTCATATACTAACCTATAGTCTGTCTGTCCCTCCTCCTTCATATACTAACCTGTAGTCTGTCTGTCCCTCCTCCTTCATACACTAACCTATAGTCTGTCCCTCCTCCTTCATATACTAACCTATAGTCTGTCTGTCCCTCCTCCTTCATATACTAACCTATAGTCTGTCTGTCCCTCCTCCTTAATACACTAACCTATAGTCTGTCTGTCCCTCCTCCTTCATACACTAACCTGTAGTCTGTCTGTCCCTCCTCCTTCATATACTAACCTATAGTCTGTCTGTCCCTCCTCCTTCATATACTAACCTATAGTCTGTCTGTCCCTCCTCCTTCATATACTAACCTGTAGTCTGTCTGTCCCTCCTTCATATACTAACCTATAGTCTGTCTGTCCCTCCTCCTTCATATACTAACCTATAGTCTGTCTGTCCCTCCTCCTTAATACACTAACCTATAGTCTGTCTGTCCCTCCTCCTTCATACACTAACCTGTAGTCTGTCTGTCCCTCCTCCTTCATATACTAACCTATAGTCTGTCTGTCCCTCCTCCTTCATATACTAACCTATAGTCTGTCTGTCCCTCCTCCTTCATATACTAACCTATAGTCTGTCTGTCCCTCCTCCTTCATATACTAACCTGTAGTCTGTCTGTCCCCTCCTTCATATACTAACCTATAGTCTGTCTGTCCCTCCTCCTTCATATACTAACCTGTAGTCTGTCTGTCCCTCCTTCATATACTAACCTATAGCGTCTGTCCCTCCTCCTTCATATACTAACCTGTAGTCTGTCTGTCCCTCCTCCTTCATACACTAACCTATAGTCTGTCTGTCCCTCCTCCTTCATATACTAACCTGTAGTCTGTCTGTCCCTCCTCCTTCATACACTAACCTATAGTCTGTCTGTCCCTCCTCCTTCATACACTAACCTATAGTCTGTCTGTCCCTCCTCCTTCATACACTAACCTGTAGTCTGTCTGTCCCTCCTCCTTCATACACTAACCTGTAGTCTGTCTGTCCCTCCTCCTTCATACACTAACCTATAGTCTGTCTGTCCCTCCTCCTTCATATACTAACCTATAGTCTGTCTGTCCCTCCTCCTTCATATACTAACCTATAGTCTGTCTGTCCCTCCTCCTTCATATACTAACCTATAGTCTGTCTGTCCCTCCTCCTTCATATACTAACCTATAGTCTGTCTGTCCCTCCTCCTTCATATACTAACCTATAGTCTGTCTGTCCCTCCTCCTTCATATACTAACCTGTAGTCTGTCTGTCCCCTCCTTCATATACTAACCTATAGTCTGTCTGTCCCTCCTCCTTCATATACTAACCTGTAGTCTGTCTGTCCCTCCTCCTTCATACACTAACCTATAGTCTGTCTGTCCCTCCTCCTTCATATACTAACCTGTAGTCTGTCTGTCCCTCCTCCTTCATACACTAACCTATAGTCTGCTGTCCCTCCTCCTTCATATACTAACCTATAGTCTGTCTGTCCCTCCTCCTTCATATACTAACCTATAGTCTGTCTGTCCCTCCTCCTTCATATACTAACCTATAGTCTGTCTGTCCCTCCTCCTTCATATACTAACCTATAGTCTGTCTGTCCCTCCTCCTTCATATACTAACCTATAGTCTGTCTGTCCCTCCTCCTTCATATACTAACCTATAGTCTGTCTGTCCCTCCTCCTTCATATACTAACCTATAGTCTGTCTGTCCCTCCTCCTTCATATACTAACCTATAGTCTGTCTGTCCCTCCTCCTTCATATACTAACCTATAGTCTGTCTGTCCCTCCTCCTTCATATACTAACCTGTAGTCTGTCTGTCCCTCCTCCTTCATATACTAACCTATAGTCTGTCTGTCCCTCCTCCTTCATATACTAACCTATAGTCTGTCTGTCCCTCCTCCTTCATATACTAACCTATAGTCTGTCTGTCCCTCCTCCTTCATATACTAACCTATAGTCTGTCTGTCCCTCCTCCTTCATATACTAACCTGTAGTCTGTCTGTCCCTCCTCCTTCATATACTAACCTGTAGTCTGTCTGTCCCTCCTCCTACATATACTAACCTACAGTCTGTCTGTCCCTCCTCCTTCATATACTAACCTGTAGTCTGTCTGTCCCTCCTCCTTCATATACTAACCTGTAGTCTGTCTGTCCCTCCTCCTTCATATACTAACCTGTAGTCTGTCTGTCCCTCCTCCTTCATATACTAACCTGTAGTCTGTCTGTCCCTCCTCCTTCATATACTAACCTATAGTCTGTCTGTCCCTCCTCCTTCATATACTAACCTATAGTCTGTCTGTCCCTCCTCCTTAATACACTAACCTATAGTCTGTCTGTCCCTCCTCCTTCATACACTAACCTGTAGTCTGTCTGTCCCTCCTCCTTCATATACTAACCTGTAGTCTGTCTGTCCCTCCTCCTTCATACACTAACCTATAGTCTGTCTGTCCCTCCTCCTTCATATACTAACCTATAGTCTGTCTGTCCCTCCTCCTTCATACACTAACTTATAGTCTGTCTGTCCCTCCTCCTTCATACACTAACCTGTAGTCTGTCTGTCCCTCCTCCTTCATATACTAACCTGTAGTCTGTCTGTCCCTCCTCCTTCATATACTAACCTATAGTCTGTCTGTCCCTCCTCCTTCATACACTAACCTATAGTCTGTCTGTCCCTCCTCCTTCATATACTAACCTGTAGTCTGTCTGTCCCTCCTCCTTCATATACTAACCTGTAGTCTGTCTGTCCCTCCTCCTTCATATACTAACCTATAGTCTGTCTGTCCCTCCTCCTTCATACACTAACCTATAGTCTGTCTGTACCTCCTCCTTCATACACTAACCTATAGTCTGTCTGTCCCTCCTCCTTCATATACTAACCTATAGTCTGTCTGTCCCTCCTCCTTCATATACTAACCTGTAGTCTGTCTGTCCCTCCTCCTTCATATACTAACCTATAGTCTGTCTGTCCCTCCTCCTTCATATACTAACCTGTAGTCTGTCTGTCCCTCCTCCTTCATACACTAACCTGTAGTCTGTCTGTCCCTCCTCTCTGCAGATATAGATGAGTGTGCGACAGACAGACACAGCTGTGCTAACGATACGGTGTGTTTCAATGTGGACGGAGGCTACGACTGCAGGTGCCCTCACGGCAAGAACTGCACCGGCGACTGTAACCATGACAACAAGCACAAACACAACGGGCAGATCTGGGTGCTGGACAACGACAGGTGCTCCGTCTGCTCCTGCCAGGTGAGTGATGTACTGTAGAACCTCCTGGGGAGTCATGGGAATTGGAGTCCTTTGGAGAAAGAGTTTCCAATCAGAGTTCTATAATGCAGTTCTAATCTAATGCTAAATCTAACATGTCAAAATATAGATTTGAAAGGAAAAGCTTAGAGTCTCTCTCTCTCTCTCTCTCTCTCTCTCTCTCTCTCTCTCTCTCTCTCTCTCTCTCTCTCTCTCCCCCCCCCCCCCCCTCCCCCCTACAGTCTGGTATGGTGTTGTGTCGTAGGATGGTGTGTGACTGTGAGTCCACCACAGCCGACCTGTTCTGCTGTCCAGAGTGTAACCCCGGCCTCAGCAGCCAGTGTCTGCACCAGAACAGACTCATAACATACAGCAGTGGAGACACCTGGGTGGAGAACTGCCAGCAGTGCCAGTGCATGGTGAGTTGGCATGGACAGACACTGTAGAGAGATGTGGGGTAGTGGAGGATAGGACCAGTACATACTCAGTTACTAGGGTAGTGGAGGATAGTACCCATACATACTGAGTTACTGGGTAGTGGAGGATAGTACCAGTACATAGTGAGTTACTGGGGTAGTGGAGGATAGTACCCATACATACTGAGTTACTGGGGTAGTGGAGGATAGTACCCTTGCATACTGAGTTACTAGGGTAGTGGAGGATAGTACCCGTGCATAATGAGTTACTGGGGTAGTGGAGGATAGTACCCGTACATACTGAGTTACTGGGTAGTGGAGGATAGTACCAGTACATAGTGAGTTACTGGGGTAGTGGAGGATAGTACCCATACATACTGAGTTACTGGGGTAGTGGAGGATAGTACCCTTGCATACTGAGTTACTAGGGTAGTGGAGGATAGTACCCGTGCATAATGAGTTACTGGGGTAGTGGAGGATAGTACCCGTACATACTGAGTTACTGGGTAGTGGAGGATAGTACCAGTACATACTGAGTTACTGGGGAAGTGGAGGATAGTACCAGTACATACTGAGTTACTGGGGTAGTGGAGGATAGTTCCAGTACATACTGAGTTACTGGGGTAGTGGAGGATAGTACCCGTACATACTGAGTTACTGGAGTAGTGGAGGATAGTACCAGTTCATACTGAGTTACTGGGGTAGTGGAGGAAAGTACCAGTACATACTGAGTTACTGGGGTAGTGGAGGATAGTACCCATACATACTGAGTTACTGGGGTAGTGGAGGATAGTACCAGTACATACTGAGTTACTGGGGTAGTGGAGGATAGTACCAGTACATACTGAGTTCCTGGGGTAGTGGAGGATAGTACCCATACATACTGAGTTACTGGGGTAGTGGAGGATAGTACCCGTGCATACTGAGTTACTGGGGTAGTGGAGGATAGTACCAGTACATTCTGAGTTACTGGGGTAGTGGAGGATAGTACCAGTACATACTGAGTTACTGGGGTAGTGGAGGATAGTACCCGTATATACTGAGTTACTGGGTAGTGGAGGATAGTACCCGTACATACTGAGTTACTGGGGTAGTGGAGGATAGTACCAGTACATACTGAGTTACTGGTGTAGTGGAGGATAGTACCAGTACATACTGAGTTACTGGGGTCGTTGACAATAGTACCAGTACATACTGAGTTACTGAGGTAGTGGAGGATAGTACCCGTACATACTGAGTTACTGGGGAAGTTGACAATAGTACCAGTACATACTGAGTTACTGGGTAGTGGAGGATAGTACTAGTACATACTGAGTTACTGGGGTTGTTGACAATAGTACCAGTACATACTGAGTTACTGAGGTAGTGGAGGATAGTACCCGTGCATACTGAGTTACATGGGAAGTTGACAATAGTACCAGTACATACTGTGTTACTGGGTAGTGGAGGATAGTACCAGTACATACTCAGTTACTGGGGTAGTGGAGGATAGTACCCATACATACTAAGTTACTGGGGTAGTGGAGGATAGTACCCGTGCATACTGAGTTACTGGGGTAGTGGAGGATAGTACCAGTACATACTGAGTTACTGGGGTAGTGGAGGATAGTACCCATACATACTGAGTTACTGGGTTAGTGGGGGATAGTACCCGTGCATACTGAGTTACTGAGGTAGTGGAGGATAGTACCAGTACATACTGAGTTACTGGGGTAGTGGAGGATAGTACCCATACATACTGAGTTAATGGGGTAGTGCAGGATAGTACCCGTACATACTGAGTTACTGGAGTAATGGAGGATAGTACAAGTACATACTGAGTTACTGGGTAGTGGAGGATAGTACCAGTACATACTGAGTTACTGAGTAGTGGAGGATAGCACCTGTACATACTGAGTTACTGGGGAAGTTGACAATAGTACCCATACATACTGAGTTACTGGGATAGTGGTGGATAGTACCAGTACATACTGAGTTACTGGGGTAGTGGAGGATAGTACCCATACATACTGAGTTACTGGGGTAGTGGAGGATAGTACCAGTACATACTGAGTTACTGGGGTAGTGGAGGATAGTACCAGTACATACTGAGTTACTGGGGTAGTGGAGGATAGTACCCATACATACTGAGTTACTGGAGTAGTTGACAATAGTACCAGTACAGACTGAGTTACTGGGGTAGTGGAGGATAGTACCAGTACATACTGAGTTACTGGGGTAGTGGAGGATAGTACCCGTGCATACTGAGTTACTGGGGTAGTGGAGGATAGTACCAGTACATTCTGAGTTACTGGGGTAGTGGAGGATAGTACCAGTACATACTGAGTTACTGGGGTAGTGCAGGATATTACCCGTACATACTGAGTTACTGGAGTAGTGATGGAAGGGATGGAAATGAATGTAGCCCACAAGCCAGGCTAGTAGTGTTCAGACCAGGCTAGTAGTTTTCAGACCAGGCTAGTAGTGTTCAGACCAGACTAGCAGTGTTCAGACCAGACTCGTAGTGTTCAGACCAGACTCGTAGTGTTCAGACCAGACTAGTAGTGTTCAGACCAGACTAGTTGTCATCAGACCAGGCTAGTAGTGTTCAGACCAGACTAGCAGTGTTCAGACCAGACTAGCTGTGATCAGACCAGGCTAGTAGTTTTCAGACCAGACTAGTAGTATTCAGACCAGGCTAGTTGTTTTCAGACCAGGCTAGTAGTGTTCAGACCAGACTAGCAGTGTTCAGACCAGACTAGTAGTGTTCAGACCAGACTAGTTGTGTTCAGACCAGACTAGTAGTGTTCAGACCAGACTAGTAGTATTCATACCAGGCTAGTTGTGTTCAGACCAGGCTAGTTGTGTTCAGACCAGGCTAGTAGTATTCATACCAGGCTAGTTGTGTTCAGACCAGGCTAGTTGTATTCACACCAGGCTAGTTGTGTTCAGACCAGGCTAGTAGTGTTCAGACCAGGCTAATAGTGTTCAGACCAGGCTAGTAGTATTCATACCAGTCTAGTAGTGTTCAGTCCAGACTAGTAGTATTCGTACCAGGCTAGTAGTATTCGTACCAGGCTAGTTGTGTTCAGACCAGGCTAGTAGTGTTCAGACCAGGCTAATAGTGTTCAGACCAGGCTAGTAGAATTCATACTAGGCTAGTAGTGTTCAGACTAGTAGTATTCAGACCAGGCTGGTAGTGTTCAGACCAGGCTAGTAGTGTTCAGACTAGTATTATTCAGACCAGGCTAGTTGTGTTCAGTCCAGACTAGTAGTGTTCAGACCAGACTAGTAGTATTCAGACCAGGCTAGTTGTGCTCAGACCAGGCTAGTAGTGTTCAGACCAGACTAGTAGTATTCAGACCAGACTAGTAGTGTTCAGACCAGGCTAGTATTGTTCAGACCAGGCTGGTAGTGTTCAGTCCAGACTAGTAGTATTCAGACCAGGCTGGTAGTGTTCAGTCCAGACTAGTAGTGTTCAGACCAGGCTAGTAGTGTTCAGACAAGTAGTATTCAGACCAGGCTAGTTGTATTCAGACCAGGCTGGTAGTATTCAGTCCAGACTAGTAGTATTCAGACCAGGCTAGTAGTATTCATACCAGGCTAGTAGTATTCATACCAGGCTAGTAGTATTCAGACCAGACTAGTAGTATTCAGACCAGGCTAGTTGTGCTCAGACCAGGCTAGTAGTGTTCAGACCAGACTAGTAGTATTCGTACCAGGCTAGTTGTGTTCAGACCAGGCTAGTATTGTTCAGACCAGGCTGGTAGTGTTCAGTCCAGACTAGTAGTATTCAGACCAGGCTGGTAGTGTTCAGTCCAGACTAGTAGTATTCAGACCAGGCTGGTAGTGTTCAGTCCAGACTAGTAGTATTCATACCAGGCTAGTAGTATTCATACCAGGCTAGTAGTATTCAGACCAGGCTAGTTGTATTCATACCAGACTGGTAGTGTTCAGACCAGACTAGTAGTATTCAGACCAGGCTAATAGTGTTCAGACCAGACTAGTAGTATTCAGACCAGGCTAGTAGTATTCAGACCAGGCTGGTAGAGTTCAGTCCAGGCTAGTAGTATTCATACCAGGCTAGTAGTATTCAGACCAGGCTAGTTGTATTCATACCACACTGGTAGTGTTCAGACCAGACTAGTAGTATTCAGACCAGGCTAATAGTGTTCAGACCAGACTTGTAGTATTCAGACCAGGCTAGTAGTATTCATACCAGGCTAGTAGTATTCATACCAGGCTAGTAGTATTCAGACCAGGCTAGTAGTATTCAGACCAGGCTAGTTGTGTTCAGTCCAGACTAGTAGTGTTCAGACCAGACTAGTAGTATTCAGACCAGGCTAGTTGTGCTCAGACCAGGCTAGTAGTGTTCAGACCAGGCTGGTAGTGTTCAGTACAGACTAGTAGTATTCAGACCAGGCTGGTAGTGTTCAGTCCAGACTAGTAGTATTCAGACCAGGCTAGTAGTATTCATACCAGGCTAGTAGTATTCAGACCAGGCTAGTTGTATTCATACCAGACTGGTAGTGTTCAGACCAGACTAGTAGTATTCAGACCAGGCTAATAGTGTTCAGACCAGACTAGTAGTATTCAGACCAGGCTAGTAGTATTCAGACCAGGCTGGTAGTGTTCAGTCCAGACTAGTAGTATTCAGACCAGGCTAGTTGTATTCATACCAGGCTAGTAGTATTCAGACCAGGCTAGTTGTATTCATACCAGACTGGTAGTGTTCAGACTAGTAGTATTCAGACCAGGCTAATAGTGTTCAGACCAGACTAGTAGTATTCAGACCAGGCTAGTAGTATTCATACCAGGCTAGTAGTATTCATACCAGGCTAGTAGTATTCAGACCAGGCTGGTAGTGTTCAGACCAGACTAGTAGTATTCAGACCAGGCTAATAGTGTTCAGACCAGACTAGTAGTATTCAGACCAGGCTAGTAGTATTCATACCAGGCTAGTAGTATTCATACCAGGCTAGTAGTATTCAGACCAGGCTAGTAGTATTCAGACCAGGCTAGTAGTATTCATACCAGGCTAGTAGTATTCATACCAGGCTAGTAGTATTCAGACCAGGCTAGTAGTATTCAGACCAGGCTAGTAGTATTCAGACCAGGCTGGTAGTGTTCAGACCAGACTAGTAGTATTCAGACCAGGCTAGTAGTATTCATACCAGGCTAGTTGTGTTCAGACCAGGCTAGTTGTGTTCAGACCAGGCTAGTAGTATTCATACCAGGCTAGTTGTGTTCAGACCAGGCTAGTTGTATTCATACCAGGCTAGTTGTGTTCAGACCAGGCTAGTTGTATTCATACCAGGCTAGTTGTGTTCAGACCAGGCTAGTTGTGTTCAGACCAGGCTAGTTGTGTTCAGACCAGGCTAGTAGTATTCATACCAGGCTAGTTGTGTTCAGACCAGGCTAGTTGTATTCATACCAGGCTAGTTGTGTTCAGACCAGGCTAGTAGTGTTCAGACCAGGCTAATAGTGTTCAGACCAGGCTAGTAGTGTTCAGACCAGGCTAGTAGAATTCATACTAGGCTAGTAGTGTTCAGACTAGTAGTATTCAGACCAGGCTGGTAGTGTTCAGACCAGGCTAGTAGTGTTCAGACCAGACTAGTAGTATTCAGACCAGGCTAGTTGTGTTCAGTCCAGACTAGTAGTGTTCAGACCAGACTAGTAGTATTCAGACCAGGCTAGTTGTGTTCAGACCAGACTAGTAGTGTTCAGACCAGACTAGTAGTGTTCAGACCAGGCTAGTATTGTTCAGACCAGGCTGGTAGTGTTCAGTCCAGACTAGTAGTATTCAGACCAGGCTGGTAGTGTTCAGTCCAGACTAGTAGTATTCAGACCAGGCTAGTAGTATTCATACCAGGCTAGTAGTATTCAGACCAGGCTAGTTGTATTCATACCAGACTGGAGTATTCATACCAGGCTAGTAGTATTCAGACCAGGCTAGTTGTATTCAGACCAGGCTGGTAGTGTTCAGTCCAGACTAGTAGTATTCAGACCAGGCTAGTAGTATTCAGACCAGGCTAGTTGTATTCAGACCAGGCTGGTAGTGTTCAGTCCAGACTAGTAGTATTCAGACCAGGCTGGTAGTATTCAGACCAGACTAGTAGTATTCATACCAGGCTGGTATTGTTCAGACCAGACTAGTAGTATTCAGACCAGGCTAGTTGTGTTCAGACCAGGCTAGTTGTGTTCACACCAGGCTTGTAGTGTTCAGACCAGACTAGTTGTGTTCAGACCAGGCTAGTAGTGTTCATACCAGGCTAGTAGTGTTCAGACCAGACTAGTTGTTTTCAGACCAGGCTAGTTGTGTTCAGACCAGGCTAGTAGTCTTCAGACCTGGCTAGTAGTGTTCAGACAAGACTAGTTGTGTTCAGATTATTTGTTTTCAGACTAGTTGTGTTCAGACCAGGCTAGTAGTGTTCAGACCAGGCTAGTAGTGTTCAGACCAGGCTAGTAGTGTTCAGACCAGACTAGTAGTGTTCAGACCAGATAGTTGTGTTCAGACCAGACTAGTTGTGTTCAAACCAGACTAGTAGACTTCAGACCAGACTAGTAGTGTTCAGACCAGACTAGTAGTATTCAGACCAGACTAGTAGTATTCAGACCAGCCTAGTAGTATTCAGACCAGGCTGGTAGTGTTCAGACAAGACTAGTAGTATTCAGACCAGGCTAGTAGTATTCATACCAGGCTAGTAGTATTCAGACCAGGCTAGTAGTATTCATACCAGGCTAGTAGTATTCATACC